>NC_134455.1:145598074-145923074 GCF_047948215.1 Lycorma delicatula
CGAAAGAAGTAACTGAGATAACTTTTTGTATAGTTTATGTAGAAAATGCGTGGCGAACCCGATAAAATATGAACCCTTTTAATTTTTTGCAAGTAAAAATCTTATACTTATACGACTTAGTTTTACAGGTCTTGCGGGTTCTTAATTTTCATCATACTTCCCGTCTTTCTTCGTCATCCATTATGTACAGTCACCGTTGAGATCGATCTCTCTATCTCAGTTTATCATTCCATCTTTTGACATGGTCTTACCGTTCATTATTTCGACATGAAAAGTAGAAGAGCCGTTAACAGATCGATCCGTTTTTTAATCTGTCTTGGTTTTCAATCCTTGTCGGATTTAAAATTTTACAATATTTGTCAGCTATGATTGTCTTACGCACAATTTTATTAATTCTTTATTTTTACGTTACCCGCCTCACTCTTGCTTCGCTACCGTACAGTTGGTTCATACTTGTAACGAACATATTTTTAATGTTATTTTATTTTCAAAGGCAGCAGATTTTTTTTCTTAACGGACGATATCATTCGCCTCATTTCTCCAGCAACCGTCGCTTTCCTGCTTGTAGAAATCATTCCCTCTTTCATTATCCATGTAATTAACGTAGGTCAGTATTAGCCATCACCGCTTTCAAAAAGCGACTATTTATATATTATATCAAATAAAGATAAAATATAAACCCGTAAAATAAATTTACGCGGCCGTATTTAGAACTGACAACATCGCAAAGTAAAGTCGTTCCGAATCTAATCAATCCGGTAATACAACTTATACACTCAGCAGTATTTATAATTGTGTACAATTGATAGTATAACCAATTGTACATTGGTTACATTACTCGTTCTTACGCTCTCTGTTCAATGACCTATGGCAGATTTGATTAACCCTCTTTTTGTCAGATGATATATTTATTAAACGAATAAATTACTTTTATGGCATGTGAAAAGTGCTGAGCCTGACTGGTATTAAAAGTACAAATTTGATATAAGGCATAAACGCTATAATTCTTCCATGGAGGTCAGAAGAGTAGCATACATAGGCATATAAGAGAGTACATATTGTTTCCGAGAGAAGAAAAATTATTTGAAACACGTATCTTTTAACCGAGCGAGCCACTACGGCGTTCATCAGTGCTGTTTTAAATAAAATGATGAGATTGTAATTTCTACTTAAGCAGTCAGGTGTACAAAGTTGTACACCTTGTTACACAACGAAAGAAAAAAAATAAATGGGTTTCGGAAAAAATTACACTGGTACTTATCTACACACAAAGGTTGTAGAAAAAACTGCAGAAATTACATCGAGTTCATTATAAGGATTTAATCTCCAAAATAAACTTAATTACAAAATACATTAAGTAAAGCTCATGTGTACATTTATTACCTTGTCACATTTTTAAGAGAATTTAATTTTTTCTTTGAACATAATAATTTGGCGGTTGATTTATAAGGTAAAATGATTTACAGAGAACTTTTATGAGAATATGAGAACTTGGATTCATTGATAAAGATTATTAAATTCATTCCTGTGATTAAATCTACTGATTAACGAAGTCGCCGAGCTTCGTTAGAATCCACAAAATCCTAAATAATTACCGACTTGATATGCTAATTATCATCGAATTAATTAGAAGGTTTCATTATTAATTCTTCCTTTGTTTTCAACAACACAATACTCATGAATAAATACATTAAAGAAGAAACCATAAAATAAATTGAACTGTGCAGCAAAAAACTCGGAAGAGAGAGAGAGAAAATTTCTGTGCTTAACAAACTTAGTCAATTGTTCTCACCAGTCAGTTTCTAATTTTGATAAGGAAGTACACTGTAGTAAGAATATTATTGCGATGACATGCGAGCAGATGTATAAATAAATCTATATATGTTTAGAATAATGGCAGGTGCGTTGTAAACTTTCAAACAAATCCGCTCTAGCGGATCGCACGCACAGAAACAGCGTCGTTATGCAGTGGACGCTCTAACTTTCCCTTTTTTTGTCGCTTTTGTCTTACTCTATTAAGTTGATTCACATTAAATCAGACCTAAATTTGCATTATAAGTGAAATATTGAGATAGAATTAATATAAACGCCTAATATTTTTTTTAAATTTGAAAAAGCATTAATGAACACAGACTATTTTCAGAAAAATAATTGTTTAGTATTCTTGTGATTGTACGAATATATAATTGACCTTTACAAAATTAAAACATTTTCCAATCCTGTTTAAAATTACACATATATGAAGAGTTCCAAATTAAAATTAAATAATTAAATTTGAGTAAATCTATCCATACGTCAAACAACAAAACAATTTCCGTAAAATTTCTTTTCAGTCCGTATTTAGCCTTCAAATAAATTATGAAAATTTACGGATAATTCAAATTTTCATTATTATTTTTAATATATCTCAAATAATAGAAGATGAAGCATGGTATCTGAGCCCTAAAGTTTAATTTTTTAACCGATTTTTAAATATACAGCATATATATTATATGTATACCAATGCAATAACCGATCGATGAGAATTCATAAAAATCAGACTGACGACTTGATTTAAAATTGTTATTTTCTGAATTTATTTACATAAAATACACTTCAAAAGATATAAGTTTAGTCATAAAGTTACGTGTTTGGCGTATAACCGTTAATAAAGGAACCTAATATCCAATTTTTAGTTTACTTTTGAAGTAGTTTATCTAAGAGACTTAGTAACTCGTTCAATTTTCAGTATAAAAAATTGCTGTTCGTAGGAACTATTGTCAAGTTAGCAGTCGTTATATCTGTTTACCTAACAGATTGTTTATCATGATGAGATATGAATTTGCAGAGTAAAAAAAATTTCAAGCCTGACCGAAATTCGAACCCAAAATCTTGTCGATTAAAGACAGAGACGTCAGAAAAGTTATAAGTTTGTACTACAAGGAGCCGGAGAGGCACAGCAATTAGAAATGTCGGTATTTCCGTTCTCGAGAAATTTATAAATCGCGAAAGTTTTTCTTTTTTAACATTTGTTAAGTTTCCAAATAACCTTTATTACAGGATATATTGGACAAATAAATTAATAAAAGGACAAGCTTTAAAATAATATATTTATCAATTTCAAAATTTCGAACTGAAGACGTTGCTTATCATCCAAAGCATGGCTTCATTTTTAGTTTGTGAAGTATAATCAAAGCATTTTAATGCACAAATACTTTTAACAGGTAAAAAACTGTCGAATTAATAAATTAACTTTTGTTCATGAAGACATCCAGAGGAGAGAGTTGCCTGTTCTTTTCAAAATAAATTTACAATCTTTAAAAAATTAGTCGATGAAGATGATACAAAAAAAGAAAGAAAAAATGAAAAAAATAATAAATAAATAAGAATGAAGATAATATTTTGATTTTCCACCAATTGATAGCATTATTTTAAACAACAATAAATCACAATTCCTCCCGGAAAAAATGTACGCCTTGATATCAGCATCCTTTGTAACATCCGGACAACTAATTTTGATGATAGATTAATCTATACGTCAAAATACTGTTTTTCATGACATATAAATCAATAAGATTAAGAGAAAGCTTTACGAAACTTTTCAGAAAAAAATGAAAAATATTGAACTACACTTTATGAATTTTTATTTTTTATACCTTTTTAGTTCTTTTTCCTCTTTCTATTACCAGTATTACGTATGCTATATTGTACTTTTTCCGGCAACCAAATTACGAAACTTAGTTCAGAGAAATAGCGCCGTGGACATAGTTCACTAAAAATTTATGCCATAGATACCTGTTAAAATGACCAGTTCGGGAATAAGGAAAAATAAATAAATGAAAAAAAATATATATATACATCCGAACTCATAGTCTTATGAAAGTAAACATTTTTCGACAACTTCCACTTCAATTGTTGGACCTACTAAGAAAACATTTAAAAAATGTAACCTTCTAAATAAAAAGAATAATGGTTTTACTCTCATTTTTTTTTAAATAGCCAAAATGCAGAAATTTGGCATTTTAATTTACTTCTTACATTATTTATCTGGAAGAAAATTTTAATAACAAATTCTAGCAAGCTTAAAATTTCTCTCTCCTTTAACATATAATTTCTATATTTATAACTGTTCGTGTTCGTTGAACGCTACAGTTTTTGTTACACAGACGGTACGTAGGAAAGCTACAAAGTTAGACCTACCTAATCCTTTATCTTTCTTGATAAGAATTTACAAAATAGTTTGAAAAGTACACTCACTTTTTTAGAAGTTGGAAGAATTAAAAAAAGGTAAAAATATTCCAACCTTGGATCCCTTGAATGAAGAGTGGATCTATTGTTGTTGAAAATATCTGTAGTGCAGATAAAGTTCCTTCAGAGAAAAAACGTTCAAATATTGTCCATCCTATTTACAAATGGGATTTTCCGTTCTGAATAACAGCGGCGGAGACAGACCAAAGTGTGTTTTTTGTTGCGAAGTGTTACAGAATGAATCAATGAAACCGTCGAAGATGTTAGGCCATCTTGAAACAAAATATTATACATATTGAAATAAACAATTAATAAGTCAGTATATATTTTCAAAACAAAAACTGCAAATTCACGGTTCACAGAATTCAGTTAAGGACATTGTGTGTGGAACAAAAAATTAAAACGTTGCTGTTGCCTCTTACGAAGTCGCTCTTGTGATTGTTAGAAATGAATAACCCCAAACAATTGGTAAAGGATTAATTTTGCCAGCAGCAAAAGCGATGGGAAGAATTTGTTCAGTGAAAAATATGCCAACGAGATGACTGTTATATCGTTATATCACAATATTATAAAAAGAAGAATCGACGAGACGGTTCAAAATGGGAAAAATATTTTGCTAGCCCTTTTCACTGACCCCATAACTATAAATAAAGTTCCATAAGCGTGTAAGTATAAGCACCGATAGTGTTAAGGAAATGTCGGAAATACGTAAAGGTTTGATCGTCAGGTTTAAAAGCCACAGTTCTAGAGAAATGGACACATTGCTGTATACACCGCAAAGTTCACACTACATGCCCTCCAAAATGAAAACTGTTCTAGACCAAGCAGTAAAAATTGTCAACTTTATTAAGGTCCCCAGCCTCTTAACTGATCTTTTTAATGAAAAAAATAAGACTTAATCTCTGATATTTTCAATTCGTTCACGATCTTATTTAGTTACGGATCGGTTGTTAAAGTGTGGATCGTTGAAACGCAAGACAGTCCATAATTGGAGTGCATTTATTGTTGCTGAAAATATTAATAGTGCTTTTTTTGTAGATGTGCATAACCGACCCTTTTGTAAATTTTTTCGATAACATTCTCTTCTGGCTGGCCAATCCTGTCTCAAACTCCTGTGTCAGGGGTAGAGAGTTCTTAACCACCTCCCACGCCAAACCCATCACTCTGAATGAAGCTGGGACCACTGAACATCTCTCTTATCCACTTCAGTGGCAGACTGAGTAGATTGAATAACCTTTACGCTTTAAAAAAAAACTCCAGAACATAAATCGATTTAAGGGAGTGGCAAATTAGATGGAACAAATATTGATCTAATATTTTAAAAGGTGTGTGAACTTTTATAATAAACACACACACCACCACCACCACCACGTGTGTATATATAAATTCTATCACCTAGTACAAAATACTGAGATAATACATATCTCTCCTTAATTTTTCATGAAAGTACTTTAGTGGGAACCCGCATCCTCAGTCATGACTGAAATAATTCCGTTAGTGCATAATAATAATACCAAAATAATGATAACTGCATATTAATTTACACGAGTGCTGCTATCTGTTGCAGTTTTTATAAGAACGTCTCCCCAAACATTGTCTGATGGTTTATCAAAATGAAATTTTGTTTATATTTATGTAAGCAATATTTGGCTAATATATTTAATTTTGTCATCTTTATTAATTTCTAATATTTCTAAATCTGTGTTAATATCAAAAATAGAATGTTTGTTAAATGGTCTGCCAAGTTAGATGAACCTAATTTATTATTTCTGTAATTTCTACAATATTCAAGAAATCTAATTTAAAGGATCTATTTGTTTTTCCTGTATAAATAGCATCACAATCGTTTATTAAATATATTTATAAAATTTATTTAATTTTATAAATTACACACAAATTACTTTATTATTATTTTTTTAAATATTTTATTATGTGATTATTAGATTTGTATGTTGATTTAAATATATCTTTATTGCAAGTTTTACTTGCCGTTTTCAATGATATTATTAGTGTATAAATACTTTATGTATATGTTTTCACTCTTTTGTGTCATAATATATATATATATGTGTGTGTGTGTGTGTGTGTGTGTGTGTGTGTGTGTGTGTGTGTGTGTGTGTGTGTGTGTGTGTGTGTGTGTGTGTGTGTGTGTGTGTGTGTGTGTATAAAACTACAAAGACCAAATAAAGTTTATCAGAACACACGAAACTTCTACTTTTTTATTTTTTACTCAATAAAAGAAGTGATTTAAGTGTAGCAGCAATAAGTTAATGAAATTATTTCAAGTGTTACGTAAATTGTTATAAGTGATTACATTAATAGTTTTTAGACTACACATCGTCAAAATATCTGTTTAAAGTACAACAACGATAATAAGACTAAACTGCTATAACATGATGAACCATTCCCCTTAAAAAAAATTAAGGTTCCATCCGCTCTTCGTGACAAAAACATCGATCGGATGTACTGTTCTTTGCATACAGGTGAAAAGCAACAAGTAGCCAGTAAATGAACTTACAAATTGTAACGTTAGAACAGTTTACTATTAAAAAAAAAAAAAGTTAGTATTTCTTATGGTTTTATCAGAAGTTAATAATACGTCACTATAATTATTGCCAGTACATTAAAAAAATTTGTTACTATTTATAGAATATAAAAATACATCAAAATCATTAAATGTAAAAAGTGTAATAATTTATTAGATATTTATTTATAATGTGATAAACTCATAAATATGAATAATAACTGCAGTAAACATAGTAGATAAAAAGTCTAAATTTTTATTGCCTGGCGCAATTTTTTTACAAAAAAGTTATTTCAGTTCCCTCTTACTTATTTCTCTCGGATTAACGTTCTTCGATGCACTACAATGCAAATGACGAGTGGGGATCTGCGCTGTGAAAAATATAACTAAATTACTACAATTATTCTGAACAGAAACCATATTTTAGCTATATTCAGCAAAACACGCAAGTTTTACCTGCTAATTCAGTAGAACGTTTAGAATTAAAAAAATATGAGTGATAAAATTCATCGAGTCATAAATCACTGCAATACATCATATTTTCCAAGTCTAGAAAATTCTTCTTCATGACATATAATGATTTCAGTGAAGGTTAGAACTGATGGCGTATTAATCCCCGGAAATAGTTGAAATTCAATTTCAACCGTCAACATTACCTGTTTTAGATATTAAATAACCTTTTTTTTATAGAGTCTGCGATTATGTACGTTATATTTTATATGTTAATGCTGCAGATAGTATAATAATATTACGTAATACAACTCACAAGGATGGCCATGTTATATTATAAAACGAGTAAAAATTATTACATACTTTCATTAAAAAAAAATCAACGTACATTACGGGATGGATATAATATATTATATCCATCCCATAATGTACGATGATTTTATATATATATATATATATATATAAAATTTATTTATATATATTATATATATATATATATATATATATAATCTATTACGAAATTAAGATGGTACAGATCACGCAAACTCCCATTATGATAAGCAGTTTGAAAAGTTTATTAAGTAATACGTTTCTTTAAAGGAAAAAATGTACTGCTGGATCGATATTCAACTTAAAGCACTACTACTCTGGATATATAGGGTTAGTTGTATGCGACCTGCATACAATAAAAGATCGTTAGGCAAACACAATCTGAAAATTGTATTCGTATTTCAATTCAAACAAAAACAACGTAACTTTCCTTTGTTCTGCAACCGGCTAAAATAAAAGACCGTTTGAAAAACAAGTAATTATAAAAAAATAAAGTAAAACGCAACGCCTAAAGCGCGCTTGCGTAGTTTAACCGTCGTTGCTCCGTCGGCAAGGATGATGAGATTATTCAACGTTGACCGAACGAGTTAACGCTTATGAAATAGCATGGATGTACGTTTACAGCATTCATTTTAACGAACTATATGTTAGTGCGACACACTGATTCTCACATAGTACTGAAAACGAGGAGATTGATGAACCTCCAATTACTGTTACTAAATTAGTGTTTTTTACTAATTTATTTTAATGACGAAAGTAAATCCCCGTAGCATTATTTTAGAATAAGATAAAATCCGGGGCTTCACTGGAGGTAAACATTACGAAACACCAATCTTATTAAAGTATCTTTGCACTTATTGTGAAGGACTTTAACAGAACCGTAATTCATATAATTCAAAAAATGACAAGATTTTTAGGTAACATAAAATGTAAACAGTATTTCAAAATTATTCCGGAAACATGATGAACAAAACAAACCACAAAACGAGAAAAGCGTATTTTTTTCCTAACATACTTCGACCGAACAAGGTAATTTAAAATAACTTTGCATAGAAGTTTATCCAGAAAAATAATAATAATTAAGATAAAGAGAAACTGTTTTTATTTTAAATAACTATTCCTCTTTATGAATAACGTAGTGGTGACAAAGTAACGTAAAACGATTGCAGAACATACAACAGAAATATCGTCAAATATTTATATTTATATATTATTGTGAAATATCTACATTTATATTAACTATTTATGTTTAGATCATTATACATTTTACAAAAAAAATACAGCTTATACGGGAAAATTCAAAGTACAGAATTATATGAAAGCTACCCTTAAAACGACTTCCGGTAACCTCTTCACGCCTTTGTTTAAACCTTTAGTTTAATCTTATACCATTTAAGGTAATTATGAAAACCGATTAGGTACGTTTGCCAATCCTTTTAACTGATAAGTACCAAAGATTTTGAAATAAAGTAACAAAGAACAAGCTTTACTCGATTAACAAGAAATACAGACAGTATACTTAGTACGGCCGTAAATGAAAAATATCCTGTCAAATTCAGGCAAATCTGATGGGTTCAAATATTGCCTGAAGGTTTATTACAGCAATTACACAATATTATTAAATAAAATATCAGTAATCATCCCATGGAGTACGAGAAATATATACATTAAGGTATAAGGTGTATACCGCCGACCACAAATAAATTATTTTCATATAAATAATTCCATCATTTTTGGTGGAATTCCATCTAACTAATCCGGTCCTAATGAAGGAATTCACAAGAACTCCTGTCCTTTCACAACAATTTCTGATACGTATTCAGTCGCTCACTTTTTCTAATAAAAAAACTGTCTATAAATCAAATGCGATTTCCAAACTGTTACGCGCAAAAATTTTAACAGAATGTATATTTCATTACATCACATTTCAAAACAAAAGTTGCATTTTGAATTAAGCGCGTAATATCATTAAGTGAGCACGCGCATTATTTAACAATGACAGATTAAGTAACCTTTAAAAAATAAAACACGCCGCAGAAACTTAATTTCACTTTTCTAGTGAAGTTAGTAAACCTGTAGTAAACATCAAAAAAGTAACCTCAAATTCAAACGTCACTCTTACCTAAAGTGTCAACGTAAGCGTTTCAGCAGTACGCGATTGATTTTTTAAATTCTTTTTTTGGGGATATTATTTATCTATAAATAATAAGTAATTCTGAAGTTGCATTTTTTAATAATATAAATTTAAAAGTAATATTTTTAGACAAATGGACAAATTTTTGATAGGTTACAAAAGAAGATCTACTAATAATGGAGATAATGATGCTGATACAAGTAAAGGCAGTGAAAATACAAACAAGGAACAAAGGAGGTAGAACTCCCAAAACAAGAAAATACGATTCATACACGTTGGATAAACCAACGTGTTTGTTTTGTACGTAAGTTTTAGCTGCAGATCGTATGAGATCAGGTAAATTAAAACGGCACTTTAAAACTATGCGTCTGAAAACAAGTTGACAAGTCCATACAATTTTTTCAAAGAAAATTAGATGAGTTTAATAAACAAAAGCAAACGAAAAAAGTTTCTGTTCCATTAAATGCATTGCCAGCGACATACCAAGTCTCTTACAGGATCACGAAATGTAAAAAAAACCACACAATAGAAGAAATTCTAGTTTTGCCAGCAGCTATTGATATAGTTAAAATAGTGTTCGGCTAATCATATGCGAATCAGTTGTAACAAATACTACTTGCTCATAATATAGTTGGGAGAAGAATCGATGAAGTATCTGACGATCTCTGCGATCAGTTAGTTTCTCGACTGCGTACTTTAAAATTTGACATATAAGTAAATGAAGCTAATGATGTGGCTAAAGATGTTCACTAAATCGCATACGTTCGATATGTTACAGAAACTAATTTAACAGAAGATATATTATTTTGTAATTCAATTCCTGGAAAGGCAAAATTTCATATCCAATGAAGTTTTTAATTTAATTGACCCTTTTATTGATGAGGACGACATAAAGTGGAATAATTGCATTGACTCTACTGACGGAGCACAATCAATGTCAGGACCTAAGGTAGGTCTTCAAGGGTTACGTTAACGCACCCGAAGTTGTGCGGACGCACTGCATGCTTTACAGAACAGCTCTTACGTCAAAAAATATGAGCGAAGAATTAAAACATTTCTTAAAAAATTAAGAACGTTATTAACTACATAAAAAAAATCCCTTAAAAGTTGGAACGTTTGCAAAGCTGTGTGAAGGTATAGAAGCTAATTATACTTCACTTCTATACTACTGTGAAGTGCTTGGCTGTGTCGCGCAAAAGTAATTTGAAGGTTGTTTGAACTCAAATACGAGATTTCAATTTTTCTTGATGAAAATCATAATGAGAATGCAAATTTTTTTAGTTTAGTATTACCTATAAGTTTACCTATTATCTATAAGTTTAACAACTTATAAGTAATATTTTGTTAAATTTGCCTATTCGGTAGAAAGGTTTTGAATATTGAGTGAATTGAATAAATCAATCAATGCAAGGTCCAGAAATGCATTCGCTGTTTCAAAAAGAAAAAGTAAAGGCGCTCATAAAAAAAAAATTGGAACTACGGAAATCAAATTTACAAAAGAATAAGTCTGACATGTTTCCACTTCTAAACGATTTCTGCAACAGAGTTAATACCGAAGAAAACAGAAGTCTGTTTACTGTGCACTTGAAAGTTTGCTAATACACTTTTCACATCATTTCGATGATACTGATTTTACAAAATTCTCTGGGTACAGAATTCATCGATGAACAAGACGATGAATTTGGATTAAAACTATCGAAAAGGAAAAATTGATAGAATTATCATGCGAATGAAATTTTTGAAAAAATTTCAGACTGAAAGCCTAGAACAAATTTGGTTAAATCAAAGTGAAGAATGTACCACATTTATGAGAAACAGGATTTTCTGATTTTAGTTGCACTGAAATTCAAATATCGTGTCAGTTTAGCAGTAGATAAAGGACTTCTGGTAACACTCCTCGATACAAGTCGATTTCATAAATTTTGTGCTAATAAACAAGCACATCCACTTAATTAAAAACAAAATAATTTAAAAAATGTTTTTTATATCTGTATAATTATCATTTTGTATTAATACATTTTTCACCACTTAAAAATGAGTTTGTATTATTTATTTTATGAAATGAAGGGGGGAAGCGCCAAGATGAGATTTTTAAAGGTAGACGTAACATAAAATTTGGAAACCGCTGGTCTAAGTTATTATTAATCTTATTTTTAACTGTAACTATAAAACGCTCCATTGTAACGCAGAATGAAAAAAATGTTCAAAAAAGTAACTATAACGGGCAAAAAATATCTTAAATAAAGATCAAATTAAAAAATCAAATTACTACTTATCATGAAGTTATAATTTTTAATTATACCGAAATAATTTTTAATAATACCGAAATCAACTTCTTCCCATAACAATAAGAAATTTGCAAAATAATTACAGAAGTAGAAAACTACAACAAAATTACTTATTTGAACAAATTAATTGCATCAAATTATGTGAGAATTGTATGCAATATAAACAAAAATGTACAGGATGAATGTTACAGTAATACTCAATGGTTTTTTGTTGTTAAATATTATGGAACTCTTTAATGCAATTTAAAGTTGAATGGGTGTCAATCGCAATAAATGTTGCTTTCAAAGCGAAATGATCTAATACTGACCATTGTAACCGTTAACTACAGGCCTACATCAGCAGATGTCTAACCTCGGAATGGTACTCTACTAGTTCCGGTGTATAAACGCAGTAAATATAACTGAATTCGTTACACCAAATGGAAAAAATAAAAGTAAAGACATCAAGAACGATCACCGCTATATATATTCTCTCAGTACGAGTGCACATGAATATATCAACTAACAAAAAATGATTGATATTGTTCCAGTATTTCCATCTCTGTATAGAGTTTTAACAAAGTGTTTATTCGTTTTCCTCAGGCATATACGAGGTGTGATCAAAAAATACGATGAATGAATTTTTATAGCGGCAACTGCCGACGCTACATCCATATGCTGTAATTTGTCCAATAGCGTGATCAACTGAGACAGGCAAGGACAAGTTGTAACACGTTCGAGCTGCCAGTCAGCTGCCAGAGCCGCTAGAGTGAGGTTGTGTTTATCGTGTCTGTCGCGCAACATGGATTTTGAACATGCATTAACATTAAGTTTTGTTTTAAGTTACAAAAGAGTGCCAAAGAAGCTCACGAAATGTTAGAATCGGTGTACGGCGATAATGTGGTAACTTTGAAGACTGTACACAAGTGGTATGACCGATTTAAAAACGGAAATGAGACTGTTGAAGACGAGCAGCGTGCGGGACGTCCAGTAACCTCAAAAACAGTTGAAAATGTGTAAAAAGTGGAAACAATGGTTCGTTCAAACAGGCGAATGACTATTCGAGAGCTATCGGAAGACCTTAACATCTCGTACGGATCCGTTCAAAGCATTTTAACTTTTAACGACGTACGAAGAAAGCGACCAGAAAAATGGACCAATGGCTTCCTTCTTCACCACGACAACGCGCCGTGTCATACCTCGCTTCTCATTTGCGAGTTTTTGGCCAAAAAAAGCGTTCCTGTGTGTCCACATCCGCCATACTCACCGGATTTAGCACCATGCGACTTTTGGCTCTTCCCAAAAATTAAAACTTCGCTTAAAGGAAAACGTTTTGACACCATTGCTGACATTGAGAGGGCCACGACCGAGCAGCTGAAAGCCCTTCCGAAAGACGCCTTCCAGAAATGCCTCCAGTCATGCAGTCACCGTTGGGATAAGTGCATTGCTAGCCAACGACAGTACTTTGAAGGAGATTAAATCGAATTAGTAACATGTAATATGTAACCTTATTACTTTTTTTAATAAAAAATTATTCACCGTATTTTTTTATCACACCTCGTACAGCTATGTTTCGCATTTTGAACCGTGTTTCAGCACTTTATTTGAAACTCCTTGTTAATGTTTTATTTATTGATCCTTTGTGTTTTTCTGTAGTACAGAAGTAAGCTAGAATATGCGCGTAGGTAATGACTGTTGATCAAACCAACTTTTTCCAAACTTATAAAACTGATTTCTGCTCTCGCTGTTACGTCCTAGATAGCAAATCGTATTCTTCACAATTTTCAATTACTTTAAGTTCATTTATAACAACACGGCAACGAGGAGAGTAATTTACGCAATCTTATTTTTTTTAGAAAAAAAACACCTTTACACACGAAAAGCTTTCTGAAATTTACCTAAAGTTTTCCTAAATTTATCTGGAAAAACATAACTCACATACATATTAATACTATTAATTATTGTTGATCTTGGAGGTTAGTAGAAGCTCCGATATTAAAGTTAAGTTAATTCTTAACGACGAATGTTTATGATTTTACATCATTATTCAACGATGATTACTAGTTCAAGAAATCCTATTTCTAAGAATTCCTTTTTTTTAAGATTTTCGTACTTTGTTATAATTAAAACTTCATTGAAGTTTATTCTATTGTTACGATTCGAAGAGTTCAAAAACGTTAGTTCATTTATATTCACATCGCTTTTATAAATACACACAGTGAGTCACTATTCATTTAAACATTTTAAAAACCACAATTTGAAGCGATAGTTTAGTTACAATACAATATACATTTGCATCATCGTAAAATGCTAAGTTAGCATTCGTGTATAAGTAATAAAACAATCTTAACGATACACTATTTTAAACGTAAATTGTTTTTATTACAAAGAAATTACCAGGTAATGTCTTATAATAGTAATGAATATAGAGTCACGTTTATACCACGGATGAAATAAAGACAAACGTTTCGCTGTCAACATAAATTAACATAATGCATACGTATGTCGAGTAAGTATTTATATTTGTATAGCAACATTTTTAATGCTTGCAAGTAAGACTTGTACAGGTGTTACATTGTTTTCATATCGTTCAATTGTTATTTTCATATCGTACAGTACTGGATGCGATAGAATTAAATCGGTAACCGAATAATTAGCTATAAGAAAAATCATTGTTTATTTATAAATAAAATTAAACTGATTTTCATATAAATCAAAAAATTAAAATTAAAAATAAATAAACGAATCGAGCAAAATCACCTACGGTAAACCTAAAGTAATACAAAACTACGAACGTAGAGCATAATTTACGAAATTTAATTATTAATTAAACAGAAATCAGAGAATAAAAAACTTTGCTACAAGGAAAATATTATTACTAGCGTTCACGTACGCTAACACCTACCAGGTTTGAAATCATTAAAAAAATCGCGGAATTTTCATGTTACCGTGTACAACTTCCGGCTTTGGTGAATTAATAAAAATAACAAAGCATCTAAAATCGGTAGAAAAAATTACTCATACATTTTCGTTAAACCGCTTTTAAAAAGATATAAAATAAATTCCTATGCGAATCGTACATTATATTCTCGAATATTAAAGGAAACCATACAGGAACATCTAATTTTAAAAACTGAAAAATAGAAGCACTAAAGATAAGAAAAGACTGAACAGGAGAAAATGTCCGTCATTCCCGTGGAGCGAGAATAGCATAGAACTGATTCCTGCTTGTTTGAAGACAAATGGTAAAGAGGAAGTCAGCATTTCCGACAGCGTAGACAGCAACGTCAAAATTACATAGATATTACTAAATGAAGTGCATTCCTGTAGAACAACTAATGCGACTGAAGTACGATAACCAGTCAGCACTTTTTTTTGTTTAACCTGCGGGACCACCGTTAGGTACTGCTTCAGAGGATGAGATGAATGATTTGTAGCTTGTGTGAAAATGTTATGCCTGACCGGGATTCTAACCCGGGACCTCCGGATTCGACCAGTCAGCACTTACTTTTAGTCATTTTAACGGGAAAACTTATACGCTAATGATATGAATTTTTTATAAAGTAATTCGTTTAAAGAATTCAAAAATAATTTCAAAATTTATCCTGGTCTCCATTTCATAACGTTTCTTTCGGTCTTAAAAAAAGTAATGTTTGCAACTTTTACACAGTGATGAAGGAGATTAAAAAGAAATAGGCTAATCATTACTAAAACAATGACTGCGACACTTTTAACATATTAATTTCCAAGGTGACTCGATGTAAATCATTTGTAAGCCGTCTAAAACTTTACTTCCGGCAAGAATTAATATTTATTGTTTTTTTTTAATTATTATCATAACAGAGAACAAGTCGAAGGATTAAGGTAATTTTTATTTTTATTCAACCATATCATCACTTGTTACAAAACAAAAAAGTACACCCGTAGAAAGTATTTAACATCGAAACCCGAGAAGTATTAAGATCCAAAAGGGAAATTTTCAACTCGCGTTTTAATTTTTGGTACAAAATTATTATATAAATTTTATTTTTGTGCAACATAATTTCCCTGCATACTCATATGGTAGGACGGTTTTCATAATTTTGTGGCTTGAGTGTTACTCCTGAATATCTGAACACCATAGCCGATTTTAAAAGTATATCATATAAAAACCATTTTTTCTAAATTTATTTTGATTATGTGAAATTTTAACAAGTGAAGTATTAATTCAGGGAAAATAAAATATAGTTCCAAAACCGCAAGAAGAAAAGATATATTTTTTTGTTAATATGTACATAAAAAAGGTAATAAATAACATAATTCTCGACGCGAAGCTCAGATCCGGCCACCATCATGCAAACGTTGCAAAAAAAACTTCCGATTGAAAAACTTTCAGCTACGTATTATTAACTTTCTATATTAAAAGATTAAATTATGACCTGAAAAATTAACAGGTTTTAATGAATAAAAAATTGAGCAGGGGAGGGTAAAATTCTCATTACGTTAGGTGATGCAATATGGAATTTTTTCATACGCTCGACTGCTCCAACTGCAGTCTGAAGATCGATACGAGTATAGGATGCTGCTTCAAAATACTGCATCCAACAGAATAGAATCGATCAGAAAAAGTAGAGCACCTACATAACCCACGGCTGCAGTAAGCACTAAAGCGATTCCGACTGATTTTTTGTTTTGTTTCATTTTTTTATAAAACGAGAATATTTAGATATAATTATTTTTATAAACTGTCGGTATTAATTAAATAATCTCATAGCAATAACTCAAACCATAAACAGATAACTGCACTACCACTGGATTTTAGGATATTTACGATCGTTACAAAAAACTTTACCGATAACGAGCTTAGATTTCTGTCGCTATTAATATTAAAGCATATATTTTGCTATCTCAAAGACTACCTGGTCAAATTAAAATCATCTAATCAGTCATCACTCCTTAACGACTTCACAGCTTTTAATAATTCAGGGCCATTCGTTCTAGGCTATTCAAACTTAGGTTAAGTTTCGTTTCAAAAAGAATTTATCGCTCTTGGTTAGAAACGTTTTCTTCCATTTTAATTTAATCATTATAAACTTTTGAACTAGCTTTTTTAAAATATTGTTTGATAAATGTCAAACATTTGTGTTTTTTGTTTGTAGGGCTGTGCATCATGTTTCAAGAATCAATACAAATGAATATCAATTAATTTTATACTTAATATTTTAGTAAGTAAAAATACAGAACAAAGCTTTGGTGAAATAAATATTACTACTGAATTATGAGTGGATGACTGATCGAGCAGCTAATCATACTTAATTTACAATATTATTCTTTAAAGTGGATAATTAAAATGAAAACGAAGAAAACAATATTATTTTGTACTTTATTATAGTTTTTTAAAAAAATTCATAATTTACTATTTTTTTTCACATCTACTGCATTTCAATTCAGAATTACATATTCCAGTCATCAAAATAATACAATTCTTTCTTAACGAGTCCTACTTCACGCCAGATCGACAATAACATTTTTGAATGTTATGACATTCAAAAATTATAATAATCTATAATATTTTAAACTTTAAAATTACAATAAACACACATTTCAAATATATTTTCAAAAAATTGAAATTTACCGTAATATTTTGCGTTTTATGCGATTAGTTTTTTAAACTAATCGCTTACGAACCTTTCTAGGAATCGAGATAAATCATTTTATGCAAGTCAGAGTTAAAATGCCATAAACATACGTATATAAATGCCCACCAGATTATCAAATATGTTACCGTACTTCCGCTGTTTGGTAAAAAACCGTGTTTAATAGCCATTTCCAGCGGTTGTGAGGGGTCATCGGGCAGTCACAATTAAATATCTACAGGCTTCATTAACAATGAATGCCTCTCTGTGTATGAAAAGCATAAACGTATGAATATAATGATTTAATTATGAATTAATAATTCATGTGAAAAAACGAATAAAGCACATACATATGAAAGGCATATCCATTATTACAGGGTATCGGAGTTATCTCGACGTTAGTTTAAAATTCAGCTAAGTTTATTAAAAAAAAGCTTGGAAAACATATCCCCATTTTTGGTGGACCCCCCTAAAAGCCAAGATTAAGCCCGGTAACGAACTGTACTTACGTTATAAAATGGAAGGATTTAATAAATTACAAAAAAAGACAATCATCAACGTGTGCTATGCCCTATGTATAAATATAATAATAAAGGTGCCATTACCAGTAATGATTTTAGGGGACCCAACATGATTCATAAGTCACTCCCAAAATGACATAGTCATCTTTAAGAATAACAAGCATCCTGTGCCAGACTTACTAGAAAAAGAGAAGGCTGTAAGAATCTGTGCGCATAAAAACACTAGAGAACAAACCTCAAGTTATTTTTCTTAAAGAATATCAAGACTATTCAAATTTCAAAACTGAAAAGCTCAGATGATTCTAACAAACCTACACCACGAAAGCCGTCTTGAAAATATAATCAAGAACATGGTAAAATTAAAATGTATAATTACCGAAGCTGATTGCTATTATACTTTTACTTCGACATTATACCACCTCACTGCAGTCAGTTGCACTACACCCCCTCCTCATTGCACGGCAGTTTGGTACAATCCATACCAAAGTTCTAAAGAAAGAGAATTAACAAAAAAATTCCACGACCGAAGTATGACAATAATCAGGGAATTTAAATTAAATAAAAAGTGATAATTGGATCCTCATTAGATTTGAACCTGGCTCTATCAACATTGCGGAGTACATACAACAAATAACTATCGATAATATTATCCGATCGTCGATGAATACTTTATTATTATCTTCATAATTTTATAATTATTTTACCCACGAAAGTAAATTTTTTGCTTTGTAACCCAAATATAAATAAATATGTTAACTAAAATTATGTATTGCGATACCAAACAAAAATTATAAAGAATAACTCGACTTTTAATTCATCTACTTTGTCTTCTATAAAAATTTACAGATCGCTGGAGTAAATTGATTTATATTTTTCGTTGCAGATGAATGCAAGAATCAATGTAGCTGTTAGCGCTAAAGGGTGACGTAAGCATATATTAATACCGAGAAACGGAATAGTACTGGATCATAATACTAGAATAAAAAAAATTGCTTACGGCGTGTATGTGCAACAATAAAATGTTAATATGTTAAAATGTAAAATGTTAAAGCTGTACGAGCAAATATTAAATATTTTTAGCGAGTAAAAATACCGTGAAAATTAATAAATTATAATTATTTTACTTAAGAGAATGTAACGAACCCAGGTAGGAATTTAAAAACCGAATCGTGAGTGAATTTGTATACATCATCAGTATAACTATTGAAGAAGCCTCTAATATGAATCTCCTGATAACTTGAATGTAGTGTATGTTTATATGTGGATATAAATAGACAAATTAAAGTTATTAAAATAAATAGAATACTATTTATAAATTTTAAATAAGATTACAATCGAAATAATTGCGGTTATATCCAATAAAATTAAAATAATAAATAACAGTTACACATGAAGATGTAAGCTACTGTATTAAGGTAATGAAATCTAAGTTTCTGTTTTTAATGACCGATTTACCACCCACTCCACATCATGCGACCTTGTTTTTCAAGTTACTTAGATTCTCAATTTATATTTTATTATTTATTATACGCTTTAATTGTATTAATTTATTAATTAAATATGTATTACTTTATCAAATTTAATTTTCTTAAAAATAAATGGTGTAGTTCTGTTAAAAAGTAATTAATTAAGACAAACCGAAGAAAATTATACAAGAAATACGTAGGAAAAATCATTTCAATATAAAATATAATATGAAAAATTCATTATTTTAATCAATATTTTTGTTCGGCGAGCCCTTTGTCGGTGAGTTAGAAGTTTAATAACTCGTTTCACAATAAAGATTAAAAAAAATTACGATAGCATGGTCTCATTTTATTCTCTCATCTGCTTCATGTTAATCTACGTAATTTCATTTAAGAATTCATATTTTTCTAAACACTTGATATCAGCGAGTAACTCGTAAAAACTCTAACCTAAAAAGTAATACGCCCTATTCACTACATAATAACTGTTAATGTTTTCTCAGTCTTGTTGGCAAATTTTTATTTTTAGAACTAATTTTTTCTAATTTTTTTAGGAAACTGGTATTTCAGTAAGGAACGTCATATTATTGTTTAAAGATAATAATTTCAATAATAAAATGAAATTGCATAGATTAACAAAGAGTGATAATGGAGAAAATAAGGCCACCCTCGATATTTTCCCTTATTCTGAAGTGTTATTATTAAGCTTCAACATCATCGCAAAAGAAATAGTGCGCCAAGTAATAGATGTTTTCAACCACCTCGATCATCAATAGGAATATTTTCAATCAGCACTCTTTCTTTTTTACTTTGTTGACATAAATCCGGCATCGCGAATGGGGATTCGGCTTGTAAGTGTATATAAAAATATTCAACATTTGAATATTCATAGGTTTTTCTGACATACGACTCCAGTTTTCACTAAAGCTTCTCATTCTCACCAAATACATACTTTTTTAGGATAAAATTCATTTTTTTTGTCTTCAGTCACTTGACTGGTTTGATGCAGCTCTCCAAGATACCATATCTAGTGCTAGTCGTTTTATTTCGGTACACCCCCACATCCTACATCCCTAACAATTTGTTTTACATATTCCAAACGTTGCCTACCGGCACAATTTTTTCCATCTACATGTCTCTAATACTAAAGCGACTATTCCAGGATGCCTTAATATGTGGCCTGTAAGTCTGTCTCTTCTTTCAACTATATTTTTCCAAATGTTTCTCTCTTCTTCAACTTACCGCAATACCTCTTCATTTGTCACTTTATCAACCCGTCTGATTTTTAACATTCTCCTATAGCATCGCATTTCAAAAGCTTCTAATCTTTTCTTCTCAGGTACTCCGATCGTTCAAGTTTCACTTCCATATAAAGCTATGCTCCAAAAAGATACTTTAAAAAATGTTTTCCTGATGTTTAAATTAATTTTTTATGTAAGCAAATTATGTTTTTGACTGAAAGCTCGTTCTGCCTGTGATATGCGGCATTTTATATCGCTCCTGCTTCGTCTATCTTTAGTAATTCTACTTCCCAAATAACAAAATTCTTCCACCTTCGTAATCTTTTCTCTTCCTGTTTTTATATTCAGTGGTCCATCTACATTATTTCTACTGCATTACTTTCGTTTTGTTCTTGTTTATTTTCATGCGATAGTTCTTGCGTAGGACTTCATCCATGTCATTCATTGTTTCTTCTAAATTTTTTTTACTCTCAGCTAAATATAAACCTGATAAACTGAAAATAGTTTTGAATGTATCGCAATTGTGAAAAGGCCGCTTCTTGCCTAAGTAAAAATAGTCTCACATCCGACATCCAATTCGGAAATATAACAACATGAATTCACACCTGTAGCCATGAAACATAAAATACAGTTTTGAGCTGAATACGAGGTGAAAAATTTACTCATAATAAACACATATATAAAATTGCTGTCATTACTATAAAATAAGTATTTCATTATAAATTAAAATACATACATAGCATTTATATGTAATGTATATATTATCGATAAAGTTTGCAACAAACTAAAACTGAGAAATATAGATTGAAAAAGAGTTATAAATATATTAACAGCCCTTCTCAGTTTGAAAGTCCTAATTTTGGTGAGTTGAAAGACGTAATTTTGCTAATAATAATACAGATCTCCAGGTTATAACAGAAAAGATTGATATTTGATGGTTTCTGTGGATGAAACGCGGATGATCATCTTGGTACACTTACTCGATGTTGACACGATAACATTATTTTTACCGGAAAAAAGTTAGAATTATCTTGTACAGTATTTAAACTTAACAACCTAATCTTAATTATTATTGATTGACATAAACTGATTAAATTAGAAAATAACGTTCAAATAATTATCTATATTGTAGCAACTGCTTCCTATCGGTAAACAATTCAAACAGAGCAATATAACGTATCAATTTAATTACATTATTATAATATAAGGCAGTATCTGGCATTCAAAATATAACTATACATCTGGCATCATATTAAAGGTGCCCATTGGATAATTTAGAACTGTGTTGCAAGCGATAAAAAATTTTAGAGCTTCTCAAGCTGTGGACTGGAACACGAAAGATTGCTGTTACCACTCTCTGAACTTCAGCTTAAAGTAAAGTAAAAATTTATGAAAGGATATTACTAATTTTCTAAGACTTACGTAAAAATCTGACTTACAAACACAAGTATGTTAAGCTCAAAATCCTTTTTCTTCCTTTACGTTTTAAAAGAGGCTCATTGTAACTCTGAATATCTCGATCTTGAAATTTTAGACGTCACAATATTTCCATTTCATTCAAATTGTGGACATAAAAAGTAATATTCTCTAAAATAAAATATAACGTAGAGAATTTTTCTTTACTCACTCCATCTCTTCCGTTATATTAATAACTGATATTCGTCCCCTCCATTCTTCAGTAATTTTACGATAAGGTTTTTAATCGAAATTTATTATTATTGATAACAGATTAAATTAATAAGTAGCAATAAAAGGACTACGTTTTTTTAATATTTTGTTTTATCAGTATAATAATAGTAAAATACACTCGTAATCGTCGAAGTTTATGTAGACGTGAACATCACATCAGATTTAAGATCAAAATATTCGGGCATCCTACTGGATAAGCTTTTCCACACAATATTTCTATTATCAGACTATTCTATAATATTACTGCCGAGTTTAATGCAAAGACATTAAACTTCATAACGAATAAAACGGGAAGAACCAAAGAATCCTTATTGACCCCAGAAAGATTCATTAAACTCCGATTAACTAAATTATTACACACTAAGTATCTCTCTTCGTTACTGTTTATGATATAGTCCGTGGAAATGTGGAAAACATTCAACCTCAACCTCAGGTGTGATCTTTGCCAGTTTCTTTCTCTTGAACAAAAGGATACTTTTAAAACGGTTTCACTTGGATTAGTTACAACAAATACGGGTAACTAAAAGGCAAATTTGTTCAAACGCGGATTGCTACATTTGTAAATATTAAAAGAATAAAATTTGTAAAAAAAAAAAGAAAGAGTTCAAGAGTAACATGAAAACCCTATTGATCGTCTCGTCGGCATAGGCGGTAATATGTTTGCCTGCTACACCAAAATCCTAGCTTCAACTTCCAAAAAGTCTGAAAATTTTATGAGTAACCAACGACTTCGTTAATTAATGACCATAGACGATAAAATTTAGAAGAAATTGTTACGGTTTGATTTTTTTAATCGTAATTTAAACTTTTTAAGTCCGCATGTTAATGTTGAAGAATGTTTGTTTTTTGTACAACGTAACTATGTTAGTTAAGTGGGTGTGGTATGCAGCTTGAATATAGTAAAAAAAGAGGTTGCTCCCAGAGCCACGTGTCCTTGTACTCTTAATGTTAAGAGCTCCCGAAGGGGTCGACGAATGCAAAACAAAAAATTAAGACATATGAACAACACTCCTAAAAAAATATTAAGTCTCATTTGATGATAAAATAATTTATCCATAAATGGATAAAATAAAAAGAAAGTTAAAAATAGATTTTTTTTCATAATGACACTTCTCTTTTTACGATGAGATCATCACAGAATGCATCACATATTTCCAAGACTATATCACAATAAACCTTAACAAACAGAGATAAAACAGTACGTCATTTATAATAATTTAGTTTCCGTTAAGGATAGTTAATCGTTAAGTCTGATTTCTGATTTTCATAGTATAAACTTCAGTCACGTAACGACTTAAGGGAAAAACAGACCGGTTCAACGAACTAAATAAAAAAAAGTAATCTGTTATTTACAAACAGGAACTAGTCAGAACTGAAGTAAAGAATGTATTGATATTCAAAAGGTCACTAGTTTGACTATCAAGTCGGTTATTTAAAAGTAGGTTTTCTCATTTAATCAGTCTTATTACTATAAAAAACTGGAAATATATTTCAGTACATAATTTCAACGAGTTACGTATTTCTAAGGAAAACACCCTCACACTTCTACAATAAAAATAATTCCCCGATGAAACGTAAAATTTATTAAAGCAATAAAACTCGTAAACAAAATAACAAAAGTGGAAGGGAATGTAAAACGGTCAGAACAATCCCCACCTCTAACTGAAATTAATTATTTTGTTTTAGAGTATAATAAACAAATAATAAATTAAATATAAAAATATTAGAAATATTTTATAATACATTTATATTTTATTTTTATTTTGTCTGATTTTATTAGAAGTATTTTAAATAAAAAATAGTAAACGGTATTATCCCCTATTAAAATTGGTATCACTCTGTGTGATAAAAATAAAAAATAAGGACGCCAAATCAAAACAGACCCCGCATATGAGTAATAAGGGCTCCCATGCAGTACCAAAGTTAATAATAACACAAAATAAAATATAAATAATTAGTTCAAGACAATATTTAACTACAAGAAACATAAAAAAATAAAACATAAGAAAAAGAGAAAAATTATGCGATGTAAAAAATTAGGCCGGTAAAAGCCAATATCTTATGACGCGATCGTATTTACAACTTCCACAACACGTTCTCTATTCACCTGTAATTTTATGCTAGTGAGAGTATTTTCAGTTCATTAGAGTCAAACATGCTTTCCGTTAAATCTTAAAAATATAATAAATTCCCAGTAGAACTTTTAATGTCGGAGACCCAATCTACATATGTTTTATGTATAATTTAAACGCCCCTTCTATACTGTTGTTTCAAAACAACACATTAATTGTGATGGAAAATCATTTAACCCTAGTATCATATTTACGAGTATGTGTAAAGTTTATGAAAAAAGTCCTAGAAAATTACGATTTCAAAATGTTAATGATCTCTTCAGAGGGGACAAAACAAATCGAATCGTTAATCGATAATTTGTTTTGCTGAAATTTATAATGATCTCAAGGTCATTATAAATTCCTTTCTCCTACTCTACAGAAATTTTCCTTCTACGCTATACCTCGATATTCACCCGATCGTTAAGTCTTGTTTATCTCCTTTCCATCAAATGTACACCGGTACAGTTTTGCAACAGTTCCCTAAAATACAGCTGTAGAAAAAATAATATTGAAATTTGAAAGCTATTTAATATTTCTTAACTTTGATTTACAGTAATGAAAAGCAAATAAAACGAAAAATTAACTCTTTACAGTTTTCTCTGCAAGCGTTCAATATGAGCATCTTTCATCAAGCAAGAAACATCCAACCGGTACGGGAGTTCTTTCAACACTTTAACCAGCACGTCTAGAGTATGAAGAGACAGCTGCTTCAACCCTGTGTCTCAAATCGAGTAGATCAGTAGATCGAAACTACATACACAAGATCCCTTTATAAAATCCTAAAGAAAGTAATAACAAGGAGTCAGATCGGATGATCTTAAAGGCCACCTAAAAAAAGATCTGTTACTGGGTCTACGCCGACCAATCCAACAGTTGGGGAAAACGTCATTCAACCGATCCCATACAGAGTTATGCGAGTAAGGAGTACATCAGCTTGTTGCAAAATAAAATTATTTGGTCCAAGTTGCACTTGAGGAAAGAACTATGTACGCAGATGCTGTTATGCTTGCTTCAGCGAAAAAAAAACAACCCGTAAATTTTCCGTCGGGATATCGGAGCGAAAAAATTTAATTTTGGGGAGTTCTGTTTGTAAAGGTTCATTTGAATTTTATCAGATACGGACATTATGGGAGTTAACTATTCCACAAAGATGTAATGCTGACTATCATTAAACATAAATTCGAACAAGAAAGTCGTTATTTTCGTGCTGCAACATTTCGATTGCCAAGTCGGCACGCACAGCGTAATCGATAGGCTTCAAACCTATAACAGCTGGGAACGATATAGACGCATATGTAACGTTTCATTAATTATCAACGACATTGTTAGTTCGCAGCAAACCTTTGTAATACAATTTTTTAGGACTACGCAGGAAAGACTCTCTGCCACGTTTAACGTTTTCTTCATACACCTTCGCTAGTCCATACTCTTCCTTTTAAAAAGACATACGTCGCTTTAAAAGAACTATGCCATCCACGAATCTTATCACCACTTGGATGATCATAATAAATAGTCTACGTAAAGCACTTTGAACTGTAATTCAGATTCACGTTTCGCAAACTGGAGAACACAAAAGGTTTTACGTTCAGTAGTCGCCATCTTTGCTAGCGGCGCTGTCAAGCGGAAAGATAGGAAATCATCTACGGTCATTCGCACAATTAAAATTATATTTTTTCTCTTTGATTATAGCCTTAAATCAACCGTGTACATTCATTCAAAAGAAGTTATAATAAATTAAAACCCCGATATTCTTTTTTCTACACCCGGTATTATTTTAGTTTTCTATACGCTAGGTTACCTTTTCCAAAACCACTTTCTTTTCTACCTTACTACGGCCGATCCTCTTTTAATGTCTTGCACTTTCTTTTAATTTTACTTCTAAAGGGCTTGCATAGATCTCTACCTTTATCATGGAAACATTTTTATACTTTCTTCGCTTACAAATGAATTTAAATGTATCTATCCATAGTTTTCTACCAACACTCACCGTTATATTTTTCTTAAACCATTCATTTTACTTATTATTCTTTCTTTTTAAATTCAATTTCATTTTCTATTCAGTCTCGCATACATTTTTAGGCGCCTTGCTACGGTTTCTTTGAAATTTAATATTCTTTTACACTCAGCCTTATCCTCTAACTTTGCTTCAGGTTTTTATCCATCCTGTACTTAAACTTCACCTCAACCTAAATTAAGCACACTAATTATGGCACCTTGTGAATACGTTTTTCAGTCTAGAGCTTGGATGCGAAATCTGATCCTAAGCATAACACAGTTTACTAATTTCCGTATCTCTATTTTTTTCCGAAAAAAAAATATAAATAAATATATATATATATATATATATATATATATATTTTATGCGAACAAAGAATTTTCGCGATCTCTAGATTGCGGTTACTTAAAAATTCTGACTCGTCAATCCAACCTTAATTTATTTTTATTACCCCATACTTCCTAAATATCTGTTTTCATATTATGGCATACCAATCTCCCATTAATAACAAATTCCCATGTTTGATTAATTAATCAAATAAGTAAATTATCTATTTCTTCAAACATATTTTTTATTCCTTAATCGTCTACACTGAAGAAACTAAACGTTTTCATAAGATACTTAATTTAAGAAAGAACAGAGAAGTGTACCAAAAGATGATCAAAATAATTGTCATATGAAATGATAATAATATTATACACGGCTGGTCTTTATAAGTCTACAATACAAAATAACAAAATCGGTAAAATTTTACAGAAGATTAACTCATAAACTATAGCAGACGAAAACAAATTACTTTATTTCGCAGTATTCTTATTGCAGCTGAAAAATGTCATTTTTTTATCCACCTCAAGTTATCTGGAAAGATAGGAGTGCTGACCGACTATTCAAGGCAATAAAACCCGACTGTGACAGCACTGAATAATGAAATTTCTATCAGTATAAAATCACAAGATCCTTCAAGAAACTATTATTTTCAGTATTCAATAATTACATAGTAAACCAAATAAGTTTAATATTTTATATTAAAAATTAATTATACCGGTAAAATAAAGCGATTACGTAATAAAATAGGTTATTATTGGTCGATATATTTAACTAGATGATTCTACCGCTACTGAACTACTTTCCCGAAGATATACATTCGGTGTAAAAAATTGTAATTAAAATCTACGAAAATATTTTATTAAGTACATTCATACAATGGATCTTTTCACCAACCAGTTTTTTCGCTTAACGATAAAAAAATAATAAAGAGGTTCGGGTCTGTTTTCCCCCAAAATGTTTTTTTTTATATTTTTTTATTACGTATTCGTAACTGCTCATGTTTATATATGTTTAAACTAATTAGTCATGTTTAAACATGTCTGGTTACTTAGTAAAACATTACTAGACATGGTGTCACTGCCTGTAAGCAGTCTGTGTCTAGTTATTGCGCTGTGAAGATGTCGTTGTTTCGTTTATTTAGGTAAATTGAATGAATGAAGAAAGGCGTTGAATTTTTGCAACTGAAAGGGATTCTTCACGACCCTCGGCATTGCAATATCGGGTATGAGATGATATTACATCTTTCTGATAAGAATGATAGATGGAGGTATAGCAAAACCGACTGCCAAGACTTAAATCGGTCTCAGGAAGAACACTTGGTTACAGAGTAGTAAATTACCATTTGACATGATCATTTTATTTATTTATTCATGGACTAAACAATATACAACCGCCGCTTATTGTACAGAAGAATTAGGGATGAGTTCCGAAGTTGTGACTGACTGGAAGAACTACCTGCGGGAAGTGTGCGCAGACAGTTTGATATGGAATCCGGTCCAAACACAACAGTTGAAATAAATGAATCCTCTTTCTCCAGACGCAAGTACAATGTTGGATGGATTTATCCACAGCAATGGGTGTTCGGTGGGGTTTGTCGGAAAGCCGAAGAGTGTTTTTTGTACGCGGTCCCTGATCGTACGGCAGAAACGCTGCTAAAAGTCATACGTGAATGTATTAAACCGGGCACAACGATCATATCGAATATGTGGGCATCTTATCAAGGTATTCCGAAGATGAATTTTCAGCACCTTACAGTAAACCATGCAAAAAATTTTGTAAATCCGCATACGGGGGCTCACACCCAGCGAGTGGAATCGATGTGGAAAAAACGTCATTGGGGAAATAATTTTTTTGAGCAATTACTACAAGATATAAATGCTTTTTGGCCTCCCAAAGTATAATGTACTTTTTTACTTTTTTTAGTGTGTAACAATAATATTATTATAAATTGCTTACAAGTAAAACATCTAATTTTAAAATGACAATACGAAATAAATAAAATAGTGTAGAACAATTGCTTTGTTAAAAACTTATCACATTTAATTTTTAATGTCAATATGAAGGCAAGTTACTAAAAAATAACTATTATTATTTTCTTAATGGGTTTAAATAGTTATTCTTAAAAAAACCATTGTGGGAAAGAAACAGAAAATACCCAAAGTTCATACCGTTAAATGTTATTAGATTAAAAAATGTATTAATTTTTCCAGTTAATTGCAAATATCGAGGATGGAAAGAGATTAACTAAAGTGATAAGGTTACCCGCTAATCCTATATATTTATATATATATATATATATATATATATAGAATAAAGATAGATATACTGAAAAGTTCTAAATATATACTACAATTTTATTATTAAACAGGTATTTAATCCGACCAGTTTCTTTCTTTTTGTCGTGACTGACGTTCTCTTTTTGAAGACAATGAATTGCCGAATAACTAACGTAAATAATAAAATCAATAATTCATAGTATTTAATCTATTTTCTATAACTTTCTTTGTTATTTTAGTTTATTTATGATCACTAAATAAATTTAACAATTAAAATTACACTAAAAAAAAAATAATAATGTATTACCTAACCTAACTTTCAAATTATTTAAATGAAACTATAATAATTAATGTTATAAATGAAATGAGATAGTATTTACGCAAATTTTTGGATAACAAACTTCAAAAAAATCGTCTGTTGATAACCAAGTAATATTTAATATGCAACTAGAACAGCACTTCCTTTAAAGTAATTTTCTAAACTAAAAACAAAGTAACATTATTGGTCAAATGCTAAAAATCAAGGTAAACTCATGCTTTTACATTAAAAACTTACATTTTTTAAGTATAGAACAGCATTTTTTTTTTTTTTTGGATGATACACCACATAAGCTTGAAGCTTTACGTGGGATATGGAGAATGAAATTTTGTAGCGTATGAAAAATGGCACGCCTGACCGGGATTCGAATCCAGGTCCTCCGGATGTTTAAAACAACATACTACCTAACCTAAGGGAAACGAATTATACGAGAAATAAATGAGATAAAACTCACGTAATCCACATTGTTAATCACAGAACTAATTTTTACGAGTAAAATTAAGTGTTTTTCACTCTATATTTAAATGAAGATTTTTAATAGATTAACGATCTTAACTTAGAAGAGAAATATATCTATGAGACATGACATCGTTAATAAGTTTTATGTGCTGCTCCAATTCTGTTTATGTAGAGGTAATTCACTTTTCCGAAAGACTGAGAGTGGGAGAGTGCCCACCATCTAGAAGTCTATATCAAGCACTCTTTTGGGAAAAGTTTATCGTCTTGTTTTCAGAGTTTCCGCTGGAAAATTGTCGCTTTGTCAAGTAGACGATTTATTCTTCCTTTTTCCTTACTGGTTGATCCCTTTCTCCCCGATGGGGTCTGCAAATTTTGGTCAACGGTTCACTGGAACCTGCTAAAAATACAGAGTAATGTAATGCCAATTGCGTCTTTGACATCTGTGCGGCCGGCGGAGATGGCTCTGCCTGTAAACCTAAACTTCTGCTTTCTACCCGGTGCCCAACCAGGGATTGAGTTACATACCAAGTAAAGCAAAATTTCCTAAAACTTTTTATAATGCATGTAAGTAATATCTGAAGGCGGGACCATTGTACCCTATTACGGTATCCCCTCCACTGTTCTAAACATCACACCAGCAGCTAAAGTAGTATATTCCAAAAGCACATTAATTAATTAATTTACAATGGCTTGCACCGTATCTAATTGACGTCAATATGATAGCAACAAAATATGTTCTGATAATTTATTACAAATAAAATTATTTATGCTTAATATTTTGTTCAAGATGTATGATAAGTAATTTATTGGATTATTTCTTGAAAGTATGTTTTTTTTTCAAGAATGTTAAATACCGTTTTACTATAATTAAACAGTAACAATGACATATTACAAAAGTATATCAATTGAGTTGTTATGATATTGTTATGATATTCTTTGACGAGGCGTAGTGATAAACAAAAATTATTTCTAAATAGCATGTGCCCTAACTCGTACGCACCAATAACTAATATTCTTTTGAGCTTTGTAGGTCTGCAAAACTACAAAATAAAAATATTAAATTGTATAAAAGTGCATAAATAAACAAAATGTTAGAAAAACGTGAGTAAAATAATATAATTATAATCATTATAAAAAAAAATTATGATTACTGCAGAGATACGTATATTAAGTTCATAGTCTAATACACATACGATTAATTACGTTAATTCGTACTATATTTTATAAAAATAAAACATAAATAATTTCATACAAAATCATTTGTACAGCTATACAGAGCTCAAATAAATAAATGCAGTAGAATAAATAAATAAATAACAGATGACATAAATAATTAAACGACAAATTTAAACAAATAAATAATACAAAAAATAAATGAATATGGTAGAATAAACAATAATAAAGCAATAAAAATAAGAACTCCGTCTTACTTTTGTGGTAATCAGTAGCACGTGTTCCGCATGTAAGGGTTATAGTAACGTTGTAGAGGAGGCAAGTAGAAACAGCTTGAAGGGAGGACCCGCCTTTAAATTTGACATATACTATAATAAAACACACCGATTCTGTACGCTAACAAATGTCAACTTCGGTATCTTGTAATCCCCGTATAAAACCCGGTACCACGCGCACCATTTCTCCGGAATGACGGTTCCAAAAATCGCCTGCGATCGTACATGGATATTAAGGTTTCACACTGATGATTATGCAAACATTACATTTTAACAGATTAATCAACCCATACATTATGGGTTGCCGAATTGTAACAGAAATACTTTGTTTTGACTACGAACCTACATCCGGTGAAACAAAATGATTCAGATAAAACAAAATACTTTGCCATATGATTAACGGTATTAAGAAATTAAACTCTGATCTACAACGCGGCGCCATACTTATCGGAAGCTGTCCTTTATATTTTTGTCACACAGAGGCGATTCTTATTTTCTAAGAAAACATTTATATCGATCAATTTACGGCCAGTTTATACTGTGATATTTTTTTTACGTTCTTTATGTGAAGGTTTCGTATATAGTACACATGCATAATGAGTAAAAAAAGTCTGTTTATCGACTGTTGCAGAAAATTTGATATCGCAGTTTTGCATTCGCGAGTGGCCAAACAAAGAAACGAATTTCTCGTATTCAATAAAAATAAGTGATTTTGGAGGGAAAACGCGAAATATACGATAATGAAAGAAAATCTTGCAGCGCGTATATGGAATGTACGTCTACCTGGATTCGCGATTTCTACAAAAATGTGTAAGATAAAAGCCAAACAAATCGCCGATATACCAGTAGGAATCAATTTCAAGCTATTCTTAAATAAGCACACCGATTTCTTTGCCGACAAAGCTTTTCTATCCGAAGAAGGATGAAAATAGCATAGCAGCTATCAGAGCATACGAAGATAAACTGACAAAGTTTTAAAGATATGTCACAGATTTACGGAAAAGGAACTATTATTCCCTAGGTTAAATTGGAATTGCGGAGCGGACACCGGTGATTTTCGGAAGCCATCAACAGCAAATGAAAGTGTAGATGCAGAGTGTTCGCATTCGAACTGCCGGTTACGCAAAACAATGTCGCTCAGTAATGTTGACAATACTTTCGGACGAGAAAAAACTACCCGTATGTAGTTGAAAAAAAAAAAACATATACCCAAAGGTGAAAAATCTCTACTCGATATTGTCGTACGAGCACACGGATGAATAATGAATTAGTACTGGACTGCATTAATGCGTCTGGGAGCGTCAACCAAGCGCATTATTACGGAAACTTTGTATACTCGTAATGGACAATTTTAGGGATCGACGACCGGTAATGTAAAGCGAAGACTGATTATTAGAAAGTGGGATCTGGTTATTATTCCTGATGGAATAACAGCTACATTCTTTAATCTCAAGATATCTGCGCAAAGCGACCAATTAAAACCAAACTATGTAAACACTACACAAACTAGACGGCCAAATAGACGAGATTACATCATCCGGTAAAATTAAGAAATTATCTTTGATACAGATCTGTGAGTGGATTGCGGCTTAGTCAGAAATACCGGATGATTTGATTAAAAAAACTGTTCAAGAAACCCTGTACATCGAACGATTTCAGTAGTAGTGAGGGCGATTATTTGTGTTACGAAGATAACTCCAATTCTAGCATAATGGAAATTCGAGTACTGATAACTGTAATTAAGATAAATACCTATTATAACTTTTATATTTTTAATTAAATATTTACACTACAAAATGATTTACTAACATTATCCAAATAACAAATATTGTTTTTACGTTTAATTTTCTTTGGTGATTTTGATAATAAACTGCAAAAAGTAAAAACTTTTTTTTAAGTTCTTTTTCAATTTTCCTGACTTGTGAATGTGGTAATGGGTGTATACCAGTTATTCCCAAACTGTGCGCCCCGGGGAGCCGCGGCCTCTTCACAGGGGCACCCCGAAATATTGTAAAGGTTTCACGATTAATTGAACCAAGACATTTATATTTGGCCTAACTAAACAAAAAACAAAGTGAGAAGCTAAAACTATCTCGATTTTTCTGTTTGGTTTGTTTTTACTTGACCCTGTAAAAGTAAAGTCGCCGGCACAGAATATTCTAGCAAACGCGAGCCGACAACGCTGCGCCTTCTCAATCGCGCTAGACCCGTCGAGGTGCGTAGCTCTTCACAACAGATTTAGAATGTTCTAAAAGATCTTGCCGAAAACATATGAGCAAGCGTTTCCGGCTCGATTCAGTCAGTCAGTCAGTTGAAAATTTAAGTCTAGTAAATTAAACACAGCGGTTGATATAAATAAACAGCGACAAAATTAGTTTATGTAATATACTTAGTGTTATACTACTACTTGTTTGTTGTCTTTGATAAATAGTTTTGTGAAATTTTGCTCTTGTATCTTGTATCGATTGACCGATTTTTCAACAGTAATAAATGTAATAATGCAGATAAAGAGAGTATGTCTTCAATCAGTGACACGATTGTGAACAAACGAAAATATCGTACATATGATGACAGTTATTTAGAGTTTGGTTTTACGTCAACAGAAATTAACGGTGAAAAGAGATCACAATGTATACTGTGTATGAAAGTTTTGGCAGCGGAGTGTATACTTCCAAGTAAACTGAAGCCCCATTTAGAAGCTAATCACCGCAGCACGGTTGGCAAACCTCGTTATGTTTTTTGCCAGGAAGTTAAAAGAATTGAAACAAGAAAAAAATACATTTTTTAAGACTGCACTAATATCAAACAACGCTTGCTACCATCTTACAAGATGGCTTACAGAATCGCGAAATACAAGAAGCCTCACACCATCGCAGAACTTATACTACCGGCTGCTGTAGATAAGGTGATCATGGTTGGTGAGTCTGCTGAAAAGCTCCTTTTAAAAGTACCTTTGTCCAATAACACAATTAGTCGGAGAATACAACAAATGGCAGAGGATATCAACGATCAATTAATTGAAAAGATTAAAGGAGTGGAATTTGGATTGCAGCTAGATGAGGCTACGGATAATAATAAAGATGCTCATTTTATAGGCTATGTACGGTTTATAGATGGTAATAATATTAAAGAACACCTTCTGTTTTGTAAAAATATCATTGCAGGAGCGAAGACTCAGGACCTGTTCGAGATTCTTCATACATTCATATCTAAAAATAATTTGAATTGACCTACGTGCGTTGGTATTGATAGAGCTCGCTCCATGTCTGACTGCTGTGGAGGATTACAGACACTTATTCGAAGCAAATCACCAGTGAATGTGGTAAATTTTATAAAATCTCGTCCACTGAAGGTAAGGTTTTTTAAAATACTGTGTGGATATATGGAAAACCGAACATCCGTCATTGTTGTACTATAACAGTGCACGATGGCTCTCTCGTGGTAATGTTTTATCACTACCTTTGAATTGGGGCAAGAAATTTTTATTTTCCTTAAAGAGGAATGATACAAAGATGCAGAAGATTTTGCTGATGCCGATTTTTTAATAAAACTGGCATATTTATACGATATTTATGAAAAGCTGAATTCCCTTAATCTCTCTCTCTGCGGAGAAAAAACACGCACCTTTTGAAGTCAACGGAAGAAATATCAGTTTTTGTAAAAAAAAAAACTCAACTATGGAGAAGAAAATTGAATGAAGATGCAAAGATTGTTTTTTAATATTTCAGCAATTTTTGGCGTCAAATAAACTTGATCTTTCTCGAGATATAAAAACCATGTTGAAGAGCACTTATCGCAGGTATCTGGTTTGAAAAATACTTTCAAAATGAAAATTTCGATAGATTTGTACGGATTCAAGATCCATTTAGCATTAGTGCTCCGTCTGAATTTACTTCTGCGGAAAAAGAGAATCTTATCGAATTACCTTGCTAAGCAAAATTTGGCAGCATGGAATTAACAAAATTTTGGATTTTAATAAAAGATGAAACCCTTCTAAGTCATAAGGATCAGCGAATTTTAATTCCATTTTCGACGTCGTATTTGTGCGAAGCTCGATTTTCGGCGGTCGCTGTAATAAAAAGCAAGTATAGAGCAAAAATCAACGTGGAGAAAGAAATGAGGGTGGTCGTGTCCAGATTAATTTCACGATTTGAGAAAATGTGCAGTAATTTGCAGGCTCATCTATCACATTAATTACTAATTTAATGTTAATAAAGTAAAAAAAAAAGTTAAATGATGAGGATAGACTAGTTTTATTTATTTTTATCTCTTACGAGTAGTCATACTTTTACGGTAGGGCGCCATGGAAAAATTTTAATTGAAAAAGGGCGCTGCGACTCGAAAAAGTTTAAGAATCACTGGTGTATACAATATTACATTAAACTGAAACAACTTAAAATTATTAAATTAAAATTAACAAAACAAAACAAAATTAACATTATTTATTACAGTGATGATTCACTTATAAAGACCCGGTAAAAATTTCTACACGATATGAAACATTCATCGTTAGTCTGACAGATATTAATCAATCAGACTAATGAACTGTTTATAAAATATGTATATCAACTGAAGTGATTAACTTACGAACGCACACCTTATTACATGAGGTGAAGTAAGCGATTAATAAAGTTTAATAAAAATAATTATCTATTAAAGTAGTACGTGCTATTCAGTAATGAAAAACAAAATATGTATTCATTTTCCTCATATCTAATCTCATCAACTCGCCTGAGAACAAAGAACGATTTTCTATATTGCAATATTTATGAGTTTTGTATTACACATTCTAGATTAAATAGAAAATGTTTCTAATGATGACGTTATCTAATAGACAGAGTAAATTCAGACAATTTCTGAAACAGTATAAAAAAACCATCCTTTAATCCTTACTTTGCCATGTTCGATTTCCGATCGTCTTAATTTATTGTAAGGTATGCAAATAAAGGTTAAGAGAAAAAATATCCCCGAAACCTGTTTCATTTCTTTAATATACGGATCACAAATAAACGAGTAAATTATTTTGGAATATACTCGTATCTCCTCCACATAGAAAAAAAATTGTTGTTATCCCCCACTTTTTTCGCATTTTTTCACATGAAAATTACTTATTATAGCATGTTTTATAATAATTTATCAATAAAACATTACAGAAAACACACTAAGATCCTGTTTTATACCGGTAATTTTAAAAATATTACACATTTTATATATTAACGTATTAGTCATGGTAAGCGAGCAAGCGAGGGTAGGTTAATGTCAAGTGATGCAATAACGGATTCGAAAATGTACCTGAGAGAGACCATGCTCGTCATTTATTAAAAAGCCCAAAGAAAGGTAGGTGATTCAGGAATGACGGTAGAAATAGACGAGTCCTGATTTTCAAAAATAAATTACAGTAGAGGCAGAATTCTTCAAAATTAGTGGGTAGTTGGAGAGAAATTATAAATATAATCATTCTTTCTTTCTTTTTCTTGTTTAGCGTCCGGTAATTACCTTTCATATAATACTTCAGAGGATGAATGAGGAAGATATGTATGAGTGTAAATGAAGTGTAGTCGTGTACAGTCTCAGTTCGACCATTCCTGAGATATGTAGTTAATTGAAACCCAACCACCTAAGAACACCGGTATCCACGATCTAGTATTCAAATCCGTGTAAAAATAACTGACTTTACTAGGACTTGTATAAATATAATTTAACCAAACAACCTCCCCTCGCTAACCTTGACTAATTAACAGTAATGTTTTGATTTAAATAATAAATTCAGTAATTACTGCTTATACTTATAATCAAGTTGTTTTGTAATATGTAAAGTATGTTAATATGGAAGAATGTTTAAAATTACCGATATAAAACAGGATGTTAGTGTGTTTTCTCTAATGTAATTGGGTTATTTTTATCGAGTTATAGGATTACTACGGTATTTATCTAATGTTTTATTCATTAAACATGCTGTATTAAGTAATTATGTGAAAAAAATGCCAAAAAATGGAGGGCTCAAACGAAAAAGTACCAAAATTGTAATAAGTTTCCACTTATTACGTTACGTTATAATTTAGAAAAAAATATGAAATCCTGAATCATATTTTACATTATCTTGGCAAAACATCATTTAAAAAAATAATGAATAGGATAAAAAAAAACTGAGCGCGATATCACTCCATTTAAGAGTTTTCAAATATAATTTATAAACATATTTATGTTAATAAAAAATTACTTGGCCGAAACATTAAAAAAATGATCGTGCATATCAGTAAGTAATGTACGAGAAAAACTTGTTAAATTTCGCAATAGTTGGAATAAATCTGCGGGTCACTAAGGCTGTAACGACAAATTATAATACCAACTTCGTTGGTAAATTAAAAATATTATTATCCGTTTAACTAACCGGTTTTAAATAATTCAACCCGTCAGAGCATGAAAATAAAATAATTACAAACAGTTGGAATGATAAAAACCATCACACTGCAAGCGTCTTAAAATAAATCAGACATCTGTCCTTATAAAAAACCTCAAACAGATAGATGGATGTGATCAAACAGTAGAAAGAAATGGGAGATAAATGCACCACATACACAGATGTTTTTTTTGTTTACAGACTTACATGTTTCAATTTATTATTTTATTCTAAATGTTCAATACGAGTTTTTCACAAATAAAAAAAGGAACCGTAAATTGAGGAGCGTTCGGTTTTGTGACGGCTTATCTTTTACTACTTTTACACGAAAGGTCTAATCCTTTCATGAATGATCTAAGAAAGCCCGTTCACGAAATACGCCCGACCTTTATACTTTATGATCGATAAAATAACACACCGCTTCGATTAAAAATTACAAAATGAGTTAATATTTTTAACGGGTTCGATTTCTTAAAAAGTGACTAATGTATGTTTTAACTTAACTTGATAAAAAAATATTAATTTTTCCTTTAATAAATTTCCTTTAATAAATTCGCCTGCAAGTTTTATTTTAGGCTAATAATCCGTATATTCCATTCATTTACATTATCCGTTTACAACACCAGACATTACTTTTTAATGAAATTTCCTATAATGTTTTCTTTAAATTTTCATTTTCCTTTTGTTTTCATAATCTTTCTTAGCAGTAATGCATTTTTCCAGTCTAAATTGTGCAAGTATTTACGCAATACAATAAAACAGAAGTAATGAAATTTGTCAGGAAAAAGGGTAATGAAGATTTACGTAATAAGATAAGGGAATCCATATCAGACATTTCGTTGTACTAGGGAATAAAATTACAACAGATGGATAAGTAATGCAGGCATCAGAAACAGATCGGTAAATGAGAGCTTTCATGTAGAAAATAATTCTGCTAATATCAAATAAATATCTTATAAAGATTTTTGAAATTATTTTTATGCGTTGCATTAAAGTTTAGTTAATTTGGCGAGGGACGGATGTGAAAGACAAAAACTGGAATATATGAAACAGAAAATAGAAGACGTAGTACATATTTTGAAGTCAGAAGATTAGTATAGAAAAAAGGAATGGAGAACAAATGACCGATGGCTAAAAAAGATAAATAAATAAGCATATATATATATATATATATATATATATATATATATATAAATAAAATTGGTCGGTATACATAGACTGAATCTTAATCCCACACAGCGCACAGTAGACGGATCCCGTCTACGTGTAATCTTTTTTCCAAAAATATTATAATATAAAGAGATTAAACATATTTAGAACAGATTAAATATATTAAAACGTTAAATTTCAATTATTACTAAGAACTATTACGTCTATAGGACTTGTTCAACCACAGGCGATATATAACGTTAACGTCAATCTACATACCGATCGATACCAAATTTCATAGAGCTGCGTAACAGTACCCTCTGAACAATTAGTTCACTTTTGTTCGTTATATTTTAAATAGGGCCCAGCTACGGAACCAAAACTGTTGGCACCTTTTCACACGTTGGCGTCGCGCTTGGTGACGGGTGAGGCTAAAATCCAAGCTTTTCTGCAAATGTAGAGAGAAGGAAAGAAACTAGAATATTATATTACGATAGCAGAAAATCTCATCCCTGTTGCGAACCGAGCGAGACAACGGCACAGTGTAATACTAAGTGTTGACTCCGTCTCAATCGTTCTCGCGAAATCTGGTTTGGATTATATTTACAGCAGCATGAAATGTTTAAGTTTGAGAGGTCTGTGCAATTTATTTCTACTGTTTTGCATCGAAAAAATGAACCGTTTTTGAATCTTTATTTTTTTTTTATCCACGGGCGTTCTATTTACTTTTGTACATCTTAAACTTGAACGTGTAATGTTTATAGGAAGTGGCACAGAATGCGCGATCGTGTTTCAAATAAAACTTTAACAAAGTACCAGAAATTTGAAACAAATTTCTTTTTTAATTTTTAAATGTGAATCCCTACTTCCAAAAAATCAAAATTGTATTTTCATCAATCTACTTCACAAAATGATATTTTTTGGAAAAATATTTACAGTTTTATGAATTACTGGTAATAAACATGACCACCCAGACGAAGAAGGTTACTTTTGTTAGAAGTAATGTATTACGATAATTCCACTATTCATGCATCAATAAGATGACATCAGTCATCTTACCAGCCGTGTGCTAAGTCGTAAATTCTAACAGTCAGTATTATTGTTACACTCTGTCACAGTGCGACGTAAGACGTAATGAACATTTTTAACGGTACATAAGTCAGAAATGGAATTTACCTTAATTTAATTTATTCCAGATTTTGTAAACCAACACTCTTTTTTATGTCAAAAACTTCAACCTTAAAATAACAATCCTCAATAATTGAAAATGAAAGATTTTATTTCGTTAGGACAAATAATCCGATTAAATTTATAAGAAATATTGAAATAAAATTTACATAGTGAATTTAATAAATATTGATCCATTTCGCGTAAATACTGCAATAAAGTGAATAGAAAAAAAAAACAAAAGTTTAAAATAATCAAACCCTATCAATTATTATATACACTTATTTATTTGTGGAGGAGACCAGAATCCTCAGCGGATGTCACCTTGATTATGTAACCCTCTACTGATTAAACTTAGGGTAAAATTTGATGCTGATTGATTGGCAGTCTCTAGCCTGGAGTCATAGAGCAAAGTTTCTTACAGTCTACGAAAATAATATGAATTTTTTAAGGAAAAAATTTTCGTATTTTACCTAAACTGCTTGTAAAAAAAAAAAAAAACATTTTTTAAACATTTTATTCTCGTTCATGTTTTCTCTTGAAATCTTTCGTTACAATGCCCCCCTTAGCTAATAAATAAAAATTTGGCATTGGAGATGAATTTGCAGTGAGTTTTCGTTCAAATTTAAAAAAAGAAAGCCATAATATCTTTTTCAAAAGATTATTGCGAAATTATCGGCTTTAGTTTTGGCCCTATTATTTTTTTTAAACTACTTCCCAGTCGAGTACATACCAAAGAGAAAATGTTAACAAGACATACTCGGACACCCGTACAGATTATTTAATATTAAAATACACCCACAGCTTGTAAAAAATCTTTTTTGTAACTTTTTTAAATCTCAATGGAGAAACAAACAGATACAAGAAATCTCAGTAAGTACAACCAATAAGTTCTGTTAAAATAGACACGGTTGTCTTTTTCAGATTTTCGGACAGAGTCAAAAGAGATGATGGGCTTTCGCTTCGGGTTTGCGTATAATCTAGAGATATTATGAAAAAGTATTTTGAATAGTTTATGTAAACTTCACTTTTGTACCCAATTTCATTCTTTTATATAAATATGTTTATTTATATGCAAATAAAACAAAAACGTTGACTTCAATGAAAAAATCCTTTTTATATTTATAGATCTTTACAAACCTTCTGCATAAAATTGTACGATTATAAGAAAAAGCCACTAAGCATGAATGTACGTACGCAGTATATACATGGGGTTTCACCCAATACGTCCCTCGGCCACTAGAGACTTATTGCTATGCTTAAGTCCGTTGACTGGCTTTCAGCATAGCCAACGGATAGGAAAAAGGCCCATAGCAAAACCGCTCCATCAAACCAAACAAATATTAAGGATGCAGTAACTGTATAGGTCCCTACACCCTAAATGAATGCCGTGAATTTCTAACCAAAACCCACTATTAGCGAAAAGGGATGAAAAACGGACCGCGCAACTAGAAAAACAATTCAATCAAAACAGTCCATGCTGCCGTGGTCCCCCCACGGCAGGGTCCATCTACCCAGTTCATCATTCCTCGGCAGAAGGGAAATTATCATTGCCCGGTATGGAACATTACCAAACACAAGAAAAAAAAAATATATATATATATATATATGTAGCAACGACCAACTGGATTAAAGAAGCGCAAAAGAACCTGGAGGAAATGAAGATTTCAGAAGATATCATACACGACAGAGATGCATTCAGGAAAATAATCGACAGATTTAAGAACTTCAAAGACAAAGACCACAAACCAAAGTCATCCAAGAAGTGGACTGACGAACAGTAGAGGAATCATAGTGAAAAGATGAAAAAAGGTTTGGGAAACAAAGAAGAACAAGCTGAATATAAAGCAACGAGTTCCCTGCGGTTCGAAGAAGACCAGTATTAATATGTATGTATTTATACATATATAAATACATATAGATAGATAGATATTGGGTATACGGACCCAACAAACACACATACACAAATCTTGTGTTTTTCTTGGGGGTTGTGGTTTGATTTTAGGTCGATCAGCTTAGATATATGCTGCAAAATATTGTTTTTCCTTCACATGCTGCAGTTACCAGGAAACAGGCTCACACGTTACTAAGGGGGTAAACCCTCGCTCATCCATATAAATGTGCAAGCAGAAAGTGAAAGTAACTCAACTATAAACAGTTTATCAAAATATCTATCGGAGGATAATCAATTAGAGATAACTAAACAATTTAGTACTGATGTATCAAAATTGCAGCTTTATATGATTATGCAACTATTTAACAATTTTAAGATCAAAAAATGTTTAATTTAAAGAACTCGCTAAAATCCAAAAAATAATAAAATTAAATTTGCAACAACTTCTCTATACGATACGATAGGTTTGTTGAATTTAATTGTAATCATGGCTTTAAAAATGATTCACTTGTCTGTTACCAGAAATGTTCCAGACGGATTCTCGCTAAAATTAATACCTTCGACCTTCTTTCCGTTACGGTGCTGGTTCATACCATACAATTATTATATAGTAACTTTATTTTAACAATTTCTTTTTCTTTAAGCGCTTCACACAACACAGATATAGTTTAAATAATTTTTAAAATGTTTAACCGTATGTTTCGACTAGACTCAAAACAGCTGACCAGCCGTTTTCAGTTAAGAAACTAGCCGGCTAAATTTATTTTAACCCCTCTTAAACGTATTAAGGATCACCTTAAATTTTTTCTGCAGCGAAATGTTTTTTCCTTTATTTCTCACTTAGAAGGTAAATTTATCAAGCAAAAAATTTATACCGGAGAATAAAAATTAAAATCATCAAAATTTTCATGAATTATGTATTTCACGTTTTCAGCAACGGTAGAAATTGCTTCTTCATTGCAATAATGCAGTGGTGTGTATTATAAAAAAATATCTCTCTTGGTCCTGTAGACGAATAGTAGGAGGGGGAGCATGAAAACCAGAAGAAATGTGTTAAGTCAGCATTACACCTTTTTCCAAATCTCTTAAAGAAGTTAACAGAATACATAGGAATATCACAAAAAATATTTTACGAAATTATGAGTTTAATAAGAGTTTAATGCCCCACAATTTTGAATTAGTTAACGCAAATTAAAATAACCTACCGGTAAATCAAAATCTCATTCTGATAATCTTTTAAAGCGATATTACTTCAATAATTAAATTTTTATTGGCGTTAGGCCCAAACAAATAACTTCTTCAATCATTTTCCTTTGTAAAATTCAATACAATAATCAACGTAACCGAGAAGTTTACTATTGACAATAAAATATTGTCATTATCTTATAACGTCAAATAACCTGAATTTTTTTAGAACCCAAATCCTAATACATACAAAAAAACCACAATGAACATAGTTATAACCAAAACCCTTATCGATGAAGTAAATGTAGCGATATTTGATAATTTTTAACAACTATAACACATCCAAACGTTTTTCTTAGGTACGATATGTAAAAAAAAAAACAGAATCAAACCGAGTTAAAAAAGAAAACTTAATAGTTTCAAATGTTAATTAACTTAATTATTTTCAAATGTTTTATTTTTTTATTACCGTAAACACTACTTAAAAGGACGGTTTAATTTAAGGCATGATCGAGCAAACAATTAGGAAAAAATGACGTCAGTGTTACGTTAATTGTTTATTTCCATTTTTTAATTTTTTTTACAGCGAGATACTGAAATATTTACTGAGATGAAAATGCTAGATCAAAAACAAGATGACTCTATATTAATCGCATTAAAGAACTCTAAGGTCAATTATTAATTAAAATATACACAATGAGAACGATAACTGTACTCGTACGAACATAATAAAATTCACTTAAACTGAATATCTATTCATAGCTGCTTATGTCATTTTATTTGTCGTAAATAGAAAAAAGAAAACCACAACCGCATTACAAAAATTTTAATTTCGACTTAAAATCATTTTCCTGCTTACTTGAATAAAAAAATTATTTTCTAAAATACAGTCTATGTATTTTTGTAAATACAAATGTATAAACAAAAATCGAAAACTAGACGTTTTAAATATTTTTAGATGGAATTTTAGCCACTGGTTAATAATAAAGCGCAACTCTCCCTAAAAAAGAAAGGAAAATATGGCCAACTCCTATAATGCAAGCTATTTCCACATTTAAAAAAAAAAAAAAGAAAAAAAAGCCGTTTTCAAGTAATGCACTTAGACGATGTATTTAATGTACCATTGTACTGTTATAATACGTACACTAATGGTTATCTGTATTAAGACAGAAAAATACCAAATAAACCTAGTAACATAACTTTTGCAATTGTACTCATTAAATTTTACAAATAATGCTGGTGTACACTGCAAATAGTCAGATTTAAAAAAAAGTATCAACCGGTTTTTATTAAATGGAAGTTGAAGATGGTTCTTAAAATAACTGACAAGATTATTGTAAAACAAGTTATTGGCAATACATAAAGTAATATAAAACACGGTTAAATAAGTCATTAAATGTTTTAAATTATTTTTGATAATATTTCAAACGTAAAGTACCTTATATTGAATTTTATTCATGAGTTTATTTCTAAAGAAATTTTTAATTAATTTAATTATAAATTTTAAGTTCATGGCGATTTTCTGCCACTCTTATCATCAAAATATATTTATTACTGATAATAAATTTATTAAATAAAAATACCTTAAGAAAATAATCAACCCTGAAGATGGCTGTTCTACGATCGTGTTTTGTAACTTGGATTCTGCTCCAACCCCATTCGTAATAAGTAACATTCAACTGATTTTGCAAACCCTTGCTCCCGAAGAACTCAATCTGTTGGGGTTCACAATTAATCACTAAGGAAATTTACCATAGCTTGGGAAGGCCTGTTGAAAGACAGTAAAATCTTGAAAAAAAAACTTACGGGAAATGTATTAATTTCTTCGTGTTCAAAACCACGAGCAGGGTCTCTATTTCCGCTTAAGTGATTTAAATATGGCGTTTAATCAACCCTTCACACCTCTTTCGAGCTATTTAGCCCTACAGCTGGTGATGATATTCTGAGATTAATAACCTTCTGGCTGATGGCAGCCTGCAATCTTAAAATAAACAAAATGATAAATAAACGATAAAGGTTAACCTTTTTAAAAACGAAGACAAAATTACGCAATATATTATAATAATAAAAATCAGGGCTATAACAATACACACTCATTTAAAACAAATTATTGAATTAAATCAATAAAGGGAATACAAAAATTAAACGTCTTTGTTTCGATTTAGAAATCCTGCTCATATCATTATAAGCTAATTTCCGGTTTTCATTGACAATAAAAATATTTAAATAACCAAGATTCATTTAGGAATATTATCAACAAAATTTAATCGATTAACCTCTGTAAAATTTGCATATTAATAAAAATCTGTCGCCGATCACAAGTAAATAAAAAATAAAATCATTGAATAATATAAAACTTACCAGCTATTCTTAAAACAGCTCTGTCGGCTGGATCCAGTTGCAGGATGCTCAGCGGCTTGTCCTTTGCCCATTCCTTTAAGCTTTGATCGGAGTCGAAGTCCATTGTGAAATAATTATACTATCCGTAACTGCCACACATAGTAAATTAACAGAACTAAACGAACCTAACCTCACACCACTCAATCCGAAGTATTAAACATACTGTTAACATTTTATCATTAAAAAAGAAGAGGAACAGATTAAAATTAAAAAAGTTTTCAAAATCTAAGCAGCGTACAAAACCATAAGATTTGTGTAAAATTATTATTCGAAATAATTTACGGAATTAAACCTTGAATGAGAATAATTTTCAATAAGCACAGAAAAACATCGCTAGGGCGGATGTAGCGCCGTTCGTTTACTACCCCCTACCAAACACTCACGGATCGATCGATAGAGAATAGTGTCAATGCTATGGTGTAATGCGAATGTGACAGTTCGTTAAATTATTTTTTCAACTTAATTTTAAACTTCTATACACAAATCACATAGATTAAAAAACTAATAATCACTAACTTAATAATAGCATAAAAACACTTCAGTGTGTCCAGGCATAAAACAATATTTTAGAGATATAGCAGATTTTTTTTTTTCAACCAACAGTTTTGAAATATTCTAAATGCATGTTAATTTTAAGTAATTTCTAATAACATTAATTCGACGCACGTTAAATTTATATTGCGAGTTAAATATAAAGCATAATTTTCCGGCAAGAAGGCAACGTGAACAGCAGCCGACAATCCCTCCGTGTGAACTGATTCACCGAGTAGAGGGGAACGTATTGCCAACCTAACCATAACTATACTACATCACCTTGCTCAACTACACTGCAGTATATAATCGCACGAGTAAGGTGGTTTCAGCATGTGCACGGGTTCATCGAGTATTTCATGAGAATGGAATTCCTCAAAATTGGAAACATAAGTTGGGTTTTTCGAAATATCATTACGTGTATATCCAAAATAAATGTTACTCCCCAATAGTTTAGCATTATGATTTTTTGCGGTAGATATTGAGTTAAAATATTAAAATGAACGAGTCTTTGGAAATATATGTTTAAATTAACTTGAAACAAAAGTTTTATAGTTATTTTAAAATTAAATTATATTTCTTTGTTCTCTTCAATTCGGTCAAAAATATTTTTCCTCCATCTGTCGAGTGATATGTTAACAGATTGTAATCCTAAAAATTGTCACTGAATCCGTTAGCGTTAACGTTGATTATACTTCACATCTTTTTATTTTTCAATTTTATTTTCAAGTTTCCTTAATTTAAAAGCCCCGAAGATTAAGTTCTAATAACAACCAATAAGTTTGTCCCAATAAGTTTGAAAGTAAATACATGAAATAATAATACCCAAAAAATTTTTAGATATTGCCGTGTCAGTTTACAAACAAATTAAAATACATAAAAAAGTAAACGTAGTTTATTGACTGTATACATTTACATTAAATAATAAAATTATGTATTAAGATTACTTGATTTCTTTCTTTCTTTCTTTCTACGAAGAAGATCTACCGATTTCTTGATATGTAAGAAGATTTAAGGCCTAAGCTTTAAATTTCTGTAAAGTAGTTACTCCACAATAAAAAAGTAAAAAAACGGGATACAACACAATAATAACAATTTAAAAAAAAGAGGTCGACTGTATCGACACCTCTTCTTTAATTTTTACTTTTTCTCAATTTCATATTAAAATAAGAAAACAAAAAATAAACAGATGAAATTTAACAGATACTAGGAAATATAGTGGAACATTTAAAGTATAAGCGTACTGGTGGTAAATTAAATAAAATGCAATAACCTATTTCAACGGTACGATATTTTTCTACTTATCACCGCCAAGACTCATGGTAAGGCTTATTATAGTCAACATTATAGTACATAAAATATACGTACTAACCGCTAATAATTTTGACAAACAACATCCGAAACAAGCCGTTATCAATCCATCGAGATGGTTTTAAGCTAACCGTTCAAAGCAATTTTAAACTAATCTCAATCGAGTTCGGTAACAAAATACAATACTGTAATCATAATAGTGCAGCTGATTACAAACAAAATAAAATTTGAAACTTTTTTCAAATCAAAAACGAAGTTTTATCATTATTAGTAAAATAATACCTTAACTGCGATGAAGATATCTTACAACAGACCATATTCATCAGATTTAAAATGTAGGTTACATCCGATTATTATATCTATTTATTGTTTATTATTGTAATCATTATCGGGTTAGCCTTCTAAACATACACTTACACCTTCCGTTTACATTAGTCTTTAGAAAATTGTGATCAGAAAAAACTACGAATAATGGTGAAAAGTGTAATAATAATAAGACCTAATTTATTTATTGTAATGTTGCTAGAACTGCTTTAAGTAGGCCTAATATGAATATCAGAGACGGGAATAGTAATATTGTTAATTGGTTCATTGCAGTTTAACGCGGTAGGTAGTTAATGTTGTCGGTCGGTTATACAGGCGACGGACTACGGCTCAATGACTGACTACTGACTACGATTGTGAGTTCAATGTCCTCGCCGCTCACGACCACTAAGAGCAAGTTCACTAGCAGCTATAAGACGGTGGAAGGACAGAGCGATTCACAGATTCCTTCCACGCCGTTCTATCTCCGTCTACTTTTATAGGTTACGTTACGGTGCTCTTAAGCACACATATCATGATCATCTCGACTATTACTGGAATGACTGCTTTACCACAAAAAAATGACGATTAAAAAAAGGAATTTATTTCACCATGAAGTGGAATTTAAACGGTTTTCTGAAAAATAATTTTCTTTTAACGATGCTTTTTCCGGTAAAAGGGAATTATAAAAAAACATTGTGTCTATAAACAAATAAAATATAATAAAAAATGTAACCGCAATTTCGTCCTCTTTATTTAGAACAACGCAAATTTACAGTATTTTATTTGTAAGGTATCTATTAGTCACAAACCTCCAGATTAGATTTTCTGTCATGTATTCATTGTTCCTTTCTCGTTCTTCCCCCCTTGTCAACAATTACAACATAATCATGTAGTCCACATCGTACTTCATTCGGATATTTGCTAATGTACTATCAGTTTTTATAAAATAATTTTATTCGTATATAAAAACAGACGTAACTTTTCTTCAGACAGTAAATTGTTATTCGTTACCACTTACCTCACTTTTAATTTAAATATTAGTAATACATTTTTTTAACACAAGCGTTTAATGAGCTGAAGGATGAATTTTCTTCACAAGAAATCAGAGCTCTTTCTGATGGAAGGATTAGAATATTTTAATATTAAAATAATTTTTCTTCCTTTTCATAAGCGTTGGGTCACTTTGACTAGATAAAATATTTTTTTCACTTACGTTCCATTCGATTTCTCTTATTTCAGAGCTCTAAATTTTTTTCACTTGCCCTAAAACGCATTACAAGAAAACAAGGCGGATGATGACCGTTGTCTCAATTCTCCTTGGGAAACAACTTTTGAACGTGACTGAACTGCATTTCATGTTTTGTTGTAGGGATGTCACTCTCTGTTACGTTCTCATGTTACGAGACTATCATTACAGAAAAAGTCGCTGAGATGTCAAAGCAATTTTGTACTACGATTAGATTAAATGGCAAGCTGTTTAACGTCATACTCGGATCAAAAATTACAAATTTAACGAAGCTCTTAATAATAAAAGTTTTTTATTTATAATTTGTACTTATCGTGAACAATAATTTCACACCTTAAATAGAACATCACTAAATGACCAACTAAAATTTAAAAAAAATCTTTAGTAACAAATGAAGAGTCCAGGTGGATTAATTTTGAATGTCACACAAGAAAATTATTCTGTTAAACTGCTTTTTTAATTTAAAAAATTATGAAAATATAATTCTGTTAGTACATACAATCAAAATTATTCATTAATATTTATTATAATTAAATATTTAATTCCGTAATATTTATCATAGAACTTTACTGTACGGAAAAATATAAAAAGAAAAAAATATATTTTGTAGTTGAAAACGATAAATATTATTAACGTTACAGTTTTTGCGGTTCAAATTTTTAGAATAATGAAACTTTTACTTAATCATTTTGATACATCTGACAAAACTAAGTTTAACTTAACCTATAGAAAAATCTAATTTCTAATAAAAAATATAAAGTATGTAGTATATATTACCAATATTAGAAAAAAAATGTTTCCGGACAGATATTTATACATTTTTTTAACAGAATGAATAAAAAATAAATGTATTTATTTACGAAATATGAACACACTAACGTTTTTTTTTCAAATTTATAATTTAGAAAAATATATTTCCAATAACATACTTTGATTAAAATTTACCGTGATACAAAAACTGCATACACGATTTTTACACCAAAACATTTTACATATAGAAAAATTTTTGTTTTATTAAAAATATTTATTTAATGGTTGCATAAATTAAATTTAAATGTGAGAATCCAAAACACAATAAAGAAAAAGCATTATCGTAGTAAACAATTATGTAAATTTATTAAATCGGAAAAATATTTTCCTTTTTTAAATTTAATATTCGACAATTAATACTCGTATATTTTAAGAAAATAGAACAAAAAATGAAAAACATAATAAAAATACAAAAAATTTAAGTGCCATTAATAAAAAGGAAATTTCAACATAAGCACAAGCACAAACGTAACCTAAACAAAGAACATCATCCGATGTCACCGGTCAGCTTTTAGCCACCACTAACTCGTTAAATTATATTACAGCACAGTTCAATGGCCTGTAACATAGTGACAGGACTTTACTGAAATAATAAAAATTTGTAAGAGACACTCGTTTTGTTTCGATTTGAATGACATTCATCGTACCTTCTCCGAATATTATTACATACATTGAATAAATCTTGACTTTATCGTTTGTAATCTAATCGACTATACGTTTATATAAAAGTTCAAAAGTTCGTGAATGCATCTGCCCCTAGTTAGCGTCAAAAACATTTTTTTAAATTTTTGCCATGCATTTTTTCCCATGAACTCTTTATACACGAACTTATACATACTTAACAAGGTGTTAAACTGTTAATCCAGTACAAGAAAGTCAACAGAAAGTATTCTGTGGACCAGTGGCGGCTCGCGTATAGGCATTGCACCACCCCCTATTTTCACTTGATATTATCGATAAAATTTAATATAATGAGTCCTTTTTTCTTTAATTCTTTCTTTATATGGTATTTATATGTATTTATCCATGAAAAAATCGTTGTATGGAATTGTGCGCTTCACAGTTCCAACGGTGTGGTGTTTAGCTGTTGTGCGCATGTGCACATAGGAAGCTGCACGCGTGGCTGCGGGGAGATAGAGCACTGTAGTTCCCGCAGTGCCGACCTTGGCGTGCTGGTGGAAGGTAGTTTTTTTTACTCCGCGTGTGTATGAAATAATCCTTGTTCGTTCCCTTTTCTAGTTTAGTCGGTGGAAGGAAAACGAAAGCGGTTTAGTTGTTTTTTCAGATGTGGTCAAAAGATGGCGGAAAGAAAGGGCTCTTTGATTGCCAGGTCTGTCCAAAAGCACGCTGGAAGGGCGAAACAGAAGGTAATTAGTAAAAACTAATTCTGTGTAGATAGAAATTTAAATTAAGCACTACTGGACTATAGGGTTTTTAAGCGGACATTTTATTAAGTTATTATCTAATAATACTAAGGTTTTATTACGGTTTTTCAGCACAATAACAGCACCACACATTCTAGGAGTAATGCACACTACTGTCTTCGACATAACCGGGTCTCCTTGAAGAAGAACTACAGCCTTGACAATGTCAAATGTATCGGAATAAATATTCTTTAAGGTACAGTATTCTTTTTTCACGGTTTTTAAGCACAATGTGCTTAAAAACCGTGTACCATATTCTTGAATGTGATAAAGTGTAGAATTAAATTATTATCCTGCTTCCAGCTATTCTATTTGATTAATTTTTTAGGTTCTTTTATTTTACAGAAAACTTTAACGACGGCCTTGAAAAGGCCCAGAAAAAAATTTTCTGGAGCAGCACCCACACTAATTTTAGCTACGAGCCGCTACTGCTATTGATACAGGAGGTTTTTAAAATCGAATTATGAAATGCTTACCGCTCATCCGATTTCAAACCGGTCACAATTTTGACAAAATAGCATCTAGGATCCGCTATTTTGGGTTTTCAATATACTTGAAGTCTTCGTACAGCCGAAGAATTTGTTACCTTATTCCTGACGACCAATTCAAATGTTTATGTATTACAGAACCACAAAACTGGTATTCGATGAATAGATCTTACACTTTTAGATTTCAGATTTTATGAGATCTATTTAGCTCATCTTAAGAGGCATTTTATGCTGCTATCAACCGATTCTATTAGCCCAGTTCCACAATCCTTAATAAGATTCAGAACTTCGCTTATCAATTCAAAACATTTGCTTAGAAAAGAGGATATCCCTAAAACAATATTCCTTTCCAACCTGATGTTTTCGCAACACCACACATTCTAGGAGCAATGTTCATTACTGTCTTCAACATAATTGGGTCTCCTTGAAGAAGAACTATCCTTGAGAATGTCAAATGTATCGGAATAAATATCGTACCAGGCGTAGTATTCTTAACATATTACATCTACTTTAACTCATAACCTTTGTAAACACTAATGCCAGAATAGTCAAAATAAATCTTAGAATAAACATATCCTATATATATATATATATATGTACACCACATAAATACAAATAAATATTCAAGTAAAAACTCTGTCTCAACCCGGTCCCAAGGTCGCGCTTACTTTTAGTAAATAGCTTATCCTTTTAGAACGTGGAGAGGACTCCCCATCGATATTGAAATGTGAAGAGCATCAACTATGTTAAAAATCCTGGTACGTCAGCACTCAGTCCTACAGCCTGCCTATTTTACAGACGAAAAGTGGCCAAAGGTCAGGAAGGCATAGGCAAAGATTTTCCCAATATCTTCAATGGTCGGATAAGCCTATGAAGTACAGATCTCTGAAGAGAAGCTTGGGAGGATCCAGAGTCTTTAAAATGACAGCCCTCACTACTATCTTATCTAGTTACGATCTTATTTCCAACTAAGTCAGTGCTTTGTTCGGGGACCTTAAATTATTTTCAACAATTCAAAAACATTCGGATCAGAAATGTCGAGTGTATGTGGTATGAAATTCTTACAAAAAAAATAAAAAAAAGAACGTGTCGTTTATAATTTAAGAGATCTTTGTATATTTCAGAGTTAGCCGTTATTCTAAATAACAAATGGAAAAATAAAATAATCCATTCTTTCTGTTGGATTTCAGTTTATATTATATTGTTTAGATATAAAAGAGCTATTTTACATAAAGTAGAGAGTTTTTTATACAATAAAAGAGAGAAGAAGAAAGTAATCGTCAAATGATTGAATTTTACAAGTTGCTGCGAACTGTAAAAACGGTTATCTGTAAATAGATTCATTATATCAAATAGCACATTACAAAACAGAAAGGAATCTGTTAAAAAACTCTACTATCAGTGCATATTGACCTACTAAATTAAATCCTCTGATTAAATTTTATTAGTAAGTTACCCGTTTTAACAACCGAGTTAAAATGATGTCGTGCACCAATGATAATAATCATAGCAATAACAATAAAGTTTAGATGCGGTAATGTTAATTAACTTAATAGTAATGATTGTTTACATTTCAATTAATACGTTTATTGTTCTCGATTATTTAAATCAATAATTATTTTAAGAAATTTTAATTCAACCGTACCGTTTTTTTTTTTCTTAAAATGAATAATTAACAGCGTTTTTGTATTGGACTAAAGAGGAAATTGTTTGTTAGCGATGATACAACCACTTAGTCGAACAAAAAATTCTGAATATTTAATAAACAAAGGAAGGTTAATAATGATTATACATTTCATAAGTTACAATTGTAATTTTGTAACTCATTTACACCTTTACAAGTCAGTAAATTATCTGTTACTGTAATTGCGTTTTAATTAATATATTGTAGAAATAAAAATGTTAGTAGATAGAATTAACCGCGAATCTTTCAGATAAGTTAATATTACATTCTATGCTAAATTGAGATCAAAAATTTCCCGACGGAAGTTCTTTAGATTCAAGTTCACAGGGAAAGGAAGAGCTATAATGAGAACAGAACGACCGGATGTTACGTAAAATGGACTCCTCTTGTTCTCTGTCTCTCGACAGGAAATGAGAAGAAAAAAAAATGTTAGAGTATTCTTTGACGAAGCGAATGAACGCTAGAAAATTTAATAATCGGAAAAAATACTACGATTAATAACTCTAAAAATTGTTTTACCTTTTTATTTAACAGTCGCTCATTCTTTTTACCCCCTCCAGATACAAATGCAGATTTACAAATATTAGCGTGGGGTAGAGTAAATAGTTTCATTTATGATTATTGTGCGTCCACCCCCGACTCTGTATCGTAACTGAATCGTGTCGTTTGTGATCTTCCGGTTGTAAGCTGTGATACAATTATACAAACAAATCAACTTTGTTTGTATATAATACTGAATTAATGATAAGGCCCTTATTGTTGTTCGGCAATGTAGATCAGCGTTCTTAACGACTACGTTCTTAACAGTCTACCAATTTAAACGGCACCAGAGATCCTGAATGTTACGCCACTCTCCACGCGCAAGGTTGTAAACTACCGAACCACCTAATAATTCGATAAAGTAAAAATTAATCGACAAAGTAAAATTATATACAGTTACGGATTATTTATGATTGTAAAGAGATGAAAGAGAATTTCAATTAAGGAAACGACTTATTAGGATGGACAGAAAACTGTTTTCAATTATGTAAGTTATTAAAACCCAGTTTACTACTTTCCGTGTACACCGATACTTTTGTCCGTATCGTGCATTTGTATCTTTTCATTTACATTTTGTAAGTGGGCAGGTCAACTTACAAAGTTGACTTACAACGGACAACACGATAGAGATGCGGTTTATTTAGTAGATAAAAGAAACAAATTTAACCTAATCAAGTCTCTGTTCCTTTCTGTCTTACTAGCTCTAATATCCGTTAGTTTTTACTTACCGTTTAGTTAAAAAAATAAGTTACCATCGTCTGAAAAAATCCGTAACGAATTTTTATAAAATATTTGTACATAAGAATAAAAACGAATAACGAGTAGTTTTGTCTTTAATATTTAAAATAATAAAAGCTTGTAGTGCTCAGATTCATCGAAAACAAGTAGACATTTCATTATTTGATAATGCTTAAAGTTAACACTTTAATAAAGATTTAAGGTAGTTTTTCGTGTTTGAAAAGATTATTATAACAATTAACCGATTCTTAAAGAAATTCTTTAGAATCTATTTTCTTTCCTTCTTTTTTTTTTTTTACTGAACATCTACAAAAATATAAAAAGAAACTAGTAAGTAGGTCGGCTTAAAAAGCAGCGAAAGTATGCAAGGTTTATCATTTAGTTTTTAGGGTTATTATTTTTTCTTCATTATTACGTTAAATTCTCTAAATATTTACAACCGAAAAGTAAATCTTTCGACGATAAAAATGAATGTGTTACATAAACTAATCGAGTAATGAAAATATTGACTGTTATTTAGCGAATAATTACACGATATGGGAAAGAAAGTACGACAAATTTACAAATTAGGATGAGACATCAAACAGAATTTCTGTTGAATAAGTTACTACATAGAGCCCAAATCCAAATAATTTAACGATCATTATAAATACAATGTAATTTACACACAAAACTGAAAAATGTTTAAAAAATAATAAATTTTTGATAATCATAAAAAAAGATGAACAACTTATTCGAATGGAAATAATAGAAAATGTTTTGATACACCTCAGTACTTTAATAAAAACCTAACCGCGGTGATTTTGTACAATCAAAAAAAATTTTATAGGTTGATGATTTTGTACTTTGGCACTCTAACCACAGCCGATATAGGCCTACTTTATATTTCTGATCGATAACGTGAAGGATTATCGTACCGAAGTCAGAATGAGCACAGAAAAAGGGAACGATATTTGGTAAAAAGGAGAAAGTGTTACCCGCCTAGCCCCTAGATCTCACTGTACATCCGGGAAAATTTTATATTTCTTCGGTATTGATATATGAAATTCATATAAACCTTAAACAAATATATGTTCTCCAAACTAGAGATTTTTGAGCGAAATGTTTTTCAGAAAGATTTTGAAAATATCACGGGTAAACAAAGCAACTGACGTGGAGCTAATGGAAACAGCGCAGAAGGAAGATGAATTCATGTTATCGGTCAGGAAACTGCAGTGTTTGAGTGAAATCATACTACAATTCAAAACCAGTAATAGTGTTAGAAGTACATGTCACCTTGATAATTTTCATTTTTCATTACAGAGATGAAACATGAAAAATTCATAACAATGTTTATTTACTTACCTTCACCTCGTTAACTGACGGTCTGCTAATTTATTAATCAATCCTTTATAGTCGAGAGGCTTCTTAATTAAGATAAAAAATTCTTGATTACTGTAATTCTGTTTTATCTGTAAGCACTCTCTGCACTGGGTTTTTGACATCGAGGTGTTTCGTCGTTAGGCACTGAGGTGCCAAAAAAGGCGTTTTAAGAGGAGTCGCCTTCTTTAATTTTTTAACTAACCTCATTTTAAAAAATGTATTATTTGGTACCTGTGTAGATGTCGGAGAAGTCTTAGGTTTGTTATGTTTACACTCTGATGTCAAGAAATATGAAATGCGATGCGGTGTTCGTGCGTACAGTTGAAAGAAAGGCTGTGAAAAGCATAAAAAGCTTGCACTAAATCTAAATATGACGACGGTTCGATGTGTTAAAGCCAATCACTGAAGTCATTTATAACGTAGATCATCTTAAGCAAAATCATCTTTGATTGATCTATTGTAATCTTGTCCTAAACGAGTGGCCTTCTTTACCGAGCAGAATGTGTGATTGCATATCTATGGCAAGACCAACAAAACTGATCAAAATGCAAAAGACTACGGAAAGTAATGTAAATCAACAAATGAACCTTTCTGTTGTGAAATAATGTGTTACATATTTGCTTCGACTCGGTAGGAAATTTTAATTAGTTATTATTACATTTATTTTAACTAGGTAAAGCCAAAGAAACCTAATAATTTGGTAACATGAAAAAGTAAAAGTTTTGCCACGATTTGATATCCAAAAGTTATTTTAAAAAGTTTATTGTTACAAACTGCTTTCATTATTCCTTTGTCCTCATTTTCATTTGAAAAATGTATAGTTGCTATAATTAAAAATCTTATAATTTTTGTTTCGGTAATTAATATGAAAAAAGGTTGTTAAGATCGACGGAATAATTATCTTATACGATTAAATGTAAGGTTTTACTTTACTATACATTACTTATTGTTTCCTAAAAATACAGAATTTTGAAGTTCAATTTTTTAAAAAAAAATTGAAAGATTTTGATAATTTTTTAATGTGTTTCCTGATAATGTGAAACACTAAATATTTTCATTTATTTTAAGCACTATGGGAACATAAAAAAATTATTGAAAAAAAAACACTTTTTCGTTTAAAACAGTAGACAATATAAAAGTTTTACCGCGAAGCTTTAGGTGAAAGTTACCGACTGCTACCGAAGCTGTTGAAAGTTTCATGTGGTGTGAGTACTTTGTAAAAACTGTTTTCAGACGGTTCCTGAAGACAAAAACCGAAAAGTAAATAATAAGGAACGCAAATGCGAACAGAGTTCGAGATTTAGTACAGTCTGACGTGCGATTATTCCCGATTACGAGATACTTACCTGAAGGAAAAGACTGATTACGGTCTAATTAGTGGATCACACACAAGACAATATTCGTACAGTGAGATATTTACACAAAGCTTGTTAGAAAATGTTTAAGGTTTTCACTTCACAAAAAAATTAAGTTTTCGAAACCGGTCACACAGAACTTCTGAGCCAGACTCGTGTATTGAACTTCAAGCAGACTCTTGTCAATATTTATAAGTCAATGACACTAAGTCAGTTTTCTTGCCCAAAAATTACTTATGGTGGGCCATGAAATGTAAAATTAAGTGTGAGAATTTGAACACATAATGATAAAAAAAAAAATCCTGTGATACATGCCATGTCTACGTGAGCTGCCTTTGTCATCAATAGAAATGATATTAAAACTACTAAAACTAGATTAAAAAATGTGAGAATTCATTAACATAAAGGAGAAAATTTAAGACTGAATTCCACCGGAATATAGGTGTATTCCGTGTATACATACAGGTGTATAACATATACATACAGAATAAAACACATGTTTGGAACTGTACATTAGCGACAACTGTTGCCTACTAAATACTCATTTCGTGTTCTGATTTAAAATGTATTTGCATTCTATACCCTTTCCATTCTTATTTCTGGAAACAAGCCGTAACTTTTTTTTCGCAAAAATTTTGAATTCCTTAATGCTAAATACCAACGATTTCAGAGACTCTTTCTTCCTTTTATAGCGCAGTCCTCAATTTTAGGAACAACCAAAAATCCAGGGGGGCTAAATCCGGTGAACGATCAAGATGACCTACTTCGGTAATAGACATTTAGCCAGAAAATTTCTCACTGTAAGCGCATTGTCGTGTGGATGATCCACTAGTTAAACCACAAATAAGGTTTTTTCCTCCGAATAATATCTCGTAATCTTTATATCAGGAATCGCACGCATAGTCGTCTATCAGACTGTACGAAATCTCGCACTCTGTTCATTTGCGTTCCTCATTATTTTTTTGGTGTATTGTCGTCTGGAGTCTAAAAACGGTTTTTAGGAAGTATCCACACCGCATGACACTTTCAAGAGCTCCAATGCTTCACTAGCAGTCGGTAACTTTAGCACATATTTTAATGTTAAAACACTGCTTTAAATTTCGGTCGTTCAATTTTGTATTAAACTTTACGCTATAACCAGCTATAACATATGGGTCTATTAGTTTCAAATTTACGAATAGTTCATTTAAAACATGGATCACGCAAGCCCACACCATCACGCATGTTGGATACCGATGCTCTTTGTTGGTTGGGATTCAATTAACCACAAGTCTCAGATACGGTCGGCCTGAGTCTATACAAAACTACATCTCACTCACACGTCACGATCATTCGCGGCTGCCTACGGCCCCGAATCCAGAAAGCTGCATGGGATGTCTGGAGACTTCCCGGATATTCATCAGAAAGCAATCTACTCATAAGTATGGAACCATCTTAACTCTAGATGTTTTTCACTGTTGGCTTAAGTAGAACTACCGGCACGTAAGTTGGCACAAAAAAGCATTCCGCAAACATTTGGCATGGTACTAGGCCGACTGAAAACATTGTCAGTATAATATAGTTAATATTTATAACTAAAAATACATACGCTGCTATTTAATTAAAACTAGTTTAGTATCCCAATTAATATTATTATTTTAAAGAACTTTAAATAATAATTTTTTTCTACAGACTTTATTTCTGTAACTTGCACATTCCGAAATCTGTCGTCGGTAGATTCTAAAGAGCTCGTGTCCGATTCTGAATTCACATTTTTCACAAAATTGTTGATGTCCACATCATAAAAATGTTCATCTTCGATATATTTTTTTTCAACGTTGACAACATGCTCGCAGACATTGCTCCACTCAGCTTCAGACAATTATATATATATTATAGACATATATATATAATATACATATTCAGTTAACTTAAGAACGTCTGACATGTTAAAAGTTGTATTTCTTTTAGCTACTTGCCCTTTCACTTGACTCCAAATGATTTCAATGGCATTTAAGTCAGGGTGATAAGGTGGCAACCGTAGAACCGGGGACGACCATAATTTTCGAAAATATCATCTGTTAGAAATTTCTTTTGATTTTCTTTGTGTAATTTATAACAACATATAATTTAGTCTTCGTCATAGCAGAAGTTAATTCGTTGTTCGGCTAACCATTTTATCATATAGCTAAAGAGTTAGAATTTGACTGTTTTTGTAGCAGCACGTTTTGATACGACGCGTTTATAATACAATGACCGACCGAGGAGGTAAGTTGGAAATTCACGTCTCCCGTAATCATTTCGTGTCCTTTTCGGAAACCATTGGTTTCTGATAATCTCCTTTCTTATTTGACTCATGCATAAATAAAGCATTGGTAATGAATCCTTTATTACAGCCGGCATGAACAATTATTAATAGTGAGCCCTTGGATACTGGTGTTTTCAGTCCCTCGTGAAGGTTTGTTGTGTCTACTCACGATTTTGGTGTCGCATGATTACTGTGAACATAGGTTTCATCTGTGTATACAACTGGTCTTACTTCTTCGCAAAACAGGGAAATTTAATTTCACTTTTGCGGGCTTTTTGCATAATTATGTTTACAGTAGAAACACATTTTTCGGTTACATAAAATTTATTTATTAAACGTCTCAAAGCATCCGTTCAAACAAATCTAAATTGTACACCGTACTGGGGCGATTTACACGCTTTCTCGGCGAAATGAACACGGATGGATTCTCAGTTTCATTTGATTTCCCTTCTGCTGTAATTCTTTGGACAGTTCGTTTTGATACTTTTGTCGCTTGAACAACTGTTTTCAGCACTTCAGTTTTCCTCACTATTCCGGTTCCGGCATTGCTTTGGAAAAACAAATTGTAAACACTGAATACAATTTCCCTCGCTTGACTATGAACTAGTGTACCTTTTCCTCCTAACTTGGGCATTTTAAAAGAAAATAACTCTATTGAAATATTAAAAATTTAAATGACTGAATTTATGACAAAGCCTTAAATGAAAACAACACAACAAATAGTAAAAATAAATCACTAACAGCTATTCCCTTCATTAAGTAAAATATACACCGCAATAAATGTTTCTATAATAATCACTTCTAGAACACAATTACAAGCGATGTGTGACAAATTCACTATGCAATGATTGAATATATAAAAAATAAGCAAATGAAATTCTTAGAATTACGTGTTGTGTTTACAACAATTCATAAATAGCACATTAGTCATGCATGATACATGAATGATTCTACTATTATTAATTGCTATAGCAGGAAGTAGGCCTAGATCAAAACATGAATGTATAATTTACAATAAAACTCAACAATTCCATAAGCTACTGCAAGTTTATGGAATCTGTTTTTTATATACCATACCACAAAAGACATGTAGAAAATGACAATGTTTTTAGTTTGCTTGTAACAGAGGACATTGCATGCAAAATGCTAGTACATAGGCTTTCAGTCCCTGCGCCAACATATTTGCCGATACATCTACGATACGATCTAGTATTAATCCAATCCTTAAATCCTTATACTAGCCCTCACATACGACTCTGTAGATTTTAAAATATTAAAATCAGTTCTCAGTTTTCTATACCACTGATAAGGAACTATTAAGTAAATATTTATATTAAAAAAAAATTAGTGCAACTGTCATTGGAGATAACAACCACCAAAGGTAGGAAACCAAGTCGTTAATTATACGATTAATAAATTAAAAATGAATATGAAAAAAAGGTAAAACAGTAATAAATGTTTCTAGTAGAATAAATTTGATATAAGATCGTCGATATACAGTAATGCTACAGTGGGACTAAACTGTAAATAGCGTAAAGTTAACAATATTTTATGCTGATATTTACTCAAATGGCAAATATTAGTCACTTCATTGAACTTGAAAAACACTCATAGGCTGAGCGAGGGAGTGGCACAGATACTTTCTTCTTGGTATAAAAACTTGACAATTTTTTTTAATTGTAAAAAATATTATAAAAAAATTTCCCGAACAGCTCTTTTTCTTTTTCTACATTCTGATACTTTGAGCTATTTTTAAATTATAATAAAATACTGTGTTAATTTAAGAGACAATCTGTTAAAGAGACACTCTGTTATTTGTTAAAGTTAACCGTAAAGTAGTATAATTAAAATTAATTAATTTTATTAAGCAGCTACTGATAATCACTGAATTGATTTTTAAAAAATAGTCCTGTTTCATTGTGATATACGTATAAGCTCTAACCATGGTTTTATATACCGTATACGACATATTAATCTAATTAGAGTGTCTAATATTTTTTTCACATTTATAAAATACTAGCTCTACCCGCCACGCTTCGCTGTGGCACATTGTGGTTGCATGGAAGAGAAATGAGAAACAAAACAAAGCATACGTTTCATAGAAGTTTAATTTTGCAATACTTGTGGATATACAATATTTTTTGTTTTTCCACTGTCTGCGTAGATATAAAGGCTATCTGGTTTGCCGACTCGGGAACACGCAACATACAGTTGCCCATGTGAGAAGCAATCCGCATCTAAATCTAAACCACACAATTCTAAACATTGACCTTGAGCTTTATTGATTGTGATTGCAATCTTTTAAATTAAAATGGGGTATCGGTCGGGATTATGGGTATTCGAGGAATGAGGACATCTTCACCTTTGAAAGGCCCCGTTAAAATCGTTGCTTCCACTACGTTATTCATCAATTTCTTAACTGCAAGTCGCGTGCCGTTGCAGAGTTTTGGCTGATTAATATTCCGGAACAGGATAATTGTCAGTTTTTGATCGAACCGTTGCTAGAATCAATCTAATGAAGAATGTTTTCCCAGTTCCTCCTGGCGCATCCAAGAAGAAGGTCCCCCCAACTCCGTCATTTATCATTTGCATTATGTGATCATAAATGCCTTTCTGTTCACGCGTTAATTTGGGAATGTTTGATTGGACATATGACTGAAGATCACCAATGTTGTAACTCTGTTCACGGCGTAAATCCACATCAAATGAAGCAATCGCAGCTCGGGTGGGTGCTGGCATTCCAAAATGACTAAGAACTTTATTTGCAATAGTTAAGCATCTTCAATATTTATCAATGCTTCGTTGTAAATGCCTTCTGTAAATTCCATGGTCATATTGGTATTTTCTAGGCGTACTATATGCAAAATATCCTCAGCCATATGCGATCGATATCTTCCCCATAACTCTGTGGGATATGAAGGGAAGCAAGCGGTCAATATAATTGCGAATAATGCGCATATTTGGTTTGGATGTGCAGTGTTGCACGCGTCATTAATACATATATTCCCCTGTTGGTCATTTTCTAATAAATTCAGAACTTGGTGAAAGGCGCAGCTCAATCACGACACGATCACACAAAAGTACCTCGATTAAACTGAATATTTAATTCAGATTGTATAATAATCTGAATCAGATGCAAGTGGATACGTTTTTTTTTTTTTTTGTTAATAAACAATGTAATTGGGAACAGGTATTGTTTCACATGTGACTGCAGTTGTCGTTAGCTAGTATGGCGAGTGTTCCCCTCGCTTCCGGCAGATGGCGCGGTCACTGGTACACAGCTGACCGTTAAAAAAACTGTTTTCTCGCGGTCGCGGGTATGTGACTAATGCGAAAAATAGATAAAAGCAATCATTGATGCGGGTTATATATCGTGCTAAAATTTGAGCTCAATCGGTGCAGAACATTTTGAGTTTTTGAAGCGTACACAAACGAACTTAACATTTTTATGTATAAAGATTTGTGGGCTGCGAAAAAAAGCCCTTAATTCGTGCGAAAAAACATCATTTTAAATGCTTACAAAAGCAGAGTAATGCTTACAAATTACAGAATAATCAAACGGCGTTGATTTCAGATGTTAATAAACTGCTAACGTAAGTAGAAGTTTTGCTGCTTCAGTGTACAACGTGATTCTCGAGTATGAATCTACTAATGAATTACGGTCTCCAAAGAAAACAAATCCCGCAGGTCAATTGAGAAAAAGGTGAAATTTTGATAAAAACGCGATTCGTAAAAAAATTACACGAATTTGAATTATTTAGAAATAGTTTAGCGGTGTATTATGTCCTTTGGAAGAGAATTCGGTTATTGTCTTCGACAACGCTTCTTATCATTAAACGAAAAGAATTCCAGCCGTGTTATAGAAAAACAATGATATCAAAATGTGGCTTAGTTCAAAAGGAATAATTTTTGAAGAGGTTTAAGTTAATGTTCAATCATTGCAAAGGGTTTCGCGTATTAAAGGTAATTATAGTCCGTATAAAATTGGTTTGACACACAACGCCATATTGGTAAGTCGTGTTTTTATTCGGCTCCTAACGAATATGTTTGCCGGCCTCCGTGGCGCGAGTGGTAACGTCTCGGACTTTAATCCGGTAGTTCCGGGTTGGAATCCCGGTCAGGCATGGCATTTTCATACGCTATAAATCATTCATATCATCATCTAAAGCAATGCATAACGGTGGTTTTGGAGGTTAGAAAAAACTAAAAAAAAACGAATACTTAGTTGTGTGGTTTCAGTGTTACTATTTGTGAATTTTGTTCTTTGCTTTTAAATAGCAAAGAACGCTAAATGACCAAAAAACGATTGTTTGGTCATATATATGTAAAAAAATAACCTAACAAAGGATTTTTTGGCCATTATGTAGGGATATTATTTTCTGTGTATTTGGTTATTTCGACTTTTTTTGTTTGCATAGTCTTAAGTCTATCAGGGTATAAGAAAGTTGGGTGTTTTAATTTATTTACTGTAAGTCATTCTTCTTGGTAGCTTTTCTTTTTGTTTTGGTGTTTTTTTTTTTAATAAAATACAGGTGTTTTAGCTGTTAAATATAATTCAAAGAAATTTGTTACTTAATCAGTTGTGATTTTGTTTACATTGGCAACGGCCATACGGGCTCTTTGTGATTGGTCGTTGTGTTTGACAGCGGCCATCTTGCATTGATCTGATTGGTTTTCCTTTATTTACATTTCCATCTGATTTATTACCTTCTTATTTATTAAAAAATTTGTACAAATTAAAAATAAATAGATAGATTTATTAAAAACAATCTTTGATGCGGGTTATATTGCGTGCTAAATTTTTTTTTATCGTGTTTTTTTTTTAATAAAATACAGATGTTTCAGCTGTTAAATATAATTCAAAGAAATTAGGTCGTTGTGTTTGACAGCGGCCATCTTGCATTGATCTAATTGGTTTTCCTTTGTTTACATTTCCAAATTAAAAATGTACAAATTAAAAATAGATAGATAGATTTATTAAAAATAGATGAAAACAATCTTTGATGCGGGTTATATATCGTGCTAAAATTTGAGCTAAATCAGTGCAGAACATTTTGAGTTTTTGAAGCCGTACACAAACGAACTTAACATTTTTATATATATAGAAGTAAATAATAAAAGTTGGAAAATAAAAACTCTAATTCTGCATACATCAAAAAAAGAAATTAAATTAAAACAAGTTCTTTAATTTATTTTTAGTAGAAAAATTTTTATCTCGACTTCATGGTATTAACTAGCGAATCTAATCTTTTTTTTCTTTTACTGTTTAGCCTCCGGATCCATCGTCAGGATTACTTCAGAGGATGAATGAGGATGATATGTATGACTGTAAATGAAGTGTAATCTTGTACAGTCTCAGGTCGACCATTTCTGAGATGTGTGGTTAATTGAAACCCAACCACCAAAGAACACCGGTATCCACGATCTAGTATTCAAATCCGTATAAAAGTAACTGCCTTTACCAGGATATGAACGTTGAAACTCTCGACTTCGAAAGTAACTGATTTTCGATGACGAGTTTAACCACTAGACCAACCCGGTAGGTTAGCGACATCTGATGTTATAAGTTAACCAGGCACAGATATTTTGTTGGTATCTTCTAATTAGGAGGACCTGTGTACGACAAAAGAGAAACCTGAGGAAATAAACCGGAAAAGAAACGGAAGGATAAAAAATGAAAGAAAAGCATAAGAGGGTAAAAAACTATCAGCATTAAAATTTAATGTAACTAGAAAGCAATTAAAGAAATTAAGAATAGAAAATCGACTAGAGTAGAAGAATTTCCCGTAGAGTTTATACATCCTTAAAGAAGGAAGGAGGGAAAGAAATAATTGAAATGGTAATAGTTTATACACTACGGGAGAATGGTCATAAAACTTTGTGAAAATTGTAATTATACCAATTCCGAAGAAACCTGGTACCAGAAAATGTAGAGAACACAGAACAATAAGTTTAATAGCCTGTGCCGCTGAGATATTGTTACGATTCCTAAACCGGAGGTCGGTAAGAATAACGGAAGAAAATTCAGCAGTGGAACAGTTTGGCTTCAGGAAAGGGAAAGGAAATGCCACTGGCTACTAAGGATGGTTGGAGAGAGATATTTAGAGAGAGGAAGAGGAATGAGTCTGCATTTCATAAATTTAGAGAAGTTATTTTATAGAGTCAAATAGGAGAAAATGATGGAGATTCTTAAAGAGAAAAAAGTAGAACGGAAAGGCCAAAGGTTAATTAAAGAATTATGCAGGAGATAAACAGGAGCAATGAAAGTAAAGAAGAATATGACTGACTGGATGAGTCGAGATCAAGATGTTAGGCAAGAATGCTGGCTCACCAGCAGTACAACATTTAACCACTGAAAAGGAATGTATTAGAAGAAAAAGAAGGAATAGATGTAGGAGTAAAAAAATAAGATGCATAAGGTTTGCCGATGATATGGTAATTGTAGCTGATGGCACCCATGCTCTTGAAAGATATATAACACCACTGGAGGAAGGAATCAAATGGTATGAAATTAAAGTAAATATAGGAAAACTAAAGAAATGGAAGTAAACAAGAAAGAGAATTTAGCGGTAAGGAAAGTGAAGGATAGAAAAAAAAATTTCATATATTCGGGTACTACCATGAAAGAGGAGTGGAAGAACGTAATGGAAATAAAAGAAATGATAGCGATGGCAAAGGAATCCTTCAGTAAGAAGAGTAAATTTTATAGTAAAAGTACAGGCTTAAAGTTAAGGAAAAGGTTAGCCAAATGTTACGCTTGGAGAGTCCGTTTGTATAGAAGTTAAGCATAGACGATGAGGAAGAATAAAAGATAAAGTGAGGAATGAGAAGTAATGAACAGGATTAAAGAAGAAACAGCACTTATGGGGAAAGTACACGAAAGAAAAGGAAACCGGTTAGAACATGCGGTTAGAGGAAGCGACTGCAAAACATTTTGACGACTGCATTAGAAAGAGAAAGAAAGCGAGAAAGAAGAAGGATGAAGTAAATAGGTGAGCTGAAGCTTGTAAACTACAAGTAGACGTAGGAAAAGACTTGGGACAGAAATGGATGGCCGACGATGGCGGGAACCTGCCCGCAGGTAGAGGACCAGAGCGATGATGATTCTAATTTGGAAGAAGAGGCGGATCTCTAATCGATAATGTAGTCTACATTTTCCGGGACGGGAATAAAACGGTACTTTTCCTCTCTCAAAAGATATTTTTCTCAATTTATCAGCCCTCTCTGTGGAAAAGTGAAAACAATAATTTCTGAAAGTATATAATAAGGAACATCTTTCAGCGGCGCTAGCCATGAGAAGTTGAAGGTATGTTTTTTCAGCCTTTACTTGGGGTCTGTTTCATCCCCGAAACGCACGGAACATTGGCAGTAACAGTTGAAAATTACCACGTAGTAATCAAATCGTCCGCTCGACAAATCGCATCGGAAATATTTGGAAGAGGGTGAAAAGCTTTAACACCTCGTACTCTTCTAAACGTTTTATTTTTCGACAGAAAAATGAAACTATATATTTATTGATCCAAATAAAACATTCACTCAAGAAAAGTAAGAACACAAAAATAGGTGCACGAATACGGATAAAAGTGTTACATTACTTTAAATTGGAAAAATATAAAAAAATATACTAGTGTACGAGTACTCCCTTATTAAAACTAATATTTCTCTTTGTATCATGTTCAAATATTACCCATTTAGGAATGAGTTCAATCGTTAAAAATTAACATAAAATAACGACAATAATAATTTTTAAAAGATTTATAGCAAGTTAAAAATATTTTACCAAAAAAATTTAATCGCAACTAAATCAAATAAAAAGCTTTTGGAAAATGAATTTTAGCGTAGAAAATTTTATGTATGGTTTGTTTAAATATCTGCGAAATGTTTTTTTATTTCTATAGAGAAATAACCCGTTTATAATAGTCTAAACGGGTTATGTTTATTTGAAATTTCTATATTTGTGTTTATCAGGCCGTAGTCGTTCCACTAGCTAGATTCTATTCTCAATTTAATACAATCATCGTATTATTTACTTTTCAACGAAATTAAACAAACGAGAGAACACAACTACAGATATGTAAATTCTTTTCGTCGCTTCGATAGTTTTTTTATGTTCTAGGAACTAGGAACTTCCGAGAGTTTTATCTACATATCTTTGGGTCATGATTTTCTTAAACTTAAATCGTATAATTTACTAATCTGTTTGTTTGAATCTGCATTTCCGTTTCGCGTCAAAAGATTACTTTTTTTAAACATTTCGTAGTAAATTAAACCGAACGTACATTAAAGAACGAATTTAAGCATAAAGAGTGTCATTCGGATCAAAATCATATTTTTCAATAGCTCCCTCTCTCTACACGACATGATTTTTTAGATTGATTTCAAAAGACTTTTGTTACACCGGGCGATCTCTTAACAACTGATAAATTAATTTTCTAAAAAACACATAAAAATGATGGATTAATTTTAAAATAATAAATCAAAAGCCGTGATTCATTTAGAGAAAAGTTTTCGAGATGTTTGTATGTAGCCCGGCCAGCCGGCAAAGATCAGCGGTTTTAAGTTGCATTTCCGGTAAAAGTCTGGTATTTTTTTCCAACTATCGATTTATCCGTTAAACGCGTATACTGGATAGAATAAGGTACAGTTTTAAAAAGTAATTAAAAATTAGAACGTTTTGACCTTCGAAGGTTAATTTAGCCTTATTGTAGGTTCACGTCTGTCGTAAAATAGTTTATAAAACTTCTGTAGCCGATAATAATATCTAAGCATCCGTCTCATATTGATTTTAGATACACACGTATTGCGATTTAGTATTATCAGTGATATAAATAGCTGAAAGGTACAAACGACGCGATTTCGGACCTTTCGAATATGCTCGTGATTGTTCTGTCATTCATTTAGTTTATATTTTTTCATTAGTACAGTCGTAACGATATTTTTAGAATATATCGTATTAAAAAAAAATATAATAATAGTTTTCGATCTAAATTTCAATAAAGCTTTTAAAGTACGAAAGGATGAAAACGAAGGGAAGAATAATTTAATATTTCATCGACGTATATTATTTTTTTTACTAAAATAATAAAATATTTGACGATTAAAGTAGAAGTACAGTTTTAGAATGGATGATGTTTAATTCAACCTACGTTCTGATCGTATAATACGTAAGAGAAATGCAGTTAGATATTTTATAGTAAAATCAATGTTAAATTTATAAAAAGTAGACCTCACAACTGCTACAAGAAGTTTCTTGGCTTCTTTAAGTGAAACACTTCAATTTAAACGATAGTTATTTAATTGTAAATAGTACCAGTATTTGTAAGTATATGTATTTCAATATTTAAATTTACCGTCGATATTTAAATCACGTCCAATAACGCAAGATCTGTTTTCTTATTGCGATATTTCTCCGATGATATTTCAGCACACTATACGGTAGTATGAAATTAAATATTCTGTTGACGTTACTGAGAACAAACACTTGTAAAGGCTATTTGTTTAATATAACCTAATTTACCTAGCTATTGATGAAACGCTTATGCGCACGATGGCCGTGACCCAGATCACTAGTTTCTCACGGACTTTAACAGTTTAATACGTTTCAAAATACTATTAAAATAAAAATATAAAAAAAAATTAAGGATCAGACGGTAAATTGTTTTATTCTGCTTAAAGAACTTAGACCGAAAGAAAAATCAATCTTTAATAATTGAAAAAAATATTTATTCATCGGAACCGAATTAATTTTTAACGCTGATTTTAGCGGATTCCAAAAAATTTGGAAATTACTATTGCGCCCAATCATATTTATATATTATACACTAGCTGCAGGGCGTGCCTATTGGCGGCCTCAGCAGCTAGGCCCTCCGAGCGGGTTGCCCTGGCGAGCGGCGTCTCGGAATGGGATTATTAGATATCCAAAATTGTTTACCTCTTGCGTAAAAATTTTTTTTTGAATGATGAAAATCGATATAACGAAAGTTAAATTAGAAATTTAACTCTAAAAATTGATACTAACGAATCGGGATTTTCCGCTAGTGATCGGTACATTCCGGTGCCTATTTTTTAGTTATAATTCATTATTTTATGAAGAAAAATGATCGCATTAACAAATAAAAAATACGTAAAAAAATATTTTTAAACACCACTCTTAAATTAAACGCAATAAATGGTAAAAAATAATTTTAGGACGGTATCTCAGAATGAATTTAACAACAAGCTTTGATAGTGCTATGTAAGATTATGTGAATGTTACTGTTGACGCTTCAAATTACTGTTACTGCTTCAAATTCAAAATTAGATGTTTTTGCCAATTTTTTCTTATGCGTGTTTGCAACCCACTCTTCAGGCCATTCATCTTTTCGGACGATTTTCGTCCGAAAATTCGGATCCGGTAAAATAAATTCTATATTTTCCCAAAAAATTCGATATATGCACGGTACATCGATATATAATAATAACAAGTATACACCTGATCACCACGAGACATGTACTAACGAATTGTGAATCGGGATTTTCCACTAGTGATCGGTACATTCCGGTGCTAAGCTAAGAGGGACGCGCGCGCACGTACTTACAAATGCCGTTTAGTAGGGTAGGATAACTGATTTGTGTGTACGTATAAAAATTTTTCGTTAGCTCTACCGGACGCAAATCTTAACCGATTTGGACGAAACTTGGTAGGTGATGTAAATTTATCGGAAATACAACCCTATTGAGTTTAAAGCAAATCGGTTGGCAGGAACCGGAGTTTAGCCAAAAAACAGGAATTTTGAGTAAATTTTCAACTTTTTTCGTTCTACTGGGTGCAATCTTTAATCGATTTTGATGAAACTTTGTAGGGTGTAAACCTAGTAGATTTAAAACTATTTTCAAGCGAATCGGTTCAATTTTAGTCAAAATATTAATATGACCAAAACAATTTTTCCCAAAAAATTTAAACGTACATTTGATACGTTAAGGTTATCGGCATTATTCTTACGCAGAAGATATACATAGGGCAACGACATCGGCTGCTGCCTTAATTGTGTCGTTCATCTATAGCAGGGGTGGCCAACAAGTCGATCGCTCGCAATGTCTGGGGTGGTATTCCGTGTACCATGGACTTTGAAGCGATTGTAGAAGACAAAACTTTCTAGCAATAGTTTAATACATTCTGGGAATTTGCCAAGGTCATAAATTCCTAGAATTCTGACCGCCTGACACTGCGATCTCCGCCCACCCAGCACAATACATTTTGACTTATGTGTTACACTTGTCCCCGGACGCAACGCGTGAACGCAACAGTTACGACTCGACTCATCGAAGAACACAGTCGGTTAGCTTGAATATTTGGTATTGTCATACGGTAGCTTCTTTTCGTTTGTATTAACAGTATTATTATTAAACGATATTATTTATCCTCGGTGACAACGTTGAGTTTCAATTTTTCTTCTGTTTAAAATGTAAGTACCTTTTCTTTCTTTTAAATTAAATTGCTTTTCTTACCTATCTATTTACTTGATAAGTGAGCATTCTCGGTAACAGATCTCTAAATTGCGGTCATTACACTGAGAGAAAAATAAGGGACAGTATTACAAATATATTAGGAATAACAATAATTCTATTTAAATTAAGAAGTCTGTATTGTAAACCGTAATAAATAAATTGTAACTTTAATATACTTCTTGTAAATTTGAATATATCTATATTAGATTTTAATATACTTGCATTTCTGTCCCCGGTCGTAATATGCAGTATTGTTATTATTTCTCTCAATGTAACGTAGATAATTGCCGCAGTTCATGAGTTTTTGAATTTTCTAGGAAAATATTTAATTCGATATTTATTCTTTAAATTGTCATATTTCTTTGCGTTCTAGTAAACCCATGGACATGAGTAGTAAACCGAAAATATTGAAAACTTATCACTTCAATAAAGAATGGGAACTCGATTACTTTTTTACAATGGTGAATGATAAATGTTGTTGTTTAATATGCCTTACCTCGATAGCCATTGCTAAAAAGGGTAATCTGGCGAGACATTTTTTAGCTTTACATAACAAGTATAAAACAGATTATCCACCAAATTCTGAACTGAGAAAACATAAAGTTAGGGATCTTAAAACTCAATTAACAAATCAACAAAGCATTTTTAAAAAGCCAAGGTTGAAGTCACAAGCAGTAACTACTGCATCATTCAAAGTAAGCTATTTCTTAGCAAAAAAATGTAAGCCATTTTCTGACGGTGAATTTGAAATTTTTTTGGAAGTGTCAGATTTACTTTTTAACGATTTTAAGAACAAGAATGAAATTGTTGCTGCAGTTCAAGATCTACAATTGTCTCGAAACACAGTGATGCAACGAATTGAAAGGATGAGTGGGAATGTAAAAGAGCAGTTATATGATGATATTAATAGTTGTTCTTGTTTTTCCCTTCAGTGTGATGAATCGACAGATATAAGTGATACAGCACAATTAATTGTTTTCGTTCGTATGGTTTTTAAGGATTTTACATCTAAAGAAGAATTGTTGGGTATGATTTCTTTGAAGGAAAGGACGAGAGGTGTAGACATATTCAAAGCCTTTAAAAACTTGCTCAATGATTTGAAAGTATCACTTTTTAAATTAGTCTCAATAACAACGGATGGCGCAGCTGCAACGATAGGTTGCAGAAATGGATTTATAGCCCTATGTCAAAATGAAGATGAATTCCCAGCCTTTTTGAGCTATCACTGCATAATTCACCCGCAAGTATTAGCTAGCAAGAGACTACTTAACACAAAAGACGTAATGGACATAGCATTTAAAATTGTTAATTCAATCCGAGGATTGTTTGATTCTTGTTTCGGATCTACATACCTATGCGAATCGGCATTTTCATACTTGAAGCTAACGAAGACTAAACAACGTTCTATCCTGACTGATTCCCGTACTGAAGACTCATTATTATTATTATCTTTGTCAGGATATACACCTAATTATGATTCCTTGGTTAGAGACATGCAAACTCAGTCTTCCCATTAATGTTAAGGTAACAAAGTAAATTCTAAATCTTTCTTTATCTGTAGCTACTTTGAATTAATAAATATTGTTAATAATTATCCATGTTCTTTTAATTCCCCTGGACGTGAGTTTTTTGGCCCTTGAATAATTATTGTTGTTGTTTTTACATAGATAGATAAGCCGTATATCTATATTTCAGTACGAGATGTACTCAGAGAGCTATTGATAGATTAGCAAAAAGTAGGTTATATTATTCTTTCATTATAAATTTTCCTGGCCCAAAAAAACGCAAAAGTGAAATATTGAAATCAAATTATCAGCCATACTGTGCATTTTTATAACAACTTTTTCATATTTACGAACAAATAGTACAACAACTTATACATTGCAGTTGATAAAAAAACTAAATTGCATTTTAAGTTAGTAAAAATCTATATTGAAAAAGTGTCGGAAAATCTAATTTTTTAGGTACCGCATGTACGGAATGCTGCTATCAAATTTGGGTCTGGAAATTTATTTTCTTCATGAACCTATATCTCGAAAACTTAATAAGTGAATTAAAAAATAATATATTTTACTTATCTACTCGTACCTCGCTGGTATGCACCTTATACTGAAACACAGTGTATAAACACAGTATGCATTTTACACCCCTTCTTCCCCCTTAGACTCCTACGACAACAAGTCGATCGCGACACACTTTTAAGATAAAAAGTCGATCTTATATACAGAAAAGTTGGCTACCCCTGATCTATAAAATGAGAAATAAATTTTACAAGAAATGAAAAGTAGAATTTTTTTGCTTGATAATATCGCACATAAGGTTGAAGCTTATGAGTGGGATAAGGAGATTACTAATTTATTGTTTCTAACCGCTATCTTTTCTCCATCGGCAGACAACAGGGCTTTAGAATATTAGAAAATATTTATAAAGTTTTCTAATCAGTGCCGATTGTCAAATTTAAAAGGATTTGATATCATATTCATTTAAATTCAACGATTAACATTTTTTTATAATTAACATTTTCTCAAAACGTATTTACTTGTTTATTTTATTATTTTTTCGTTCAATATAGATTTTTTCTGTTTGCTTTTATTTTACAACACTGCACTATAACGACACGGAAAGTATGGTAATAGTGTAAATTCATATTTGCAATTCAACTCGAGGAGTCATGGAATACTCGAGAAAATAAATAAAAAATCCCTTTCGGCACGCCGGAAGGCAGATGCAGATTTCACCGGGGCTAAGTAGGGGATAAAAAAGATTTTCACCTTAAAGTTAAAAAAACTTCAGATTTAACCAATACGACAATGGTTGCACGTGAAAAAACGTTTCACGTGTTTAGCATACGACAAGCCCCATCTTACAATTCCAGCAACATTTTGGTCATCCCTTGCCGTAAGGGTTGGTCGTATCAAAAATTGTTTCAGACAAAAGTTTTAGGTAATGGACTAACAAAGTTTTAGGTAATAGCTAGGGGACTAACAACCACTTTAAACCGATTCGATACTGTGCCTATTAAGGGAGGTATAATTTTCTGTCTTCGAAACTACTTTTTCCACTCCTTAGACCAATGGTTAGTGCTATCAGAAAACTTTACTTAGATAAGTTTTAGGCCCTTATACAAAGAATAGTAGGAACTTTAAACGAATCCAATAATTTAATTAATATGAAAGTTATAGCGATATTTTGTTTTTTCGAAAAAGCTCCCGCATTTCCTCCCCCCCCCCCAAGATCCGATTTTGCCCATTAACAAACTCCACCGAGATTTTGGGTCGCTATATTTTATGTATCAATTTGAATGTGATTAGCCCAAAATTACGGCTTTATTGGACACGATTCGTATACATTTGCGCGGAAAGATTAGCAACGCTGTTGCCGATTTTTTCTCTGTACCAATTACGTACTTTTCTTAAAGGAATCTTTAATCTTTAAAAAATTGTCTTTCTATTCGTGGTTAGGTTTATTTATTTTGAATGGTCTATTATAGTTTTTATTTGTTAATAATTTCACGATCGTATCGACTGCTTGATGTATTGATATTGTATCTTTTATTTTGTAATTACTCTACACCAGTAATTTGTTTTTCAGAGCATTTAATAAGTATATATTAAATCTCTTTTTCAACACTTCGTTCGATACGCGACTTTATAAGTATAAACAAATTTTTTTTTTTTCACTCCCGAAAAAATGCCGTCTTCTCTTTGTAGTTTAATTCTTTTCAAATCGCCATACACTTAACATTAATCGAAACGGATGGTTAATTATTCGTTTCGTAAATATAGGTGTTAAAATAATTCGCCGAACAAACGTCGATCGATCAGGACCTGGCTGTGAGAAGCCATTCTAGTTTCACGGCATAAAAATAAATAAATAAAAATCGATCGTTAATCTAATAATTGAATACATCGATAAACTACGTAGTTCGATTAATTTACGATGAAAACATTTTGCCGAACTACAGGGGAGAGAGTTTAGGTGTTAAATTCAAACAACGATTGACCGATTAAAATTCACCAGAATAAGTAAGTATATCTAGATCGACCGAAAGGCAGTAATTGTTTCCGGTAATTTTTTAAATAATAGCTACCGTTTATACGAACTAAAATCCAATTAACGATGGTTTTTATTCCAGAACTGTCAGCCTGACTAATAACGCTATATAATGCCAAATTACTAATATTCGTAGACATATAACCCTTTTTTTATGTGTATATACATTTTATCCGCATAAAACTTTCGTGCGTGTGTAGGTTAAACAGTAAGCCTATTATTCTGTTAAGTAACATCAATAATCAGAAGCTTATTTTCCCATAAATACAACTATAATATCATAAATTAATAATAATTTATTTATTGAACGATTAAATCGATGAGTTTATTTCATTTATATTGATTAGCCATGTTAATTATCAGTCTAAATATAATAATAACACTCATATAAATAATAATTATCATTCTAAATTGCATTAACATACTCTAAGCACTGATTGAAATTTCTTCAGGAAGGTCAAATTTCCTTCTCGGAACTGATAGAGTCTACATTCAAATGATTGTAACAGTTATAACAAAACATGATCGTGGTTAAAATATCTAAAGCAACTCGAATAATAAGTAAATAAATATAACACGACCTTAACGTAAAATTTACAAAGCAGAAAATATATGTATATGTTAATGAGAAAACGTTTTACTATTATATGTTTGTGTTTGTGCGTGCGCGGATTATATTTAAAATCCAATGTTAAGAGAATTTCACATTCAAAGAAGGCTGATAGAAAAAACTGAAAACAATTTATATGTTTAACTTCATTAATTTTAACTGAAGAAAAATCCTACAGTAAAACTACTACGATAAACAAATATAGTAATACAAAGCTCATTTTTTAGCCTCTTTTAATTTAATTATTTCCATTAAATAAGTAACAAGACTGTTTGTTATCTTATCAAAATTTTAACGCGTCAAAGTAAATAAATATGAAAGCTTACACAGTGTCTCGGTTTATTACGTAAGAACAGATAATAATAAATTATTCGTTTAAATTATTCGTTGCCTTTTAATTGTATAATTACATTATTTATTAAAATAATAATAATAATAATAAACCAAGGATAAATTTAACAGTACAAAATCTACTATACTCATCAATAATCCTACTTCGCTAACTGTAATACACCTGTAGAAGTAGTACGCATTAAGTAAATCTTTATGCAGTATTCGATAAAACTATCCCGTAAAATTAAATCGACAAGTATTTAAACACCACCGTCTTATAATCATAAAAGGAATATATACTTCAAACAACCGGTTTGATCTTCCGATGCGTTTGGGATCGCGATTTCAATAAATCCACCGGCAATTCAGGCTATTTAATTAATCCTACACAATTCACGGTACTATAAAGAAAGTCACAGACCTACGTAATACTGCTTACATGTAATAAATACACACGCGAATCTAGTGAACACTCATAATTACTTTAAATCTAATCGACTGCATCTAGATGAGACTAAAGTTAGAAGTGTAGTTAATATAATGTCGTAACGAAGTACAGTTTTTATTTAAAATTGTTCATATCTAAGCCAATTTCTGCGGCAGATTGTCCCTTTTTTACTATCCACCTTTTTCCTTGTCCTTGATCGCTTCATCCACAGTAATATTTCTGTGAGTTTTAGCCAGCCGCTCAGTGGATATTAAGGATATGAGTAGCCTTTAAAGTATTATGTGTTAATAAGTTTGTCGTTTGGTGAATGGCGGTTCTGCCACGGATCTGATCAGAAATTCTGAATCTTAACGGTGGGTAAAGCGCTATTAATCACTCCTAATAACCCTTTTTAGAGGGTCGTATTATGTATATTTTTTCTTAGGGATTCAACTCGACGTTGACTTTTAAATTTCGAAATTATTTTGCATTAACCATTTACAGCAGGGAGAAAGATTTTTTTGGAATAATGTGAATTTAACAAAGCCTAAAAAAACAAAAAAAAAAAAAAACACGTTAGCAATAAATTGGTATCTCCCGACCATTTTATTTTTAGTAAAACGCTCTTTTACACTGAGCGAATGTAACTGTTACATATCGGTATGACAAGCGCTCCAAACTGGATAGTCAATCCTCGAGCATACCTCTGTTCACCACATAGACTTAACTGACTTTATAATGGACATTATTATTTTCAGAGTAAACTCTATGTAATTGCATCTCAAATCCTCTATATGGATAAGAACCAATATAAAAGACAGAGTCAGATAATGTAAAACAACAGATTAATAAACCCCTTTCTATGGGAAAAACACATTATATACTGTGTTTCACATACATTACATGTATTACACATTACGTATATACTATCCACTCAAAAAGGAAAATTCATTTTAAATAAAGGTGTGTTAATATTGAGTTTGGCGATTCTGTAAACTTTTTTTTTTAAGGTCTGATCATCGCAGAAAGTAATCACAATTCCGCATTTTCCAGAAAATAATACTTTCTCGAGTGAAATTGAGAGGTATTAGAAATATTTGGACGAGGGAAATGAGTCACCGGCTACGGGAATTGAACACCGTACACGGCTGTCACGATCGACAACGGCACATCAACCCTAGTGTAAATATATTTCACTATCGAACAGCAGTTACTACAGTACATTTCCATATTATAATGTTGGCAGTGCCGAGAGCCAGCTGTTACCCCCACTCTTAAGAAGCATCCTACGACGAACGGAAAGGCCGGTGACGGTCATGGACAAAGAAACCATACCGAGAACAACCATAATCCATATTTTGCGGGTACAGCTGCTCCGTTATTTTGTATGCTTGTGACTTCCTGTTTTATCATCGACATTCAGTCATCAGCATCAGCTGTAACCCGTATTTTACAATATAAATTTAGGGAAGGCTTGGCTTCGGTTTATTCTATATCGACTCATTCGGTGATGTTAGCGCTATTTTAACAGTGTAATTCAAAGCGGTACATAAGTACCAGAATATGGTTTCGTCTGTTGTATTAATAAAACGTGTTGAAAGAAACAAAATTTTAAGATAATACAATATTCAGAAATTAGTACGTTTATTTTATTACACAAAAAAATGGATAATGCGCTAATCATTTTTATTTTAACAAAGCGGTCAGTTGTTCGATGTTTATTCTCCGATATATCGAAAAAAATGTATTTAAAAAAAACTAATAATATTAAAGAAACTTTGATTAATAAACAAGTACGACTTGGAGAAGAGTCAACAATTTTTCCCTCTTCCTCTGATCTATCCACTTTTTGCCTAAGCCTAAATTCAATCGAGGTTATGTAATAATGAAAGCTCTGTACATTACATGGAAACGTAACAAAAGTTTTGTTTACAAAATTAAATAAATAACTGAACACTATAAAATACACAATATTAATACTACACAACAGACTTCTACCCTTTTTATTGATTAACTAATTGAGCTCTGCAATAAAATTTCATTAAGATGGGATTAAAATAAAGATACAAAATGGAATTATCAGTCATAATTAATTGTGCAAGATTAGACAGTGCCAGAAATAATTTCTATTATAACAATATCAAAAACATTGCTTCTAAGGTGATGGGTGACAGTGAAGAATGTACCTCCAATGACAGACACCTCCAAACACAGATGTTTTAATACCATTATTTTTGTTTTATAAGGTGTCCAAGGGGAAACAGATAAAAAAAAAATAAGCTTATTGAAAACTGACAAAATTTCAGTTAATAGTAAACTGAATAAGACCGATGCTGTAGAGATGAACTGTCTCAAGAGATATGTTAGACTTAAAGATTGATTTGAAGAGTGAACACTGAAAAAAAATCTAATATGTAGCCACTGAGGTAACAATGTGTGGTGACAGAAGTGAAGGGAAGACTCACGTATTTATCTATACAGTAGTGACTTGGAAATTTACTCTTCACTGTAATTCTCATAAACTCCCTATCTAAGAAAGACATTAACCATCATTCTTAAACAGAAAATTTTATGAAAGACTGTCGCTTGTAACTTGCCGCTTAACAGCAATCAACAAACTTTACTGCAAACTCTCACAAGAATTGAAAAACATGTTTGGAGATAGGATTTTCATCTGCTAAGTAAGTTAAAATGTAATTTAAATTTTGATGTGATTATTGTTCTTTGATTAAAAAAGCAGCACATAATTATTACTCTGCTCACTCAGCTATGATGAAATTCAAATTTTGATCTGATTTCCTGTTAATTTGATTAAACAAAACAGAGCACAATTTTTATTACAGGACTTGTCCTACTATACATATTGTTATAAAATGTTTTATCATATACTTAAAAAAAATAAGTAATTTTGCAAAAAAGTATATTTAAGAACTCTGAAGAAATAATTTTTGACAATATTTCCTAAAACATACTTTCACAGATTTATTAAGTACATTACATGTCATATAATTTACAACTTATTTTATTAAAACTTATTAATTCTGTAACTACCTTGTAACTTTGTTACACAAATTGCAACAGATGATTGAAAAGGTTTTTTCAATAAAATAGAGATGCAGCAATATTTTAATGTTAATAAAAAAAATGGTTACACACAAATTAAATTCATCCGCTGTTGCAACTTGATTTTTATTTGACGCTTGTGTGATAGATAAAATTGTTGAATGATAACAGCATAAGATAAATCTGAAGTACAAACATGATCAATTTTTACTCAGATGATGCCTGTAACGCAAAACATAATTAATTATGGTTATAACCTGTTAATTAGGTTCGACTCTGGTGAAGATGTGCATCACTTTTAGGTAGTTGTAGTAAATGCATTTTAAAGCTACTGATGTTCAGGATTTTTCTCACAATTACAACATTAAACTCTTTATACCAAACAGATCTTTATTTCTTATTTTACCTTCTGCTAACATTATTATAAACAAACATTCCACCAAACGCTTCTTTTTGTGTTACAAATTAATATAATATGCATGATATTATTATATTATACATATATACTGACTGTATTACCTTTGAACATATGTTTTAAAATACTGCAGTTCTATATATTCTATAAATTATAAACCCCATATATATATATATATATATATATATAGTGTCTGGGCACTAAAGGTATCTAAGCAATGACCTATATTTAGAATAACAATTGTCATAATCTTTTAAATGTAGGCTCAATTGGCAGCAAATATCTCCAAGATTTGTTCTGTATCCTCTCAAGGTCAGCGGAATACACATGCCCAGGCAAGCCAACTCACAATGCAATGGTAGTCAGTCCAGATATGGACCCTGCAATAGAAGGTTCAATGCTTGCTTTGGTTAGCAAAGTTTCAATCAGTACTGAAAGACTTGGATGTAGGAGGATCAATATTCTATTCAGTTCATACACACCAGTAAACTGGTGTGTTAACTGATTGAAACTTTGTTAACTAAAGCTCGCACTGAACTTTCTGTTGTGGATCCACATCTCGACCGATTACTATTGACTACAATTGCATTGTGAGTTAGCTTGCCTGTGCATACATATTTTGCTGAACTTGAGAGTATACAGAACATATCTTGGAGATATTTCCTGTCAATTGAACCTATGTTTAAGAGATTATAACAAATGGTTTTCTAAATGTAGGCCATTACTTTTGGATACCTTTAGCCTGGACACCGCATATATAAATATACATATAAAGGACCTATCAAGTCCTTCAATCAATTTTTATTCAAATGATTGTAACTATCAGATTTTACAAGTAATAATGGTAATAAATTACCTGCTTTTATAGTTTATTAGTTCTGCAGTATTTTACAACTTACAATGAATCCTATAATGATGAATTCTAAAAGCTTTTTGCTTGTTATTTTGGTTCATAGGTGATTTTTATTAAATATTATACATGGAATAAATAATCTAATATATAACAATAATATGGTTATATTTATGGAAAAATGACTGCTTTATCAGCTACAATAAGAATAGTTGTTTTTACATCAGATGTAGAAATGTTTGGCATTTTTATCTGTTCTGTTCTCACCTTACAGTCATAAGAGTGAATTATTTTTTACTAAACTGGTTTACCCATTATGAAAATAATTATTATTTATAATATATTTAAAAATTATAAAAAAATTTAAGAATAAAATTTATAACATTCTACTTACACTCATCTCATTTTGAGCTGTCGGCTAAATGATTTCCAAGAAATAAAATATTCATTATATGTTTTAACATCTCATACAACTATTAAACAACCAGTAAAATGCCTCCTCATAGACGCTAGAAAGTCATGGTTTCTTATTAAATCCAGATCACTGTTAGCACAGTCATTCTTTGAAAGAATTTCATCAGTTATCTCATCATTATTTATAATGCTTTTGTTCATGAAAGCAGGTAATGAAAATGATTAACTCTTTAAACATTTTAAACTACAAATTGAACCAAATTTAATAGATGCAGTTTTTTAATCTAACTTCATAACATTTTCGATTGATTGTTCTTGTAATCATCTTTGATGACTGTTATTGCTGTTTTCACTCCATTGTCAGCTGAGATCATTGGTGATTTTTTTGAGTTAGGCAGACATACATTTAAAATGCAATTGAAAACTACCTTCATTTAATCCACTGTTGATTGTTCCCATATTTCATAATGTTCAAATGCGTTAAGATATGCTCTTTTTTGTGTATACAGAGAATATTAATATTCAAGCAACTATATAGATACTAGACAAAATAATTGTTACCAATCAGTGGTTATGAGGGCAGAAGTTGTTAATTTGAGATTTTCATATAAGTTAGTTGATTGATTTTATGTTACTATGAAAAACTTTTAAATGTTCATTGTATTCCTGTTTGTAGCTGCATCTTGCTTGGCCAGTGTTAAAAATTTTGCAGTTGGAGCCATACAGTTTGTAGATTACAGGGTTATTGTGTTTGTTGATGATTGTTTTCTGTCTGGAATGTTTTGTTTTATTTTGTTTGTTATTCTGAAGGCTAAATTTATCCATACTTTTAATTTGTGAACTACCTTCTCCGCCTCTTTATTTATATATCTTAATAAGATATATTTTTTCTTTTGTTTGTTTTTATTTATTTTGTATAGGAGTCTGTCAATAAGTATGCTATTATATCCATTAGTGTAATCTAGGTATTTCAGTGTTGAATTTTTCTATGAGGTCTTCAGGTGATAGAGGTGGGTTGAAGTAAAATGTCCACAGATCACATTTATAAAAGCAAATGGTTTATGTGAGGTCGGGTGATAAGAGGTCTCGTGAAAGTCTAACATTGCTGGTTTTTTCTATATTTTGTATTTTTATATGTCAACTTTTCCGAAGGTAAGGTAAAAATTTATTTGCTTATTAAGTTAATTTGTTGTGTATTTTATTTATGAAAGTTAACAACTGTTCACACTGCCTTATGATATCTGGATACACCAATAAACAAACCAAACTATTGCATGCAGAACAGAGTGAATAAACAAACACAAAATACTAGAAACATACATAGTGAACTACTCTGACTGAATAATGTTTTACATCATTAAAACAGAACCCAGATTCAAATTGTCAAAGTATGAGTTAAATAAAAAAATACAATTAACACATAAAAGCTTTTCATTGCAACATGGAGTGAACATTTTCTGACCATTTCATAGTTGCAAATCACAAATCTTCTAACACTAAAAACAATCTTAATATTCTACACCAAAACAAAAGAGGACTATAAATAAATCAACCTAGAAGATTATGAAATATATCAATGTACAACAATGATATGCTCTTAATAGACAATTCAAATCCAATATACTTTTAGACCACATTCTATATCTGTATATGCTTAATTAAAAAAAACTGCCTTCAATAAAATCAGTTGATGCCAGAGTGAAAACAGTACCATGCACTGAAGATTGATTGAAAATATAATGAAGTGAGTTTCAAAATTCTGTATTTATTTTTGATTTGGTTTGTCATTTAAAAAATACATATTTAAATAATTAAGATTATTCATGACTTGGTATTCAGAATTAACCTTATAAATTATAAAAACCCCGCAGTACATCATTTTCAGTAATGTCAATATCCTCCCACTACTTTAAAAACTTCAAACTACTATTCTGTGTTAGCAATTCCCTAGCTTTTCCAACCTCCCTTTTGAAATGATTTCTTCCAAAAACTTGTCAGAAATGAAACAAGAACTATTTAAAAAAAGGAAATAGTATGATAGCATAAAATTATCAAATAGATTTAATTGGTTCAATAATCCTACACATAAGTATTGTATTTTTTTCTATAAATGTTGGTATGCAAAGCTCAATAAAAAGTATATTTCACTTGACAATGATAAATGTTATAGTCACTGTTGATAAACTAACTCTTTTTTTTCCTCCAACAATATCCCCCAGTCTATTCCCTGATTTTTTTAGTGGCGTAGGTGGTAAAAATGTATTAACAAGGTTAGGTATAATAACACTGGAAAACAAGATTCTGTTCATTATTAGAATGTTAATAGCTAAATATTTTAGTATTTTTGATTCTGATTCAAACATGTAAGTGTTTCTTTCTATCAGGCATAGTTTTTCGGTAATTACCATTGTTGTTTTTACCATATTTTTAAGAAAAAAAGAATTGTGAGAGTAGTATAACAATATTATATATGCCTAAAATCTGCTTCTTTTGTTTTTTTCTGATATAGTTTGCTGTAGGTTTATTTCCAGCAGTAGTGTCAGCATTCTTGGGTTTCATTTCCCTGGTGAAATCCAGATGAGAATTGTGGATCATTAGTGACATATTACATCTAAGTGCTGTATAGTTTTTAAGAAGCTCAGTTTTAAGTTCTTTGAGGTTGTCAATCTTATGATTTACAAGAAAGTTTTAATTTCCATGCAGTAACCTTACAGTCATTCAAACTGTCTTCAAATTCAATATCATTCATTAGTTTTCTTAGATGGCAGTCCAACAAATATCATTTTGTTTATTTTAGTATCACTTATATTAGGGTATTTGTTTGTAGAAAGTAAAATTCAGTCCCATCATAATCCATTTTTTAACCTTTTCAAGTTTAGCAGTGCTGGACTCACAACATTCTTTTCTCCTACAGTTAATGTTTCTTTTCTTGGCCAATCTTTTTAACATTATGATTCTTTTTATCTGTGTGTCATATTCACACAAGAAGCAACAATATTTATTATATCCAAGTTGTAAACCAAAGAATTGTTATTACTTTCAGGTCTCCACAAATATTTCCCTTATTGATTCACATCAAACACCACTTTAATATGACTCCTTTGTGTGAGCTGCATGAGGAAAATAGTTGATTGGATATTATTTCCAACATAAAGGACTGCTTTCAAACTATGTTTTGAGGAGTCTACAAAATATGCTATTCATCTGGATGATGCATATGTCTGAAAGCTTTTAGTAAAGATTCCATATTACTACTGTAAATTAAGTCTTCATACTGAAAGAAGAAACATTCAAAATCACAATGCCTGTCATATAAAAGACTTATCTTAAAATTGTAATCTAAAATGTTCCATATCCTTTCAGTCGTGAAGTGAGAATTTCTGCTTGATTATTGGATAAATCTAGTCACAAATGATATTATTTACTTCTGACTGATTAATTAAGTGTGGTTCAGTATTTGTATTTTCTAAAAATTCTGTGTCTCTCCTTTGTCCATCATCTGATAAATCTGAACAACCTTCTACATCAAAAGCTTCATATTTGACTAATTTCCATGTTTTTGGTGGCACTGGAATTAGAATGTGTGAATTATGAGATACTGGTCTTAAAGCAGAGGGAATATCAGGATATTTAACAGTATGTCTAGCCTTAGTTGGTGATTTCCTGATATTTTCATCATAAATTTATTTATATAATAGTTTCCACCTACTAACTATCTTTAGTAGAATGTTCTAGCGCTTTCGGATTACTAATCCATCCTCATGGACATTGATGTGTTATAAATTATAATGATTCACTCCACAAATCATTAATTATACTGCCTTGAATTTAAAAAAAAAATTATAAATATAACAATTGATTGTCAAAAGGTAACATAATGTCAATGTTATCTGTCATGTCAGTATGAAGATTTCAATTGTTATAAACAATTTCTATAAATAAAAGTACAAATAGCTAATTTATATAAAATTAGCAATCCATGAAGTGATCCTTTGGTTCTCTCAAAACCATTGGTATTGCAAATCTCATGATGAGATCCATTAATCAGTCAGTGAAGAGTATTACACATGAATTGCAGAGGAGCCCAGAATCTGATCACCTACTTTATATTCAAAATATAGTTCATATAATTTTTTTATTAGTAGAGTTATATTTCTCCTGCGAGACTTTAATGTTACTTCACCAAAAATGTAGCAGAAACTGTTTGGATGGTTAATACAACTATGTAACATTTTTATTAAAAAGTTTACTGCGATCAGAAACACATATTACAAAACTTTAAACACTTCATATACACATTAATATAGTACATACACTGACTTTACAAGGGAAAATAAAATCATGGATTGGTAGGAAAAGTAGCTGCACCACTAAATGTGCAGACCACAAGAGCTTGCACTTGATTGATGTAGTAGAGATTTTTCTTAACCAGCATGATACATTGTTTATTGTTTACAATACTACATCCAGCACTGAGTTACCAAAACAAAATTCATAATGCTGAGCAATGTGACTAATGGATGACATAATTAAATTTAGATAAAATATAATAATCCTAATACCAAGAATAATTAGATTTAGATACCAATAATAATCTTAATTGAAACTACAGGAAATCTTATCCGACCAATCTCCCTAGCAGTTCGACTTACAGCAAATATAATTGCAGGGCACCTACTAATAACCCTATTAGGAAACACATCATCAATCAAAATTATAATATTTATTATGCCAATTCAAATAACCCTAACAGCATTTGAAACAGCAATCTCAATAATTAAGGCATATGTATTTGCTACCCTTGTAACACTTTATTCTAGAGAAGTACCTTATGAAAAAAAATCACCCATACATGCATCATTTTTAATTACTGAGTAAATAATAATAATAATAATAATAATACTTATTTTTCTTGGCTACTTATCAACTCAAGTAAATTATAATTTCTTTAGCAACTTAACTGCTGCAATAAATAAAATAAATATATAAATAATAAATTGTACTTGTATTATTTATGCATATGTACTTGTTTGAAAATAGGAAGGGAAATTATAAAAAATCTGAGGCCAAGAAGTAAATTCTGACTTCATATTCAGAATCAGTGCCCAAAAGTACTTAAGATTCAGAAGAATACTGACAATGTACCATCACTGTTTACCAGTGTAATGTGCTTCTGCACATTTACTACCTGGAAAAGACCAAACATCTAAAATACACAACTATAAAATTATTTCCAGCACTTTACTCACTATCATGCATGCATAATTAACATTATAATGGTATATCTGGCAACACTGTTGTCTGTTTTACGACCAATGCTTTTTCTAAGGTTTGAAAACACTATAAGTCTACTTAAATACATGGCAATAGATTAATCTGACGTTCATTACATAACCAAAATCTGTGATGAATATAATGTAGATGAAACTTTAATTCTTAATTCAATTAGAATCTGAATTTTGGATGGCTTGGCAAACTGAACTCAAAAGAATATTCAGAGATTAATTTTGTTTTCTGAAATTTGTCTAATTATTTCTACTTTAAAATGAAGATAAAAATCTATTTTTTTTCTGCTTGTTATAGAGATTTTTCAGTAAAAGTAAAATGAAACCTTCTTCCCCAGTAAGCATCCTAGTACACACTTCTCATCTTCTATAATAAACTTGATGTGTGGGATTCTAGGACTGACTATGCTATTTTTGTTAAGTGATGTGTGTATCATGCTACATCATCTATAAATGCCTGGCACCAAACGGGTCAAAAAATGTGTTGTTCAATAAAACATGAATAAGTGGAGAGATTATTAAAATAATACATAAACTGAAAGTGGATTAAAGAAAAGTGTTCTGAAGTGGAATGAGAAATGATCATTGGTAAAATAGACGGAGCATATAGGAAAGTGAACTTTGTGGTAGATAAGTTAAAATCTAATCATGTATTAAATAAAGATGGTACACCGATTTATAATACAAAAGAAAAGATTGTTAGGTGGGTGGAATATAATGAACTGTTAAATGGAGGAAATGAATTAGAGACTGGTGTTACACAGGAGGAATAGTAAGTCGAAGAGGATGAAAAGGGAGATACAATACTGAGATCTGAATTTAATAGAGTATTAAAGGATTTGGATTTGAATGGGAGAAAGTCTCCTGGGATAGATGTGATACCTCCAAAATTACTACACAGTGCAGGTGAGGAAGCAATAATAGATTATACAAACTGGTTTGTAATATTTATGAAAAAGGCGAAGTTTCATCAGACTTCAAAAAGAGTGTTATTGTCATGATACCAAAGAAAGCAGGAGCAGAAAAATGTGAAGAATACAGAACAAGCTTAACTACTTACTTATGAATCAAAAATCTTAACTAGAATTCTATACAGAAGAATTGAAAGAAGAGTGGAAGAAGTGTTAGGAGAAGACCAATTTGGTTTCAGGAAACGTATAGGGACAAGGGAAGCAATTTTAGCGCTGAGTTTAACAGTAAAAGGAAGGTTAAAGAAAAACAAACAAATATACATGGAATTTATAAACTTAGAAAAGGCATTATATAATGCAGAATGGAATAAAATGTTCAGGATTTTAAAAAGCTTAGGGTTCAAGTATAGAGATAGAAGAACAATTGCTAACATTTACAGGAACCGAACTGCAACAGTAATAATCGTAAAGCATAAGAAAGAAGGAGTAATAAAAAAGGGAGTCAGATAAGGATGTTCCCTATCCCTGTTACTTTTTAATCTTTACATAGAACTAGCAGTTAATGATGTTAAAGAGGAATTTAGATCTGGAGTAACAGTGCAAGGTGAACAGATAAAGATGCTACGATTTGCTGATGATAGAGTAATTCTAGCCGAGAGTAAATATTACAAAAACTTTTCAAAATTATTAAAAATTTGCTTTACACTTTTTAGTCATACTTTAATCAAATTATTATCATACACTGCATGAAATTAATTAGTAGGTTAATTTGTCATCTGCGACCCCAAAGAGCGCACCCTTAATTTCCCCCTGCTCAAGGAGATGTTTGCAAAAGTAATGGTGGAATATTGTACTGTCACCCGACCTTAGGAACTGCACACAATTTCATCAATCAGCAATGTCAGGAAGTATGTTAGATTAAGGATTTGAGGACAAACATGAAAAAAAAAACATTGAGTTAAAGAAAAGCAAGTAAAAAAATTTACAAAAAACAAAGATTGGCTAGGATGAACTCCTCTGCAAGAACTACTGTGTGAAAAAAAACAAGAACAAAATGAAAGTAATGAAATGTAGTAGAAATGAAGTAGGACCACTGAATATAAAAATAGGACGAGAAAAGATTACGGAGGTGGAAGAATTTTATTATTTGGGAAGTAGAATTAGTAAAGATGGACAAAGCAGGAATGATATAAAATGCTGAATAGCACAGGAGAAACGAGCTTTCAGTCAGAAATATAATCTGCTTACATCAAAAATTAATTTAAACATCAGGAAAGCATTTTTGAAAGTATATATTTGGAACGTAGCTTTATATGGTAGAAACTTGCATGATCGGAGTACCTGAGAAGAAAAGATTAGAAACTTTTGAAATGTGGTACTGTGGGAGAATGTTTAAAATCAGGTGGGTGGATAAAGTGACAAATGAAGAGGTGTTGTGACAAATTGATGAAGAAAGAAGCATTTGGAAAAATATAGCTAAAAGATGAAACAGACTTACAGGACACATCTTAAGGCATCCTGGAATAGTTACTTTGATATTGGAGGGACAGATAGATGGGAAAAATTGTACAGGCAGGCAATGTTTGAAATATGTAAAACGAAATTGTCAGGATGTAGGGGATATACTGAAATGAGATAGCTGGCACTAGATAGGGAATCTTGGGGAGCTGCATCAAACCCAATCAAATGACTGAAGACAAAAAAAAAAACATAAATTGACTACTTTTAATTTTAATAACATAATAATTGTAAGGTACAGTACATCAGTAAATTTCAGTTAATCTTTAAAAATTACATAAAAATAGTCAAACTTTATAATAATTAATACTAGTATAATACTGAATGAGATCAATTAATTTTATGGGTTAATATTTCAATAAATATTACTACGGGGGAGATCTCTAAAGTAAAGACCGCTGGAAAATTTTTGTCCTTTTGGTTGGCGAACCTGTGTCGTTCACGGCCACGGTAGTAATGTACGCACTGCATTATTGTCTGTAAGTTGTTGCGTAATAGTATTTTTGATTACATTCGAGTTATTACATTATAAAATGAATAGGAAAATGGATGTTGCCGCCGACTATCAAATACGTGGAATCATACGGATTTTAAACCATCAAAACGTTAAGCCGGCTGAAATTCATAGGCAGCATGCCTATAATGAATGAAAGAAATGTCGGAAAATGGTGTGAAAGGTTTAGAAATTACAGAATTAATGTGCATGATGAAGAACGTTCGGGGAGGCCCTCAATAATCACAGAGGACTTGTTGAAACGCGTCGATGATGAAATCAGAAAAGATCGTTGTTCAACGATTTCCGACCTGGCCCTTCTTTTTTTGCCTGATATTTCAAGAGCTGTTACTGCTCGCACTGTTCATGATCATTTAGGCTCAGAAAGGTTTGTGTAAATTGGGTGCCGCACGTCTTAACGGAATGTCACAAAAAAGTGATGAGTTCCTAAATTGAATTGTTACCAGCCATGAAACGTGGATTTCGTATTTCACGTCAAAAAGAAAACGGCAGTCAAGTGAATGGAGTCATCCTCAATCACCAACCAGACCAATAAAGGTCAAGTCACAGCCATTTGGACGCAAACTGATGGCCGCAATATTTTGGGATCGGTTTGGCATACTGCTGATTGATTTTATGCTACGCGGAACAACTACAAATGTAGAAGCCTACTGCCAAACTCTACGTAAATTACGGCGCACCATTTAAAATCGGCGATGTGGGCGGCTGACCGACGGCGTCGTCCTGCTGCACGATAATGCACGTCCATATGTTGCGGGTCCGACACGTGATTTACTGAGAACATTTGGATGAGAAATTTACGATCACCCACCGTATAGTCCGGACTTAGATCCTTGTGATTACCATTTGTTGGAGAAATTGAAAGAATTTTTGAGTAGTAAGCAATTCGCGGGTGACGATGAACTTAAAAATGATGTTAATCAGTGGCTAAATGGACTTACGGCAGAAAAATACGACGAGGGTATATTGAAGCTGGTGTATCGCTACGATAAATCTCTTAATTCACGTGGCGATTATGTTGAGAAGTAGTATAAGGTAAGTAGTTTAAGAGAAATAAAAAATATTTATTAGTGTTTTCAGAATACATTTTTTTATAAAACGGTCTTTACTTTAGAGATAACCTCTCACATAAGAAAAAATTCTTAATTAAAGTAATCTATTAACAAAAGAGATAATATATTTACTTAATAATAGTAATCACTGAAAAAGGAGATATTTTATTTTACTTAAATTTCTACAACCTTTTTTCCTTAAATTAATAATTACAATAAAAAATGAATGATAAAATTTTTATACTTATCACATGTTTTTAACATATAATTTGTTATGTTTCATTCAGCTGAACTACATTTCAATTCAAGATAACATATTTCAGTCAGTTAGATATATTTATATAATTCTTTTTTCAGTATTTTATTATTTTCATTGCAATATTTTTGCAACTAATTTATACAATTTTTAGTAAATATAATTTACTAATTTCAACTGTATGATATAAAAAAAACTTTTTAAACGCTTTTTTAAGCCAAAATAAATATTCTTTTTGCATTACACAAAACTTTATTAAATTATCTCATTTAAAATAGTACAAACAGTAGTTTCTATTTTGAAAAATTCTTCTATTTGAAAAGTAGAGAATAAATTATTAGAATACAGTTTTGTGAAATTAAATAATTTCATTAGAATAAAATCTATGAACATTTTGTTTGATTCCTGAAATTATTTTTAAAATAAAAAGAATTCTAAGCTGACTGATAAACAAGGGAAGTAAGGTAATAAGAAACAAAGATTAAATTATAAAATTTCTTTTATATAATTATGTGAGGAAAAATATGAAAAAATGTTTTCCACTCGTCAGTGCCTTTGCTAATAAACAGTACAAAATGGAACTGTTGCTATTTTATTCATTTTTTTGCTTTAAAAATAAGCTCAATTCAAATCTTAACCAAAAGTAATTGACTTATATGGACAGATCTGTCACAACTTTCTGGAAGTAAGGAAAAATTACTACACCACTAATTAATTTAATAAATGGGAAAATAAATGAAGAAACAAAGAAAGAGAAAAGTGTTATAAATCTGAAAAAAATCGGTAAAAAAAAATCAACTACAGAGAACTGTAAGTGCAACCAACTGTACACTGGCTTACTCTGCTGGTAGAAAATGCTATACCCAATTGGTATACTAGGACATCACATAGTACAGGATATATCTTCTCGGAAGCTACAGACACAATTTCTTCTTAAAACCTATAAAGAATTCCAACTGTTTCCTAAAAAGTTATTTATGATCAAACAGCTCAGGTAAACTGTATGCCTTTTTCTAAAAAAAAAGAATTCTGTGCAAAAACTGGTGAACTGTAGAAAAAAATGACTGAACTGTTTTATACAAGAACCAGTCAGTTTCATTGAACCATTCCTTAGTTTTTTATATGTGCCCTTTGCCTGTAGCAAGAACCAGTCACTTTTGTAGCTGACCAGCTCTGGTTCCAAAGGGAGTTATTCAAGTGTTGGTAATCATTGTTAGAAATTCACCAGTTCACATCTTTGAGTAGTATGTAACAGGATTGTTTTTTATTGAGTAAACACTTTTCTTATAAGTTCATAAGTTTCAAATGTATTACAAGTATCTTTAAATGTGAATGATAATGTAAATTTATTTTCTTGGAGTGGTAAGTGTATATCAATCTTTTGGAAGTAAATATAGTGACTGAGAAATAATACGGCAGATGATGTGGTAGAATAACTTGTAAGAATGTAAAGGGATGAAAACAATATGTTGAACAAATAAAAGGAGCTAAAGAAGATTTTAAATTCAAAAGGAAAATGATTAACAAAAAGGAAATAATAAAAAACAGTAAACATTAAGTTACGGTAATAGTAAACTAAAATGTTTTATTAAGATTAGCGATGACAAAAAAAAACAGCTTTTATAAGTTCTACAGTAATATCAACAGTTTGTTGGTTGTTTGTGTTTTGTACAAACACAAAATAAAAGTTGGAGAACACTTTTCCAGTAAGTCTGCTTTTTGTTCTAAGTATGCAGTAACAAAACATAGTATAAGTAGATTTTGTTCAAATTTAGTGTTGAATATTATACCTAGCCCTGACATGGATGGTAAACATAAAGAATATCCATATCAAATATCTGATGTTGATGATCACATTAAAAGGTTCCCAAGAAGAAGATTTTGTTACAGCTGTCAGAAAAATTTTCAGAAATACCACTTGTCTCAGTAATTAATGAAAGGAAAATGCATTTACTCTACTTACAAAAATATTAACTAAATCATTTTCTACATTTGGCTAAGAAAAAAATAAATTCAAAAATTTCATACGACTTCTATTTTTGTTATTTCAGTATTAACTTTATTTACTGTTTTTGAACACAAAAATGGTAACCATGTTGTTAAAATAAAAAAATTTGAAAAAAGAAACCACATGTAAATTTAATTGAGAGAAGAGTAGATTAGATCAGTTGAAGTTTTGTGTTCCAATTTCCAACAAAATTTGCCCTACCACATCTCTTTAGCACAGGTATATTTTACATAATCGACTATAGGAACATAATCAATCTGTGGTACATCTACATTCCAAATGTACGACGAAGTTACACACAGTAAAGGAAGAAGTGAAATTATCAGTTTCTTAAAACAATTAATATTAAATTCAGCAGATATTAAATTTTGTGTCTATTGGGAACTATTCATCTCAAAATAAGAACTATTTTTTAGTCTCTGTATCCGCGTGTTCAAACCACACCAAGAATGGAAAAATAATTCATTTATTTTCTGAACCAGGGCACAGTTATCTACTGTGTTACAGATCACTTGGACTTGAAAAGAAAAAGATATTTGGTGCAATTTAGTAAGAAAAATCTCAGAATGTCAGTCATATTTAAGCTTCAAAAGGTATGATTTTTGACTTTAGAAATCATGATAAGAAACATTTTAAAACGTTTGTCATCAATAAATCACTTACATTCAAATATCAAAGCACAACATGATTTGTTATTCCAAGAAAAAAACACTATCCTGTCTAGTAAACTAATAGCAAACCCAACATTTTCTTCTTTTAATACAATAAAATCAAATATTGTAATGTCAATGCCAAAGAACAAAACTGTATAATCAAGCTTCAAAATTGAAATCATCAGAATGTCAGATGAAGTTAAGTGATAAGTAAGTGCCAAAAGCTGTTCAATGATATTACAATAACTTGAATCTAATGATGGACGAGGAACAGATTTTTTGTAACATTATATTCAATTTTCTAAAAAACTATTCAAATTTTATTACATTGCTTAGTCAAATGTTATTTCATTATTTAGTTATTACATAAATTAATTTCTTTAATCTTACACAATTGCATTATGGTTTTCAAAGAATTGCATTATGGTTCCAGATTATATCAAACATTTTGGTTAGGTTGCAGAAACAGAAGACTAAACTTGATAAAAAAAAAAAATTAACTTACAATAACACAGGAGATTAAACAATGTCCTACATTATTAGAAGCTCTACAGACAAATAAAATAAATCCTATAAAACAGTACAGTAAATATTATGGAATACTAACATTTTTTTTTTAGTATCTGAAAAATCTTATTTTTTGGAACCGACTGGTTTTTGTACAAAGGTCTTCAATTTTAGGTCAGTCAAAATAAATTGCAAATTAACTTTACATTGTTAACCTATTTACATCTAGTTTTACTAAGGACTAGACAAACTCATTAATAAGGAGTTTGAATTAATAAGGAGGACCTTAAAACATGATTATTTCTTTAACTAAATAACAGCAGGTTTTAATCAAAATAAAGGGGTTCTGTTGTACCTACAGAATTAAGATATTTTTCATGAGGATCTTTGTATAAAAGGTAAGTAAATAGTATGTCTGATTGAGCTCACAATAGAAAAGTATGTAAATTTTGTATGTTTCTTATTACCCATATATATATATCTTCTTTTTCTACTTCCCTTAACTAGAATCATAGAAGTCACATTATATCTGACTAATTATCACAAATAATACATTATTAATCAAGATAAAAGTCCATTGTCTATTACCCGGATCATTAAAAATCTATCATGTCTATTGATGCCTAAATTAATTGGTAAAACTAAAATATAAAACTTCCTTTTCTAATTATGTTGTAAAAGATTTTATGTAAAGCTCAATTATTAAATTACCATTTGATGAATATTAAAAATAAGTTTTTTAAAAAATCTTAAAGTGCAACTGGTTTATAAAAAATACTAACTACTAAAATTTTGATTGTAATATATATCAATCAAAAAATGAATTCATTTGATCTAAAATTTCAATAAGTTAAAACCTACTTCTATATATAAATTATGAAAAGTTTAATAAAAAAATTAAATATATTCTAAAAAATTACGTGATATAATGATATTTTTAACAAGAATCAAAAAAAAAAAAAATAAAAAAGCACTAAAAATTATTTGAAATCTGTAGTTAATAGTATGAATACAAGATGTATTGCAATCAGTTAATCCCTATAATTATACCTTTTAAGGCAACATTCAGTGGTATAATGTACATAACTTGTATAATAATTCTACAGAACATGAGAACAACAAATTTTCTTAATATATTAAATATTTCTAATTAAAATAAATATGTATACTTAAAATACATTAATTATATAATAATTTCCACTTACCAACTATTTTTATTATTATTATTTAATAATAATAGTTGGTAAGTGGAAATTATTATATAATTAATTTATATTAATACCAACAGGCCATGATTAATTATAAAGTTTAATTAAAATTGGTATAAAGAAATTATTAGATAAATCTAAGTTTTTGAATTGCCAATACAATTAAAAAAGGGAAAACCTCTACTGGAAACTATTACAGTTTCCAGAAGAGAATAGAAATAGTTTAGGCAATAATTCGCATAAGAAATGTGAAAATGTAAAATTTCAAACCATCAAATGGAATAATATACATTTTTCAAGTTTCTGAAATGTTAATCTGTGTTAAATTTAAAAATAAAACACGAGTTAATAAAATTATTATTTTTTTTTAAATGGAACACTATTATTCATTACTTTCAAAATATTTTAATCACAGATTAAACAATGTAGTTGATATTTGAATTAATGAAATAACAAAAAAATTGTACTAATATTGGAAAAAGGTCTATTTTTGTCATCGATTTAAATGTCTCAATGTATGAACAATCAACAAATAAAATTCACACTCACTTTATTAGGTGTCCTTTCAGAAGTCTACTTACAATAATATTTCTATCAGTAATACAAGTATTCAGACACAGTATTATTTTAAACAAAATAAAGCAAACCTATAAATTCAGAAATCATTATAGTTTTGTCAAGATAATAGTTTTTATAACAATTATCTAATAAAATATTATAACATAAAAATAATCATATTATAAGCGTAATAAATTCATAATTAAATTACCTACGATAATCTATCAACAATTACACTTATTATAATAGTTTACTTTTGGTAATGTTTAAGGGGTTTTTAATAAATTATGCTTATATAAATCAAATAATAACACATGGAATTTGAAATATGATCAGTAGATTAGCTACATGAATAACACAGAAAATGACAGTGGTATTAAAAGCGTTTAAGCAATGATTATTACGATCATAATTTTAGTTATTATATGTACTACTATGTACAATCAATGTATAGTAATAAAAGTTCTGTTGTTCAAAAAACTATCATAATAAAGCTTTATAAAGACCGCTAAAAACATCTAATATTAAGAATTTCTAAACATTCAAAGGCTATCAACATCTGCAACATACTTTTCAGGCTCTGATGGTCAGTTAGAATAATCAGACTATAGCATATATAATATTCGAAGGCGGGTCAATAGAATGCTATGGCATCTCCTCCACTGCTCTTCACATCATTCAATGACTTCTCACACCAGCAGCCAAAGTAGTGTATTCCAAAAATCACATTAATTAATTTACAATGACTTGCACCAGATATATTTATGATGTCACTATTATACTAATGAAATATGTTCTGGTAATTTATTACAAATAAAATTATTTATGCCTAATATTTTGTCCAAGATGTACATGATGTAATTTATTGATTTATTTCTTGAAAGTATATGGTTTTTTTTTCAATTATGTTAAACTACAGTTTTGCTTTAAATAATCAGTAACAATGATGTAATGCAAAAGTATATGAAATGAGTTGCTTATTTATTATACGCTTTAATGTTATTATTTTATTTGATGTGGCATAGTTATTTATGAAAATTATTTCTAAATAGCATGTACTCACCAATAACTAATATTATTTTGAGCTTTGTAGGTCTACAAAAATACAAAATAAAAATATTAAACTGTACAAAAAAAATACATAAATAAATAAAGTGTTGAAGAAATGTGAGTAATAATTATAATCATTATTAAATTCATTATTAAAACAATTATGAAGACTACAGAGAAAAAAACAGAATAAATTTATATGAAATAGGTTCACTGTTTTGTTTAAAATTATAACACACAAATTCCAAATACATATTTTTAAAATTAATGAGAACCGGCATTTTTATAGTAAATAATATTTTTATTTGTTACCAGAAGCAGTGAATACATCAGTGACTTCCATGGTGGCCAATTTGAATCTCACCAAAACCACCATTGCAGATAAACAATATTTAAAATTATTGTATACTTTACTGAATACTTCCTTTACCTCTCAGAAACATACACACAATACATTACTATATAATGATAGATGTAACAGTCACAAAAGTTTTCTGACAATTAATGTTCTGTAACAGGTAGAGAAGCTTCTATAAAACGAGAAAACGAGAGAAATTAAAAAAAGGAGAACCTAGACAAAACGATAAAGGAATTCTTTCTAGAATAGGACTAATAGAAAGCATAGAAGGTGTGGACAGTGAACTATTAAAAGGATGGGTCGGTACTGGTTCTATAGGCCAGGAGGTATAAATACTGCCAGAGACTAGCGAAGAGACAGTAGTTTTTCAGGTTTGAGTTCAGTGCTGCATGTGATAAAGGAATCTCGTTAAGTGTTTGGTAACAAATGAGTGAAGAGTGCGTCATGAGTATTCTGGATAGTGGTTGAAAACAAGAAGCTGTTGGGTGAGTTATTTGTGAATAGGAGTGAAAGTGACAGTATATTATTTATTCATAAAGTGTAGTGTTTGCCAGCTACGTGAGGAGTACTGACCAATGGGCTGACACAGGCTGCTGATGAAGGATGGAGGTAGATGGCCAGCCTCTGGAGGTGGGCGGCAGGGAGTCCTCAGAGTCATTGTTCGTCTATTGCCCCCTGAGGACATCATTGCTGGTTTTCTGAGCCGGCGCTAGGTGTGCACAAGCAATTGCACGGGGGCTGTGAACATACCACATGGATTAGGTCCAGTCCCTAGAGGGGGAGTTTTTTTGGTGGGTGTGAGTCCTGCACTGCCATCAGAGCGAGCCAGGCGGCAGCCAGTAGAGCTGTTTCTTCCCCCTGCAGAAAAGTTTTGAGAAGTAGAACTTAAAAAAATAAATAAATAAAAAAGTTTTATGCAAAACGATTTAACAGTATTTTATCTGAACTTTGGAAACTAGTAAGATAGGCTGGCACTGAAATTATGAAGACAACTTTTCATGAGTGATAATTTCTAATGTTAAATATATGGAGATGCAAATATTACATTTTTCCTGTAACTATTAAAACAACTTCCTTGGACAACTATTATTACCTACAATCATAAAAAATGTTATGAAGAAAACAAAACTTTATAACTATTTTAATCAAACTAATAAATGCAATAAATATTAAATTCTTATTAATGACTAGAAATAACAATCAGCCATCAATTCAAAATACCTCAAACATTACATTTTATGTAATATTCTCTAACAAAATGTTATTGTTAATAATAATTATTTAATGAAAATAGATTCTCTATAAAATCAAATCTTAATGACATTAAGATTCTATAATAACTAACACGCATCATTATAAGACTAATCTAAGAGATCAGATCTAGCATAGGTAACAAAAATACTTTGTTCTCTTTAAGAAAACATGACTAATTAAGCTAGATTTTTAAAATCCTACATTATATTATTTAAGTCAGGTATAACTTGTACGCTGGTGTAGTTCAATCCAATTTTATCCATCTCAAACTGTATCACATGAATTTTAAACTCTTTACACTTATATTCATTTTTTCCATGATCAATTAAATCCATGTCATTGCAGAACTTTTCTGCTATTATCTCACATGTGGAAAAACACCATTTACATGCTCATCATACTTATAAAATTGGTTCCAAGTACAAACTGATACAATCTTCTATGAGTGCTTGAAATTATCGATTACACTTTTACCTTTATCTTGAGAATGCTCCTTTTTAGGAAAGCAGTATACTATGTTGATGCAGTCATTGATAAACAGTAGAAGTAATTTGTACCTTGTAAGTAAGGTAAAGAATATAATGTAACTTGTTTATCATAATTATCTGAAATAAAAACATATTTCTTTTGTCCCTATGTACAATTTGCAATTTTTATTTGGGGCTTGTTGTCCTTTAAAGCATAGATCACTGCTGCACTGAACATCTGGTTTCAGCACTAGCTTATGTTTATTTAGATTAATTTAAAAAAAAAGATTTTAACTTAAATTTATAAGAAAAGCACTTTCTAATGATAGTAAAAAAATCAGCAATGAAGTTTTCAAATGACTACAGAAAAATTACATTTATGAACATAGATTTTCTGTTTGAAGAAATATCAGTGTTACTATTTAATCATGCAGTTACAAAAACAAAATCACGACTATAGTTGGTTGAAAGCAATTTCATATCCTGCAAGTAAAATAATTTAGAATTCTACAATGAGCTAGCCTATGCAAGTTGTAGGTTTATAATTTAAAAAAAAAAAAAAAACATATTACCCCTAAAAAATAAATTCCAGCAATAGTATTAAAAAAATGTACCAGAAAATGAAGATATAATAAATACGATTTTTAGAATAATTTAAAATTGTTTAATTTTATAGTGTAATATTTATAATTGAAAAATGTGTGTGTGTGTGTGTGTGTGTGTGTTTACATAAGGCATTCAGCCACATGAAAAAAAAATTAATGTATAAAAAATAAATTATTTTCTAATACCAGTTAATAAATAATCAGATGTGGTTACCAGTTTACTTCAGTTGCAGAACATGGCTAATAGTTTGCTAATCTTGTTAGCATACAGCACATACCAAAACAATATTTCAAACACTGCAGTTTCATTTTTATTTTATAAACTACTGTTTCATGAAAGAAACTTAATTAGATATAGAAATTGTACATGAAGATATCATAGAATTTAAGGTAGAATAAATTATGCTGTCCTTTTTATAATTCAATGTATTGTAAAATCCATCATCAGATACTATACATTAAAAAATACCACGTTCAGTCACTTGAATGAAGTTGGTGATGTCAAATCTGAAATGGCAAAGAAAAGCAAACAGGCTTACTTCAGGATATGTGATAAAATAGTTTTTAAATATTTGTAAAAATAATATTATTTAGAGATAACAAAAATAATTATACCACTATCTGAATAACTAGAAACCTAGTAAAATTAAAAAAAAAATCCCTTTTTTCTTCAAACAAACTTTGATATACTGAGAATATTACAGTAATTAGAAAAACTGTTGATATATCTTTTGTAATCTAACAAATGTACTTTTTAGTTAAAAAAAGAGAAACAAATTAAATAACTCTCAAATGACACTTTACTGTTAATATTTTAGTGTTTATGTACAAATTATTATCATTCATAAACAGCAATTACATTTCTTCTAACGTAAGGAATTGATAAAACAGTATGACTGAAACACTGAAAATCATTTTGGTTCAGATGAGGATTGACATTCATACAACTTCATGAAACACCCGATATCTAGCATGCTAAAGTAGGCGAAAAGAAGTTAATTTACTGGATGTATCAAAAATTAATGTAAATAATTTAGGGATTTATTCTACAGGAGAAATTAAAGAAAAAAACCTTCTGATAAACATACGTTTTAAAATACTTTGCCTTCAAATTGCGAGTATTGAAAGATTAGGCCAAATTTCAGCATAAAAGTGGAACTGGCAACTAAAATTCATACATGCTTATTTTATACATAATTAATGATTCTAGTAAAAACTTGGTGGGATATTTTTTTTATTTGAAATAGAAGTAAAAAAAATAGAAAGATTTAAATAGGTCTTCAAAACATAAAATGCTAAAATTGTTAATGGAGGATAAATAAATTGTGCAAAACAAAAACAATCGCATAAGATAAATAAAAAAAATAATGAAATACTTGTTTCTTCTTCTAAAATTTGACTATCAGAAATTACAACTTGTAATAAAAAAGCATTTTCAAACCTATTTGCAACAAAATTGTTTTCTTTAATTTTATCAGTAGAACATATTTCATAAGTATTCTTTTAGTTCATGACAATATCTTGTATACGTTTTCAACAATCTCTTCTTGACTAATGATTAAAAAACTTCTGCCAGTTAGAAGAAAATTCTCCAATTCAAATCCAGTTAAAATTAATCAATTTTATAACTATGATACAATTTTATGGTTCAGTTTAATTAATGTCACTGTTTAATCAGCAGTTGGTAGACCAGACCAGTTGGCTGGCTGACCAGACCAACTTCTAAATGGTAACTGATTTATGAGTTAGCTGAGAAGCAAAGCAATTTTAATAACATATTCTTGATCACCTACTTTAGAAATCATTATCATTTAAAGAATAATAAACAATAAATTAGCAGTGTTTTTAAATTATATTTTAACTTGATTTATTAGTCCTGTAAACCAACAAATGAATTGGTTTTTTGCAATGTACACAGACAAAAGCAACCATCTACATTAAAAGCAATATGAATTATGCAACTGGCAAGTGTTTACTATTACTTTATGGCAATATATCAAAAGCTAACATTTTAATTTAAAATATTTTACATCTACTGATGTAAATTATTTATGATTGATATAACAAATGTGAATGACCATATTTAAAACAATTTTTAATGTTATGTATTGATATTGAGAGAAATTTTTATGGATTACTATATTTATTCATTATTGCATATAATTTTTGATAAAAAAAAAAATAACCAGTTGACTATTACCTCTTAAACATTATTTGATTTCATATGAACGATACTGACAAACAAAATCAGTACTGACCAATAAGATGACAAAGCTACTCTCCACTTTCTTTGAACTCATGTATGTTTGGGATTTGTTCATAGAATGTCTCAGGACAAAGATGTTTATTCCAACACTGGGTTTTAGAGATAGCTTTCCAAACTGTACATAGGATTATATGACCCATGCCAACTTGTGTGGTGTGTACAAATTGCATTAACTATGTTGAATAATAAATATTTACATTTAAATTAATTTTTAATCTTGTTAATTTTATGTTATACATTTTTGAGCTTGCATCCAAGTATGTTGGTTACAATTATTTAATGTATGTATGTACGTTTATGAGTAGTATAGTGGTATATTGATTCCATGTTTTTTAATTTTTTAAAATCTATTTGAACAACTAATAAAACTGAAAATCTTTCCAAAATCAACCTTTAAATCTGTATTAAAATTTATTTAAAAATAAATTGTCAAATGTTTTATCATTACTAACAAATACCTCAGATATATATACATTTTTCCATTTTTTCTTCAAGTATCATTCTCTTATTATACTGGAACTGATATTTCTTTATTATTTGCTTGTTTACAAGATTTTTAGTCTTAACATTTCTGGTTATCTGATTGTAACTTACAGCCATACTTTATGATTTTTTTCAGATTCCCTTTCAACTATCTTCCACATGATATTCATATCTAATTCTTATACACAGTTTAATGCTTCTGAATCCTTCTTTTATTTGTAACACATTTATCTTTAGCTATTTTGTAATCATAACTCTTAGGATCTATTGGAATAAACTCAGTATAACTGAACTCAATATATCTGAGTTTATTTTATAAGATTTTGTGTAATATCTAAATCCAAAAGACAGAAATTTTCTTTTTAAATATTTTTTTAAATATTCATTAGTTCTGTTAATAAATCTCGTATTTTTATATCTGTAAATTATATTTTATAATTTACATAAATGGGTCTTTAAATTTGTTACTTCTTGGTATTTAACTTTTGGTTATTTTGATAATTTTTTTTCAATTTTTCCAAAAAAATTAATTTTTTGCTTTTAACTCCATGTCCTTATAATTCTTATTTAGAAAATTTACCCCTTAGAAAACTATTACAAGATCCACAAACTGTTTCTTAATTAATTTTTTATTTTTAATCTCACGTTCAGAATAATCCACTATTTTTAAAATTGTCATATTATTGCAAAATAGATCTGTTACTGGTTTCAATAAATCAGTTTGCGGATTAAATCACATATATTAAATTATATTGTTTGTTTCCAATATTTTTATGAAAGAATATTTTTAAAATTCCTTGTCATAAACTTTTTTCCAATCCATGCCAATTAAATCTTTTATATTAATTTTCTTTTTGGTAGCAGCTGTAATTATATTTTTGATATTCATTTTTTATACATAAAATTATATTTAAGTTACAGTAGTTATATTTTATGACTAACAATTTATATAAATATTTTACTTATGTTTTCTTCAATATTCCTGATTTTCTTTAGATTTATTTCCGTAAAATATTTTTATGGAATTTTTTTCTATTTAGTAATGGAAAATGATGAGCTGCAAAATTTATCTCTCTGAAGAGGAAGATGGAAAAAATACAAAATAACAGAATAGATATATTGCCTTGGGAGTATTAGATAATGCTTAATAAGCACTTCAATTTTATTTATAAGACATTAAAATTATGGAAATAATAGACTTTTAAAAACAATATATATATATAATATATATAAATAATAAACAAAGATTAAAAAAAAGGGTTGTTTAGTTAAAAAAATTAATTTAATACAAGTATAAAGGTTGCTTTTTAAAGATTTTCAGTTTTATTACTTGATAAGATTTAAAAAAAAAAAAACAAAAAAAAAAACAGAAATTAATGTACCGTTGTGATATTCATATGGAAACACACACATGCGCATATACACACAATAACTGGAATCATAATGAATTTGGATGCATGTTCAAACAAGTGTCATACAATTAACAAGATTAGAAATTAATTTAGATTGCAAATATTTATTATTTTAACACAGTTAGTGGATACTATATGTACTTCAAAAGGTGGCATGGGTCATATAAACCTATTTTGGAAGGAAATCCCTAGAGCCAAGTGCTGAGACATCTTTGTCCTGAGACATATTTTGAACGATTGCCAAATATGCATGAGCTTCAACAAGCTCATGACCTTAACAAGTTAGGGGTAGCTTTAAATCTTCTTATTAGTTAGTCTGTGATCATATACAATAACAATGGTGTTCAAAAGTTAATAGTTATTTTTACAGTAAAAACAATATTTTCTCCAGTTGTAAATAAATATAGTAATTCATAAAATGGAAAGATGATCTGAAAAGATGATTATATAACTGAATTTGTTTCAATAGGTCCTAAGAGTTATGATTACAAAACGGCTAAATATAAATATGTTGCAAAGATAGGATTTGCTTTAAACTATAAGTATTATAAATGAAAATCACATAAAAGATAACTTTATCTTTTCTGTGATTTTGAAAAGGGAATCTGAAAGTATAGCTGTAAGTTACAATCAGATAACCAGGAATGTTAAGACTAAATAAGACTGCTTGTAAACAAGCAGATAATTTTCAATTTTAACCTTTTTTTGTAAAAGTTATACAGAAAAAATGTTCTTTAGGAAAAAAGTTTTAATATGAATCTAAAGTTAGTTTTTGTAAAGATTTTCAGTTTTATTAGTATTTAAGGTAATTTAAAAAAAAAAATAAAAAAATTGTTATCAGTGTACTATTATACTACTTGTGTGTACAAAGCATTACCAATATAATTCAATGTCTTATTCAATAAATACATTGCCATATCATATACTTTAAAATCAACTGCAACCACATTAGAAAAGAAGAATAACTGATAACAAATTGCAAACTTAAATTGCATTTAACGTTTTTTGAAGCAAATTTTTTTTAGTGTTCCAAGGGCATAACCTGAAACATAAACAACCTCATGAAATTCACATAAAAACATTTCTATGTCACATGAAAACATAAACAACATAATGCAGTGCAATAAACATAAATAATCCATTTTGTATTATAACAAATAAATGTAAATATTAAAATATTGATTCAATAAACTGATCCTTCATTCTATTACATAAGAAATTTATTCTAATTTCCTGTATTTTGGTTTGGGTTTTAGAAAAATGATTCAATAATCTGTCTCATTCAATTACCCAGTGATTCTAATAAGAGGCATCTACTATATTTTATTTCAATGTAATGCTGTAACAAAGTATAATAACCACTTCTTAGCTTGAATGATTTTTCAAGGAAGATTAGGCTGCATAATTAACAAACGTAAATAAACTGAAGAAATACCATACTGAGATGAAGTGTAACTCCATCCAGAATGAAAAACAAATGAAAAGAGGTATTTATACAATTTGGAAATATACCAACTCAGCTGGATGCTTCACTTCAAATCATCTCCTGATATACTAATTGTTTTGAAATGGGAGATAATTATTGGCTTTAACCTCTAAAGTTCTTTGTTAAGTAGATTTTATTTGGTTCACAGGTTATTTTATTAACATTTTAATAAATTACTAATAATAATTTAACTGTATCCAGAAATTGAAATTCATGGAATTTAGCTATCATACCCATTTGTCTCTAAAATACATCATTCAGGTCAAATGGAAACTGGTGATATATTTTATTCAACTTCTGCATTTTCTTTGATATTAATCTTGTCATTCACCGCTGCTTGCCAGACCACTTCAAGCTGTTCTTCTGCTTTACTGAAAACAAGTACATAAGAAATAAGTTTATCAGATGTTAAGTTTAAAGTTTAATAAAATTTTAGCCCAAAATATAAAAATGAAATATAATCTAATACATATGCGATAAAAAAATCAATCTCATCTCTTTGTAATGCAAGAATAGAGTACTAAAAATGCACAGTTGACTTGTCATTAAAACAGTTGTTCAGATAATTTTTCTCTCTTGACTACATTGTTCTCTTTTTTGGCAGTGTAGTTAAGGAATGCTCAACTAGAGCCAAGCAGAGTCCACTGAGCAAGTGTGAGCAAAGTGACTGACAAGAGAAGTGCCTCTGTCACTACCACACTACAATAATTAAAATCATTTGTATTAGTTTATTTGTTAATTATATGAATTAAGTTAATTCATGTGTTTCAATTATTTCTACCTTATTAATAATAAGTACTAAATTTCATTCAACAATAAAAAAAAAAAATAGTATATATAAATCAAGAACATTAAAAAGTTAATCATCTCAATTGAAAAGTGTTAAATTACAGATATTCTATATACTAGGATATCAAAATTAAGTTTATGATTCAAATTATAATACAAACACATTTTTTCACGTAATTTTTATATCTGCATTGTCAAGAAATCATAATAATTACGGAAATCCTGAAATAGATTTCTTTAATTATTGTATAGAGCTACATATATAGCACGCATTGCTTAATTTAATCAGGTTTACGACTGAGATTTGTTGGATTTTAAATTACGATAGTCGTTATATATTTTTCTTGTCATATAAGTAAGAGAAACTTTGTTCGTGGAAATAAACATTACCTGTAGGTAACATGAATAGACCAACAGTTTTTTAAGATACTTTTATTCTAGAAAAAAATTGCTCTTTCCCTAACAAGTATAATGGTTTGTTAAATATATGAACGGAGAAGGATAACAACAATATTGAATATAATAAACAATGATCTGCATGAAACTTGAGATTTTAATATTATTTATTAATTGAGTTTCTTAAAACCTAGAAGGTTCATTTCAGTTTTTAATGAGTTTTTTGTAAGGATGAGATGAATATTACATTATATGTTATATGTTACATTATATGTAATATGTTATAATAAGCTTGAGTGGAATTTGAAACCAGATCCTTCCATATGAAAGAGTGAGATATTACTGTTCTACCGAGGGTTGGCATTATCTGAACTATCTTTTTTGAATTTTATGATTTTATTCTATCTATAAATCAACAAAGAAAAAGTTCGTATATAAAATCAAATGAAATATTCATAATAATAGAATGACAATTTAGCTTAAATACCTATAATTTTTATTAAATATTTCATATTAAAATTGATACTGCTAAGTTTCCTAGCTAAAAGTGCTAAGCATGTCTTCCAAGATTAAAGATTTAAGATTTTGGATCTAGAAAATCATCAGCCGCCAATTAATTGTATGAAGGATCTGAGCTACATTCTCATTTCTTTTATTAGTATCTTTGACAGTTCCCCAAATAAAGTAAAAAACCCAAAAGAATGTATAAAATTAGTTTTTGAATAACTTAATATTACATCATCTAAACTATGGGCTTAAAACCTTTACTTTATTGTTTGCAATCCTTTTCCTTATAATTATTACAGAGGTATGATTAGCACAATAAACCAAATCTGTGACCTATTTTAGGTCAAGTCAAGTTAATGTATATTAGGAATAAAAGGAGACCCAAAACTGATCTGTAACATGCTGGTCTTTACTGTTATCTAACTGGAATAAAATTTACTGGCTACATCTGAAATTATTATATTTATTTACTTTTTTAAAATCAGTTTCCTAAATATGTTTAAAACCATTTTAAGTAAATTACTTTTTCAGTATAGGTCTTATTATGTAGAAGAACTGAGTGATCTCTGAGGAAGTTGCTGCAAAACCCAAAGTAACCTAGATTGTATTAAGTGACCTTCACATATACATGGGTGATTCACAAAAAATGTAACAAACATCAGATAGAAAATATTCTACTGGTGAAAGTAAAGAAGAAAGTTCATATAAACATATTTGGAAATGCTACTTCAGCAGTGTAAGCTGGTGAAAAATTTTGCCCTGATTTTTGTGCCTTAGGTAAAATTAAACTAGACTGTAATCCTTGAGGGCCAAATTAAGGGGTAATTTAGGGTTTTATATGAAATATTTTACATGAGAATGCAAAGCATTGTTTCAATTTGTTACATCGTAGATTTCAGAAAAATGCTAAACTTAAAGAAGATTACTTCCATTTCATGAAAGAATATCAAGAATTACATCACATGCAACTGGTAGATTGATCTCAGTGTAAGGCTCCATCTGAAACCTTTTATTTGCCCCACCTCACAGTATTTAGTGAATCTTCCACCACTACCAAAACCAGAGTAGTATTTGATAGTAGTGCAAAAACTTCAAACAGCCAATCACTCCATTTACTTCTTGCTACAGGTCCAGTAGTGCAACAAGATTTATTTTCGATTTTAATTCATTTTAGAACTCATACCTACATGCTGTCAGGAGATATTCCAGAGATGTATCGACAAATTCGCATCAATACTGAAGAGATTTTCCATTGCAAAGAATCCTCTGGTATGATAATAATAACAAATTAATCATACCATACAATTTGCAAACAGTTACTTATGGTTTGGCACTTTCAACTTTTCTAGCTACGAGATGTTTGATCGAAATTTCTAATCAAAATGAAGCCTCCTTTCCTGAAGCTTGTAAATCAACCAAGCAAGATTTTTATGTCGATGATTTGCGTATTGGTTGTGACAACATTGATCAGTTAAAAGAAATGTACAATGATATTTCCTTATTGCTTAACAAATATGAACTTTCGCTGCATAAATGTCATTCAAATGTGCCTGGTATGTTCGATGATTTTGATTCCTTCGTCAAATTAGACAAAGATGAAAATATCAAAACACTTGGGTTATATTGGAATCATCGAGGTGATAATTTCATTTATCAAATCAAGCCAAAAGAGAATAATACTTCTTACACTAAATGTTCTGTTTTGTCAATTATTTCTTCATTGTTCGATCCTTTGGGTCTACTTGCTCCTACAATCGTTCCATTTAAGGTGTTCATCCAAGAGTTATGGTGCGTTAACCTTCAATGGGATGAAGTTCTTTCTGCTTTGCTAGCTGAATAATGGAATTCTCTGTATTCTCAACTCAAATCGTCAAGTAATTTTAAGATTCCTAAATTAGTTAAAATCAGTAGTTTAAGTAAGAGTTATCAATTGCACGAATTTAGTGATGCAAGAAGCAGCACATATGAAGCTTGTCTTTTCATCAGATCTGTTGATAATAATGAACACGTTGAAATCTACTTGCTGTGTTCAAAATCTAGAGTTGCTCATGTCAAGCAAATCTCTATTCCAAGGCTTGAGTTGAACGCCGCTCTTCTGTTGTCTCATTTATTCAATAAGGTTAAGTGAATTTTAGGTATAAGATTTGATTCAATCCATTTTTGGTCGGATTCTAAAGTAGTACTTTACTGGTTGTCTTTGCTTCCTAATAGATGGAAGATATCGTCGCAAATAGAGTTTGCAAAATTCAAGAGCTAACTAAGGAATGCTTATGGAAACATGTTCCTTCAAGGGATAACCCTGCAGATGTCTTGTCACGTGGTTGTATACCAGATGTATTAACCTTGTTACAACTTTGGTGGAGTTGGTAACTTTGGTTACAACTTTCGTCGTTCTGAAACAAGATGAGGACGCCAGGCCATCCAATCCACCTATCATTTCTATGATTCCATCAGATTCGCTCAAGGAAGAGAAGAAGTCTAGCAAAACTAATGTGTTTTAAGCTGCTCTTCAAACAACAGAAACTTTAGAACTTTCAAAACAATTTTCTTCGTTCGTACGAACATTAAATATATTTTCATATTGTCGTCGCTTCATTTACAATTTAAAAAGTAAAAATAATCGTTTATTGTTAGATCTGTCACCAGAAGAAATCTATTCCATGTTGTAAATACTTATCCATCATGGTGGGCGGCATACATCTGATCCTGCCCCATTTACTCCTGGACATTTTTTAACCTTTGCTCCGTTAACTTCCTTACCTGATCCTGATTTCTCAAGCATTAATACAAATAGACTTGCTAGGTGGCAGCTTATACAAAAATTAAAGAAATCTTCCTCCACTGATGAGGAAATTAGGAATAATTGTTGAAGTGTATCCAGTTGAAGTGTAATGATGGACTAGTTAGATCAGTTGATGTGAAAACTAATAACCCAATAATAAAAAGAACTATTAATAAATTGAGTGTTCTTCCAAATTTAAATGCTTGCAATGACATGTCATTCCAAATGTAATCAATGAGATTTATTTAACGTCCTCCTAATGTATTTGTTTATTTCAATTTACTTTGTTTGTAAGCTTTGCCTGTATCAACATTAGATTTGTTGAGTTAACTTTAATTTTTGTACTCTCAAAGTTTATGTAATTATTTTATGTATTACTCTTTATTTGCATATTAAGTTTTATTTCATGTGATGCATCATAGAATCATAATTAAGGTAATTATAATTGGTGGGCGGTGTGTTCCGTTCCTTGTTGAGCCGTCCAGTGCTGTGATATAATGGGTGCTAACGCTCACTGACGAGTTAAGCTCGTATGATCATTCTACATCAGAATCCTGCGCAGTGCAGTCATGTTTTCATTTCAGTCCAAGGGGACTCATAGTTTCTTGATAATGTTCAAGTTCAATTATGACTAAAGCATCATATATTCTTAGTTTAATGTAACTATTGTAATTCAATCAAAATGTCAAGGGTGACAATAAATTAAATATATCGATTCAAGAAGAACATAGCTTTGCTTCATTTCATCATCTACCATCTCATCAAAAATACAGTCCACATTAGCACTAAATTGTACCAGTCGGTTTGCCTAATATTTGCTGTGAAAATGTCATGTTCAAACATGCATATGATACATTTGAATACATTGTGCTGTTAGCAGTATAAAAGAGGCAGGCATAAGGTATTGAGGAATGTCAATTTTACTTTTGAATGCAAAGCATGCGTCTGGTGCCTTTATTTAAATTTTTAAAAGTGTAGAGCTTCATTAAAAATAATAATAATTGAGGTTTTGGATTTTTATTATGTGGTCGAATGGTGTAACTGTTTTTTTTCAATTAAATTCTTAAGCAAAATGGATAAATTTGTGAAAAGATTGTATAATGACAGGTATTTAAATTATGGTGTTACCTCACTGCATAGAAAGCCGCAGTGTGTTTGTTTGCTTTCAAGTCCTCTCTTATGAAAGCATGAAGCCATCAAAATTAATTTGATGCTTGGAAACAAAACATCTAGATCATAAAAACAAACCCTTGGAATTTTTTGAAAGAAATTACATACTTTGAGAAATCAGCAAGCTTTTATTTGTAAATCAAGCCTTACTGATAAAAGTGTACTTAAAGCATCTTAATTCATAGCATTAAAAGTAGCTAAGATGTCCAAACCCCAAACAATTGCAGGAAACCTCATATTGCCAGCTGCAATTGATATGGTTAGTGTTTTAATAAACATGGAAGAAGCAAAAAAATTTTGTTTAACTTCTAAAATTTTTCCACTTTCTAACACAGTATCAAGGCAAATCGATCATGACATGGCTGCTGATCTTTGCCATCAGGTAATTCAGCAACAAGTGAAGTTTTTAGGTTCAATTTGACAAATCAAAAAGTGTGGTAAACATTATGTTTTGTAAGATATGAATGCGATAGGGATAAATCAATCATAGAAAATATGTTTTTTGCAAATCAATACCTGGTTATGCAACAAGACAGACAATGTATTTTTGATGTTTTTTATGAAGCTAATAAAAACTATAACATAGTTTGGACAAAATGTATTGTCCAATATACATGGCAGTATGTAGTGATGGTGCAAAGGTGACAACAGGAAAGAACAGTGAATTTCTGAAAAAATTAAAAGATTGTCTTACACTGAGGGTGAAATGGATACACTGCTTGCTTCACAGACATGCTCTTGCCACAAAAAAAATGCTGGAAAATCTCAAACAAATTTTTTGTAAAGCTGTAAAAATGGTTAATTTTATTAAAAGTCAACCTTTACGGAATAAGCTGTTTGCTAAACTATGCAATGAAATGGGAGAAAAGAAAAAATCTCTTCTTTTTCATACAGAAGTCAGATGATTATTGTGGGGAAAGTGTTAAATCAGTTATTAGAATTACGAGATGAATTAATTTTTCCAGGATAAACAAATGCCATTCACAATATTTTTGTAGTGATTAGTACATGTTGCTGTTGGCTTCTTAGCTGATTATTTTTGCATTAAATGACTTAAATGTGAATTTACAAGGACGTGATAAAAACATTTTATTAATGACAGATGAAGTTCATGCTTTCATTAAGAAACTTGATATATGAATTATTCAAGTGAGTTTCTATTCACTTCTGATTATTTTGAGAAAAATTTGGATGAAGAAGACACTATTATTCACCACAGTTTGGATAGCATGAAGATGCATATGCTTGAGTTAAAAATTCAGTTGGCGGAATATTTCTCGGAAGATAAACATGATTTCTCAAAGGGATGGGTACTGAATCTACTTGGTGTAAACATTATTGCAGCTGCTAAGTTACCAGTTAAGATTCACGACCAGCTCATCAAAATGTTTGTTGGTAAAACATTACAACTACAATTCACATCTGAACATTTAGATATGTATTGGCTTGCTCATTGAAGAGAGTATGGAAATTTTGTCACAGAAGCACTGAAATTACTAATGCCTTTCACCACATCTTACCTCTGTGAAAAGGGTTTTTCATTTATGGCTGTATAAAAACTAAATATAGGAATTGAGTTTTATTACTTTCAAAACAATTTTTGCTTTTGTATGTTTCTAACATAGTTCCGCATATGGAGAAACTTTTAAATGAATAACAAACCCAACCATCTCATTAATTTATTTTCTTTACATGTTTACTTATAAATGACAGTAAAATGTTTATAATAAATGATCTTTTTCTCATAAAATGATTTCATTATTATTTATATATAAAGTTATAGGCTAATTTCGCGACCCCACTTTCACATCACGGTGACCCCTAGGTTGAGAAACGCTGATTTAGATTAGTCAGATATTTTAAATTTTAAACACAAATCCAATGCTGATGGAATCACAGAGGTATTTCAATGCCATGACATCAGTGAAATAGGAAGGAGTATTAAATAACAGTTTGTCTAGCTGCACTATTAAAGAATCTGTTAAAATATCTCAGGGGTTTACTATGAAATTTTAACATCCCAATTATGTGAATAAACTTCTTTGGACCTACTTGATCACCAGATGATTAGTTCAGTCTACTAACAAAATAAACAGAAGTAAACAAATAAATTAAAAAATATTCTCAAATAAATTCAAGGGATTTTTTTTAAGATCTGGGATAACTGATGATGTACAAGACAATTAACTGTCGTAATTAAAAATTTTTATTTTTTAATAATCAAATACCCAGAAATTGCATTAACATCTCCATGCCAAAAACAAAAGCATGATAAGGCAGAAAGATTAAATAAGACAGTTTCAATTTTAAAAAAGACAATGCATGAGACATAACCATAACACTTAACAAGTAGGACATAAGAGATCCCAAAGGTAAGAAAACGTTTGCCTATTGGTAAAGACCGAAGTAGGAATAAAATATTAAAAAGAAAATTAAAAGTACATTGAGTCCAAATTAATAAAATAAAACCAAACTTAATTAACAAATTTAACATTTCCAACACTAAACTATAATTTATACATTTATGTATGTATCACATTCACAATAAACTGGAACTCATGTTAATTATGCAGTAAATGATACATAATATATAATAAATAACTAACAGTAAACAAGTTGGACAATAATAAGAAGAAACAACAAAAATAGACAATGTTAATGACACATGAGTATTTACTGAATGATATAAATTATGTACTTACTCTTTACAAATTACTTGACTAATGTATTTCAGTGAGATATAATCCACTGCTCATAAAAGTATTAAGTATTAATATGTACATACTTGTAATTATACTTATTCAGGTTATCTTTTAGGCTGAAAGTTAATGACAAAAGTTTACAGGTATTAATACAATAATATAATTAATGTATCACTGATAATAAAACTATTTGTCCTGTACGCAAGTTGTTTTATGCTGATATCAATGTTTTAAACAGCTTACAATGCTCTACACTTTTTCTCTTATTCTACTTATTTAGTTTTTCTGCATTTGTTTTGAACTAAACGCAGTACTACGATTCAGTAAACACCATTATTTCATACCTTTTTTCAAGTTTCAGCTGTTGTATTAAGGTATCCTTTTCCTTAAGCAATGCTTTCATGCGATTTATTTCTTGTGAAAAGTGCGCTTTCATGCGATCAAGAGATGAGGCCTGTTGTTTGAACTTTTGTTCCATACCATCAATTTCCTTACATGCATCTCGTTCTACTCCCTGTACGAAGAATAAAAAATTATAAATACATTCAAACCTCTTAAATACTTCAGAAGCTGTAATAATTATTTTGAGGAGAAAAAAAATAAACCTGTTTTGAACATATGCTTAATTTTAAGAGTACTGATATTCAACTAATTTAATTTAGTATATATAACAATGGCTATTCCTACCTGTATATGAGGATAACTTCACAGGGGTATTCAACTTGAACAGGTTAATGAATAATAATGTAAATAGTATAGTCCGATAAAAATGTGGTCCTAATCTGTTCATAAAGTTACTTCATTACTTACATGAATAATTTCACATAGATTCAATTTATTTTCTGTCAGTGTAAACTGCTTCAAAACCTCCAAAGACTAGAATAAAGGCTAATTTTTAATTTAATTAATAAATATTTTTACAAAAATAAAAATCCAACTTTTGTATACCTTAAGTCTATTGCGTAACTGGCCTACACGTACAGCAATATCAGAACCCAGTTTGACGACAGACCGTCTTTCATCAAGCTGATTTACTAATGATTCTTGTTCAGTAATCAATTCACGAGCAAATGCCATTGTTTGAGTTAACTGTCGTTTACAGGATTCACGTCCCTTTTCACTCTGGTGTAGACGATCCTCTAGTTCAGATATTTTTTCTTCTAGTTTCCTGACAAATAAAATACACATAAATATTGAAAATAGGTACAGCCAATTTTTTTTTTAATGTGCAGTAAAACATACAGGAGGAATTAAACTCGCTGTTCATGAAGAAAATATATTTATTAGAAAAAAATATATACAATAAAACAAATATACATATATATTAAACCAAAATAATTATAGATACAGTATTTATTGTTGATTTACACCAATAAAAAAAATAAATACAAGGGCTTCCTTTTGGTGAAACTGTCAGGGAAAAAGATGTTTGTATATATATATATATATATATATATATATATATATATATATACAATGCTCTCCATCATTTAAAAATAATATACTACAATTAAAAAATTACTATAATCATGTAGAAGAAGCCAACATTGTAAAAATTGTGCGTATGTACAGAGTTTTAAGTATGTTAGATATGTATATGAGCTGCACATGAGTATGTTCATAATTAAATCTGAAATGAATTTATTTTACACATGTAGCTCAGTTAGATAGTAGAACGTGTGAAATAAATAAAAAATCAGCCTGAGCTAATTACAAATTAGCCCATTTACAATATCAGGAATTTTTTGAGCAGTCTGAATAAAAATATTTTGTTAATGCATTCTATTTTCTATAAAAAGCAAAATATTCAAAGTTTTCATCTTAATCAAATCTAAATGCAGCCAAAACATTTATATATATGTGTGTGTGTATATTATTTGGAATATTATAAACCACCAAAATACAGTAATTAGATAAGTTAAATTTTCCATATTAATTTCCAGTAATTGATTTTCGTGGTTCCCTCATCTTCAGTTGGTACTGAATTTTACATATATTAAAACATATACATTTTGTCATTTGTCAAAACTGTTTTCTGTTTTAAAAATTTTGAAATTTATTATGAATGTATTTGAAAATTCTGCTGTCCAGTATTGGAATGATGTAATATTTGTCCAGTACTGGATAGTAAAATTTGCTTATACATTCATAACACAATCCTGCAAAATTTGAATTGTGGAATGTATTTTAACTCTTGGTAATTAATTCCTGTGTAATTTTTAGTGCTGAATCTGAAAATAACCTTAAATTTTTCCATCTATCAGGTTTTTTTGCAAATTGTAAATTTCAAAATTTGTAAAAAGTTGAAAAATTGTGATACTATAAAATAGATACAAACTGTTTTTCAGAAAGAAAATAGGAGAACAGGACATAACTTGGGCACCCCACTATGTTTGCTACACACGTGTTAAAGAACTTAGATGATGGTCAAAGGGTGAACAAGAAGAATTCAGATTTGTAGATCCAAGGTGTGGTGACAGCCACAAAATTACACCAATGATTGTTATTTTTGTTTGACTGGAGTTCATGGTTCAGTTTGAAAAATAAATAAAGAATCATCTATTCCCCATCTGCTTTATGATTGTTGCACAAGGGGTTTAAATGAAGATAACATTGAAGAATATGAACCTGGAAATTGCTGTGTACCAGAGCTTTATTCACACTCTGCAACTAAACAATTTGGTTCGAGACATCTGAACAAAGAAAATTCAGAAATGCTTGGTTCGAGGCTTAAAGAGAAGAACCTGCTAGCATCTGACACCTCATTTTCCTGGTTCAGGTATAGAGAAAAGGATTTTCTCCATATTTTTCAGAAGAAGGAGAATTAGACTTCTGCAATGATGTAAGTGGACTTTTGACTCAATTTAACATTCCATATGAAAGTACTGAGTGGAGACTGTTCATAGACTCCTCCAAAAGAAGCCTCAAAGTTGTCCTTCACAATGGGAATACGTATTCGTCAATACCCGTGGGACATTCTGTCCATTTAAAAGAGGCTTACATTAATTTGAAATTCGTTCTTGAAAAAATTAAATACAACAATCATAAGTGGATTGCTTGCGGTGATCTCAAAATAATAATGATGCTCCTAGGACAGCAAGGAGGATACACAAAGTTTCCTCTTTGTGTGAATGGGATAGCAGAGACAGAGAAAATAATTAGTTAAAGAAAGATTGGCCAAAAAGAGCTTCATTAAAACCTGGAACCAAAAATGTGCTCTGAAAAGCTCTCATAGATCCGAATAAAGTTCCACCTCTGCATACGAAGTTAGGCTTGATGAAGCAATCTGTCAAAGCCTTACCAAAAGAAGGTAAATGTGTACATCTGTGACAAATTTACAGTCTTATCAACCACCAAACTAAAAGGGGGTTCGTTACTGGTCCTGACATTAGAAAACTTCTCAATGATGGTAATTTTGAGAAACAAATGGAAGTTGCAGAAAAAGAAGCCTGAGGAGCCTTTAAAGACATTGCAATCAAGTTTCTGGGAAATAAAGAAGGATCCCAACTTCAAATGAATTGTTGAGAACTTGCTGCAGAAGTACAAAACTTTAGACTGTTCCATGAGCTTGAAGGTTCAATTCCTAAATTCACATGTGGACTATTTTCCTGAAAATCTGGGTGCCATTAGTAAAGAGATGGGTGAGAGATTTCATCAGGACATGAAAGAAATGGAAAGGAGGTATTAAGGAAAATGGACTACTATGATGATGGCAGACTATTGCTGCAAGTTACACTGAGATGAACCCTACAGAGAACATAGAAGGTAAAGCGTGAAGCAGAGTATAAGCCGTCCAAATAAATATATGAAAGTATAACTATTATGAATTCATGAAAGTATTCTCATTTTCTCTTATAGCAGATATGAAATGGATTATAATAAACACTGGGCCACATTGATTTCTATATTGTAAAGAAAAAAATTCACCATTGAAGGACTGAAAAGTACCATGACCACAGAATTGTGGTTATAGCAAGTGGGAAGGAGAGGAGCCATAATGCCTGTGGATCTGTGGGTGTACCAATGGCTGTAACCAAGCAATCTTTAATTAAACAAAGGACATATGTTTTATGCTTTGTTTATCCTAATATATTAATTTTGAGAAAACTTGTAAGAATCACAACTTACTGGGGTGCAATTGTATATTTTTATTCTAATAGTAACTTGAAGTTCAAAATATTTTAAAACAAAGTAAAATTATAAAATACTAACAACAAAATTTAGATAAAAAAAAAAAAAAAAATAGAAATGCAATAATTAACTTAAAAGTAAAGTTGAACTTAACTAAATATAATTACTTGCTCATTTTATCAGCTGCTTTGGATTCAGCAACAAGCTGGTCTCTTTCTGCAGCAGTGTTAATCAGCTGAATATCAATATCTGGTCTACCAGCTTCCAGCGATGCTATCTTACGAATCAAATTATCATGTTCATTTTCATATCTATGTTTTAGTTCTTCAAACAACCTAATCACAATATAAGTGTGAGTTAAAACAAATATCACATGGAAAATTTGACAAGAAGTCATATATTTTAGATACTGGCAGTAATTAATTTTTTCCCTGATGTGTATGTTGCAATCTGTTCAACTAGTGAACAATAAGTAACCCCTCCCTCAACATATCCCAATGAGATCAGGACGATATGTATGACATGTAAATGAGGTGTAATCTTGTACAGACTCAGACCGATCACTCTTGAAATGTGTGGTTAATTACCCCAATCACCAAATTACAGTGGAATCCACTGTCTAGAATTCTAATCCATATAAAAGCAACTAACTTTTACTAGATTAATTAATCAATTAGCATTAGAAATCTAAATTTAAATTGTAACTACATGGTAATTTCATTCAAATTACTACTTTACTATGGAGATGCATTTATAATACACTGTTTTAAGCATCAAGATCTATTCTACCTAGTCTGTTGTAAACAAACTGCTCTATTACAATACTGGATACCTTGAACCACACATTGGTATTTGATATTAATAGTGTATACGAGTATTTTAAAACATGATATATAATACAGATATTATTACACTTTACAATTACTGAAATCCATTATCAGCAAAACAAAAAGTTATAAAATATTAAGTCATAATGTCCACAACTTCTACAAACACTATTACTGTTTAAACATTATTGTAATGACTACAAACCAAGGGGTATTATTTGTCTAAGGGAAGATGCAACTTATGGAAAGAAGTAAGACCGGATCTGGGTCACTATTTTAATTAATATGCTTCATTTTTAATTAACCTAAAAATGCACAAGAGATATTGTTCATTTTAATTGTCCAAAAACTTTTAAATAGATTTAACTAATGAGCCAGCCATCAGAAAATGGTAAAGCAATATTACTAATTTCTAATATTTCAAGAAAATAATAGAATCAATAAATATAGTTTTTGGTTATATGTTTGATGAAACAGAGGTGCTTCTTTCCTAAACACTGATTAATAAATGCTTATCATCTAAAATTCCAGTTGACCTTGGGTTTAAATAATTTCCATATACATGCTGTTTATAAAAAATAGTAAAACGTTTGAATTCATTTGCTAACAAGCTATATTTCAAATCGGACAATGATAACATATTTCTACCACTTAAGCAAAGCAATTTCAGATGGTGTATATTTCTTCACTTAGTGCTTTTTCTTTATGTTGAGTTCTTTTGCGGAGTCTCTGTTTCTCCAATGCTAATTTTCTTTATAAATTACATTAATAAATGTTCTTATAATTAATATTTTACATCTACAGAGGTAGATCCCTTATATCAAGAAGCATGGTATGTTGATTTGTTTCCAGTATGTACTCACAGTTTTATTTTGAATAAAGCACGTTCAGTTTTATTAAAGTACATTTTACCAAAGCTTTTTCTAAAATATGTTTTATTATTCTTTTTTTAATTTTTAATATTAAGCTAATTATTTTGTATTTTTTTGTCTGCATTATTATTGTTATAATTTTAAAAATGTTTATTATACAACAAATTTCAAAATAATTAGTTTAATATTTGATGCATACATGAACATGTAGTTTTTATGAAAGTATTAGTTTAAGTGCATTGGATTAAAAAGCTGAAAATATATCCAAAAAACCCTGTTTTTTGGCCCTAACGTTTGTATCAAGAAGCATGGTTTGTTGGTTTATTTGCTGTATGTGATTACAATTTTATTTTGAATTTATTTTAAGAGCTTCTCAGCAAAATGCAACAAAGCAGCTAACTGAATTTGCTACCTTGTCACCGCTACATTAGTACGCTAAACTGTATTGTATACTATAAACAGCATGTTTTTTACATTAACATTTATTATACTTATTATTTCTTTACATTTTGTTTAAAAAAAAATTATTGTTGACATAAGTTTTTTGAAATTTTATAAAAATAAATAAGTATGGAATAAAATATTAAAGAGAACATACTGTTTCTAGTACCAAATTTATTATAAAGTTCAATTTTTTGTTATTATTTTTCTTTTTTTTGGTATTGTAGTTTTTATTATTTAATAAAAACTTTATTTACGAATAACATGAAATGAAAGGAACTGCTCCAACATTTGCCAAGATGCATCAGTAAAAACCATAAGAACAGCACCATAAAATACTTAATCCTCCCTATGTTATAAAATGGAAAAAAATGCTGAAAACACAAAAACTGCAATAATTTGAGACCTAATTGATCTTCTGGGATGGGCAATGCCTTACACTTGGATAATCAAGTCACCTAATGAGCTCCACCCAAAATATTTCCTCAACTCCGAGTCACGATATGAGCGAACACTGGTTCTCCTATATTATGACATGGTAAGAAAAACTGAAGTGCTGGCCGCAAAGCGGTCAGGGGTGCAGCTCCCTAGTGGTTATTATCTTTGAATAAATAAAATATATATTACATCAAATTTAAGATGCTCTTGTATTTAAAAAAGATGTTTTGGGAAGAAAGTTTAAATGCAAAGTTGACTATTACAAATGTAAATAGAATACGTTCATGAAATATTTTTAAACTGAAAACATGATGAAAATACAATTAACCTAATTTCAACAAAGTTAAAATATAAAATACTGCATATTATTAAAACATTAAAAAAATAATATATACAGTTATACAGTTATGATTTTTAAACACTTATTTTCATAAAAAATTAAAACAAAAAATCATAATATTAGTCACTTCCGCTTTCATTCTCAATTGTTGAGACACCATCAGAGTCACATGTCAAATCAACTTCATTTGTGTCACTACCATTCTAAAGAACATAATATTTATCTTTAGAACCTTCTTTCACATTTGATAAACAATATTTCAAAAATTATTTTTTAATGATTTCTGGAGGCAAATCTGGTCATGCTCTTGAAATCCATTTTATGATCTTCAACGTTGATGCTTTTTTTATTTTGACGCTGAGTATAAACAAGTGCTAAATTGCTAAACCACACTTTTAGAAATTACACACAATTTCCATTTTCCAAGTCTCAAATTAACATTGTCAGATATATAACCACAAAACCATCAATCATATGTATACTGTTTCTTTCATTTAATCCACTATGTCTGTGCTCCCTCACACAATGCTTCTAATCTTGCATAATTGTGCTGTTTTCCAGATATGTTTTTAGCATGCACAATTGCACCACTACAGAAATTTTCTTTCAGAACTGTCTTTTCAGTTATTATAGCAAAAGATGGTAGTTTGTTACCATTAGTAGTTATTCTTCATATTATGCCAACTCTTATTTCTCATAACTGGTTGATTTATTGTAATTTTTTTATCTGCTTCTCATTTACAATCTAATTGCAAGAAATGTCAAAATAACAGCGGCTCTTTAGTATTACTGATTTCTGACTGCATACTTTAATTACATAACATTGATATTGAAATAATTTACCTTAGTAATCAGACAGTAATTTTTGACTTGACGTTGTCCTACACCACAATGAGAGGCTTTCACATTTCATAAATTTATTTCAATACTCAAAGCCAGCCTTGAATAAAACATCACTACTCCTTGTGATTTTCCTTGCCTTTAACATTAATTAATCTTGTTAGTAATAGTCATTTTTGTCAAAGTTCTTTAATGTAAATTAAAATAGCAGCATCAATTTCTGGATATCGTCCTTTCTTTAGGACAGAAAAAGATTTCCTTGCTATCTTAAAAGGAACAAATCATTTTTTACACAATTTCATTGCTGTGTAGTTGTCTCATTTACTGAAAAATATATCAGTAGTATAATTTACAATCTATTCTGTACGTAAAATAACTTTACAATATTTAAATTTGACATTGCATGATCAATGTATTCCATTATATAATATTCATGAAAAAGAATTTTACACAGCTAGAAAGATGGATTACAGTTATAAAATTATAGAATAGTCGTACCCAAATAGCAGCAATCATTCAACACTGCTGCAGCAGCAGCCATTTATCGTTGTGTAACTGCAAGTTTTAGACAAAATTTGAGAACTTTTGAATGGTGTTTTAAAATTGCCACTTAATGAATTTCAGAATTTAAGAGACAAACATTGGTTGTCTCTTAATAAAAATACATTTTAATTTAATGTATTAAAGTTTATTTTGAAATGTAGATTATGAATTCTGAATAATTTTAATTTATTATTTCCCTAAGTCAGCCACCTTGTTACAATTTTACTAGAACATTAATTATACTCTCTTATAGATTACCATGTACAATACAACTTTTTTTTATAATTTTGAGATTTAAGTAATTTTATTTATTGGTAATTAAGTATTAGAAAAGCATTCAGATTATTGGATCATGTTTAGGGACAGGAATTTTGTTAGGGAAGAGGAAGAGAGAAATATCTAGATCACTCCTGCCTTAACTAACTCTTAAAGGATTTCTTTTTGTAAAGTCATGTTATCAAGAGCTACAGAAACAGAAATTAAAAAAAAATAAAAAGATAATTACATTTATTTCGCAGTAAAATATAATGAGGCATTCAAATTTAACTGAATTTTATTTTATTTGGAGTCTGACGTAAACAACAGCAATGAAGATCCTATGAACGACCGAGATAAAACAGCAGAAAGACAAGAAATATCATAAAAACCATACAAGAAATAAAACGTTTATCAGACAGTAAAGGAAGAATACACAACCTAGCACATCTAACAAAAGAAAAAGAACAGAAGGAGAAACATTGTTCCTGAAGAAGGTGGAGAAAAAAATAAATTCCACAGTACTAAAGTTTCCTGGAGAAACAGTGAAAGTTGTATGGAACAAGGAGAAAACTGAGTGTGTTTGGAACTGTGAAAGCAAAGTGAAAACTGGGAAAAAAAGAACATTGCTCATATCAGAACAGTTTTCTTTTTTGGTTTTTTCAGGGTAAAAAACACTCATGTTATCATCGTCCAGATTAAATGTGAAATAACACAGAAATATTACACTATATATCTGAAAAAAAAATTGCAATCTGCATTACAGCAAATGGCATGAATATTTGGAACACACTACAATAATTTATATATTTCAATACAAATGGACAACTCTAAGAAATCATAAAACATAAGATAACATCAGCCCCTAGCTTAAACTTGTGATGCAATGCTGCATAACAAATACAATCCACAAGGATGTGGTGTACAGTTAGTTGGTAGTTGCAGTGAGCAAAGTGGGGGCATCTATTTGAGTCATTAGATATCCATGAGTGAGCCTAGTGTGCCCTATTTGCAAATGGCAGATAATAACTTTCTCTCGATGGTTATTTCTGTACGAGGAGCTCCATGGTGAAACAGTGTTTTTAATTGAGTGAAGCTTGTTGGTCATGGTAGCATCCCATTTACTAACAGGAAATAGACAAGATTGTTAGAAGCAATGCAACTGATAAAAAGAGGCTGAAAACAAGCCCCACCACTCTCAGGCTCCTATAAAAGAGCATGCACGAGAGTGAATTGGCAATTCATCATCGACCACCACCTGAAGAAGAAGTTCCCAGGCCGGCTCAACATGGACCTCCTGGCGGATGCCAACATCCCTGCCGGAACAGCAGGCCTGGCCACTGCTTGAGGGAGCCGCTGGATGGGGACGCTACCTTCCCGCTCCAGCTCCAGCTCACCGGGCTCAACAGCAGGAGCCGGCCCAGCGTGGAATCGCTCGAGGAGAACCGCCTCGGCCATGCCGGCGGAAGACCACTGATGCTGACCTGACACTGCGGGGCTCTGGGGGCCACGACTGCCACACTGTAGTGGGGACCCAACTGCCGCTGAGGAAAAACCCAGTCGGACTTCAAAGGACGAGCTGCAACTTCCTGACTTCACCAGAGACCAACTTCCAAACCCAACAGCTCTTTTCAGAGCTTAAGCTAAAAAACATCCTTTTTCAGGGCCATCGCAAGGTTATGAATTACGTACCTTCGAAGCCATTCGGCGACAAGCCGTAGTCCAAGCAAGAATGGACCAGAGCTTGGCAGAAGTGTTTTGGCAAGCTTGGCAATCAGCTCTGCAACAGGTTTTAAACAGAACTCTCAACATGTCTAACATTTTTAGGCATTTTACCTTCAGCTCCTTCAAATGTGTTACCAATGTTAGTTGCTGGTCGAATGACATACATGGAAATCTAACCCACGTGCATGCTCCAACTGGTTCATAATGTAAATACAGTTGAGGGTCAACATGTTCCCTTAACCGGGAAAAGCAAATGCACTTGGTGTTTTATAGGGAAAATGTGAATCCAATAGATTTACACCACGATTCTACGCGGGTTATTATATTATGAAGCACCTCTCACCTGTGGCTAACATTCTACATAAATTGAAAAATCATCTACAAAGAACAAATAATGGGTTTTCACATGCAGATTGTTATACTATTTATGGCTATGGCAAAGAAAGTAACACTAACAAGACATCCCTGGGGTACTCGATTTTCCAGTGTGAAACTTCCAGATACATCGTTCCAACTTTAACTCAGAAGGACCGACTTCTGAGGAAACCCCTGATAAATGTCAGGAGATTACCTTGTACACCCCAATCATGAAGTGTATTTAGGATTCCTCTCCTCCATGCCATGTCGTACGCCTTTTGCAAATAAAAAAATACAGCAATCAGGCATTGGCGAAGTGAAAAGGCATTTTGAATAGCAGCTTTCAGCAACTATATGATCAATAGAAGATCTGCCCTGGCGGAAACCGCATTGTTCTGGGGCATTGTTCAGGGAGTTTCTCTCAAGGTACCATACTAGACGATGGTTTACTACTCATTCCATCACCTTGCACAGGGTACTGGTCAAGGAGATAGATGATAACTTGTCGGGCATGATTTATCCTTATCAGGTTTCAGTATGGGGATTATTAGTGCCTCTGACTAAGAATCTGGAAACACCTGGTCAGAAAATACCCTACTATAGAAACACAGAAGATGTTGTGCACTATCTAGGAGGTGTGATAACATACTGAGCCTGATATTATCATTTCCGGGGGAAGTGATAATTATTCAAGGCACGCAAATTATTCAAGGCACATCTTAGCTCATTATAAGAAAATAGAATGATTAATTGATTTAGCAAATCTCTAATCACCAAAGGGATATTTTCTACCTGCAACTAATATCTCACAAACTCAAGGCAGTACTATGATGTAAGTGAAACTATCCTCAATGATGGTACACAGCCCTAAATGCGGTCGCTACATCAACTGTTGCGGTAACAAGGTCTCCGTCGATTTGCTGTCCAATCTGCTACAATGAATATACTAATCTACACATGGTTTGAACCTTTCTCCATACAGCAGATGATGATGTACAAGAAATGGATTCGACTTATTTCAACCAAGATTTTTGCTTAGCATATAGGAAAATTCAACGGCAAACTGCCCTTGCATTGTGGAGATATCATACCGGCGACAATTTTTTAATTGATCCCTTCATAGGGATCTTGGTAGTTTGCTGCATTGTTGGGGCAGCTGGAACTTTATTTGTTGTTGTACCAACTAAATGGTTTTTGGTAAACTACTGTCGGTCTTTCCACAAATAATACCTTTCTTGTTTGTATTTTTTGTTAGCTCTGAAATAATGGTTGTGACTGAGGTAACCTGAGCAGATAACACCTGAACAAGAGATTTCAATTCACTGCAGGATCTGCACTGTTAATTACCCACATTAGTAGGGGCTTGCTTGGATGTAGCTGCTGCAAAAGGGACATCAGTTTTTACCAGGTTACGGGAGTTTAGCATCTTTTTATACTCTTTTTGTGTGGCTGGAAATGATAGCGTTTTAGAAGAAATTTTGAGAACTGCCCTCCTCTTTAAAAGTAGGGCAATTTCGTGAGTGAGCTGAATGTGATTCCCTAAAGTTAACACATTTTTCTTCCTCTTGGCATTCAGAGTCATTGTGGTCTTAGTTTGTGCATCAAGCACAGATTGCAGTGTTCTGGCAAGAAGATGTAATGCAGCCATATCTGTGACACTGGAAACATCGCCTAGGGTTGGGAATGAATGGTTGCACTTGAATAGACATGTCTACTCTGATTTTCTCCAGTGATATGGGAAGGTTAAGTCAATATAAGAGAGGGAGTAGGTTCCTCTATTCTGCTCTGATGTCTCATAATTCATCTCATCTCAACAACACCTTAGGGACGAAGTTCATCAGTAATCTCATTGGCATCAAGCTCCAAAAGTTCCCAACAAAAATTTACTCCTCCGTTGATATTCAAGGATTTTTGGCATACTGCTTTTATGTTTATACCACCCATGTTAGTGGGATGCAACAGGGATTGACTCTGTTCATCACTAATTGTCTCAACAAGTATCATGCCATCTCTCAATTTCCAGATGTTTTTAGCTGAACCACTTGAGCCTGTAATAACTTTATTGATCAGGAAAGGAGAGACCTTTTGAAGGGAGCCTCCTTCCTGATTGTGTTTAAGAACAATAAATTGTATGTTATTATATTGTGGATGGGATATGTCAACAGTTTGCCTGTTCTCACCAACAGCATCTTGATCTTCATCAGACAATGCTGAGTGAGGTCTTTTTACTTAATTTCAGGTGGTAGTTTTTTCAGATGGACCACCAACCATCATAGAGGTTTCTTGGGGTTTATTAGGAATTTCCATATGGTTCCCACGAGTAACGAAATAACAGACCATTCCATCAGAGTGCACGTATACTGAAGCTAGAGTAAAATATAACTGGGTTCGTCCAGGTGCCCAGAGGATACTGTTTGAGACTCACTATATAGAGCTGTCCACCCACATTAACACAATAGTTTCTACCTTGGATGGTTGCGTTTTATAAGATGTTGCAGAGTATATGTGTAAGAAGAAATAGTGTAGAATGTTGTTGTGAAAGGGTATACATTGTAATTTGTGTAGTGTTCTTGGTATAGTGTAAAGTGTTCTGCAGCTAAGTGTGTAGTGGGAAGAAGAGCTGCACAGGCAAGGCTTGCGGGGACACCAATCCTGAAAGTCTTAAAGAATAAGACTCCTCATTGGGGATATTAGACCAGATCCTACTCCTCAAGCCCAAGATAAATTTGAACCCTTATCATGCTGTAATCTTATCTTTACTGATGACATAATTGCTACAATCTTGACACACACAAACAGTGAAATTGCACGACAAAGGCAAAACTACAAGGAAAATAGTAGCCCTACCCTTGCAAAGTTTACCAGGACTCAATGATTTTTTAGGACTACTTGTATTGTTTGGCTGAAAGATAACCATGTGTCCACAGAGATCCTCTTTGACCCCTCTTACTGTGGAAAACAGATACAAAGCAACTACAACAGAGAACTGCTTCAAGTTTTTGGTAACTGTCTATGCTTTGATGCAAAAGAAACTAGGAAGAACGATTATTTGAAAATCAGCTTGTTCCTGTATCAGAAATCTGGGATATACTGATAAAAAATAGTGAGAAAAACTGCTTACCAAGTCTATGTGTAACAACTGATGAACAACTGGTAGGGTTTAGAGGTAAATGCAAATTTTGCACGTTCATACCATCTAAACCTGATAAGTATGGGATTAAAATATTAATGATTTGCGACAACAGTTCCAAATATTTGGTGAGTGCAATGCTGTATCTAGGTAAAAGCACAACACCAACAAATGAACCAGCAGCTAACCACTTTGTAAAAAATTGAATTGTATCTATCAAGGGATCCAGTCGTAATATAACAAAAGATAATTGATTTTGTAGTGTTTCTTTGATTGAAAACATGCTTAAAGAGGACATGCTTAAATTGACTGTTGTTGGAATGATTAAGAACACCCCCATTTCCCACCCAAGTTCACTAACAAGAAGTCATCTATTTTCTTGTTTCATGATGATGTAACTGCAGTGTCCTTAAGCAAGCTTAAGCTTTGACCTTGCATTGTGAAAAATCTGTTAACAGCAAAACTAAGAAACCTGAACTGATTATGACATACAACTCATCTAAAGGTGCTGTAGACAGTTTCGACCAAATGTGTCATGCTATGAACCATGGCAGGAAGACAAAAAAGTGGAGTATGTTTCTTCTACAATATGATGAACATTGTGTCCAACAGCTTCGTAATCCACTCCCACAACTGTTTTAGAAGAAACAAGGATGATAAACTTATACTCAATAGGCAAAGCTTCATGCTCATGTTCCACACACTAAAATACTAAATAGACATTTTAAGAAACTAATATTTATGGATTTCTCAAAAATGGTAAAAGATACAAAAACTTGCAGAAGATATTAACAACCTTTTTCCTTCCCCAATAACTAAAATTCAATAATTTAATAATACATTATTCAAAAACAACATCAACTTTCTAACTAATGCACTTTAAAATATAATTCATGCACGCAAAAAACCATCATAATTAATGACATTAAACCATAAAAAATAAAGAATTATTATGTACTATAATGAATATAGCAATATAAATACTAACAACTCAATATTAAATAAAATGTAAACAGGTCAGTAAAAATTTAAGATTAAAGCTCAACAATGCATCTTTTTACAATGGAAATAAAACTAATACCGTTTACACTCATCCACAGCAGCTTTGTGCACAGACACTGGTATTTTTTGATTTATATCAGATTTCAAACGGTCACATTCCTCAGTTAAGACGCTGCATCTACCCCGTAATACAAACAGCTCAGCCTGTGTTTTGGATAACCTTTCTTGAACTTCATCTCTATCAACAGTTAGATCATTAACTACAACAAAACAAATAATAAGTATAACAATTAAAAAATAAATTATACACTATAACATTGTAATTCAATTTAAAAAAAATTGTCTAAGTAAATGTATATTCAGAAAGTATTAGTCAATGCAGAATGAAATTCTTTAACATAATAATAATATTAATTGAAATAATTATGCATATATTTATCATTTTCAAAAAAAGTAAAAATGTAAAATGCAAGATTCCTTTTGACTTTATTTCAACCAATTACCAATGTAAACTTAAACTATTACCAAGAATTTTGATTCCTGGTAATGGTTTTTTAGAATTTTTTATCTATCATTACATCCAGCTCATCTTCCTCATTAAGATATGTGCATTCCTTTCTCAATGATTTACCTAAGTAAATTAAGGAGAAAATAGTTCACAACATAAATTAACAGAAAAATGGATTCCCTCAAGGAAATGTGAATAATATAACTCTTTTCAAAATCTACAACAATAATTTTCCAAGCTCAATTTAGAGCTTAAAGGGAATAAACATTAGTCTGATTTCTGATTTTGTGATTACTTTAATTTTATTTATTCTATTGTGAATTTTATTATCTATTCTGAAAACTGAAGAAACTAGATCCAAATCAGTTTTCTTAAGGCTATTACATTCATGAAAAATAACTGAACATAAAAAATAACCATGTGAATTTAAATCAAAATAAAATATAAGTACATGCAAGTCAGACACAGTGAAAACAAGGGCTTTTGTCCAGATAATATGACAACTCAAAAACAGAAAATTTTCATAAAAATATAGAGAATAAGAAATAGGCAAAACAATAATATGCAAATAAATGAAAAAAAAAAAATAAAAAAATAAATAAATACTGTAACCATTCTAAATTTTGTTGGTTACGAATGATATATATATTATGTCATAAAGAAAAAAGTTTCAACAATATTTTAAAAAGTAGTTAATATTCATTTTTTTTTTTTTTTTTTAGGACGAAAAACGGTTGGACGTTATCTTCACCCGGAAAATAAATAAATAAAAGTAATTAAAGTTGTTAGATAAAATTAAAACTTAAAACTACTATCACAGGAAACAAAATCCGGAATGGGTGTAAAAGGCCCATTCTCGGATAACAAAAACACTAACATGTAACTTAAAACTACGTTAAAAACTATCATATTAAAAATAAATAAAACTTAAAACTATTATGTTTAAAGCCTTACAACTAATATCACAGACGAATTTAAAAAACATAAAAAAAAAAAAAATATGAATATATATATATATATATATATATATATATATATATATATAAAAAAAAATTCCGATTGGGAGTGTAAAAGGCTCGCTACTCGGATAACAAAAACAATACATATGACTAAAGTAATTAAATTTTTATTTATGTTAAATTTTTTGTATTAACCCTATACTACGCAAAAACAGAAACATCTGGTTTAAAACCTCTTTATCATTACACAAGATACCATGGATGTTTTTGGGTAGTTTAAATTTACGACGCAATGCCGTCCACGAGTAAAAATGCAGTCCACGAGTATGTGGCGCACAGTCACGCGGCAGTTGCATCGTGCGCATAGAGGTGCTTGTCCTCTTGTAAACAGGTACTCGTGTGTCCTATCCGCAATCGACAGAGAACTACTTCCTCACGCCGGGGTTTTCTGTATGAGGAGTCCCATGGTAACACAGAATCTTTAATCTGACGGAGTTTATTATCAACGGTAGCCATCCAGTCACCTTGCCACCTTGCTCTTAGTAATTGTTTTACAATGTTTGTTAATGAAATCAGTTCATTACCTGGAATCCCTACGTGGCTAGGGACCCAGCAAAAACTTAATTCTGTGTTGCGATTATTCAACTCAGCGACTGCGTTGTAAATTTCAATGACGACAGGATGTTTGGAATAAAAGTTTTTTAAGGCTTGGAGAGCACTACACGAGTCACTGCAAATAAGAATTTTTCTATATTTAGGGTTAATGATGTTTAGAGCTTTATTTATAGCGTATAGTTCAGCGGTAAACACACTCGTAATGGTTGTTTAATACCAGGTAGACCAAACATATAAGTTCTTTCATTGACAACAAATGCACACCCAACTGTATCGTTTTGTTTCGATCCATCAGTGTATACAACCGCGTCTGGTTTCATCTTGGAGAAAACACACTGAAACATTTGCTGAAAGACAATAGATGGTGTTGATTGTTTATTGTATGTCGTAAGGTCAAAATAAAAATTTATAAGGTTTATTCTCCATGGAGGATATGAGCAAGGATACATAGGAAAGAATGACGGTGTGTCAACATTTATATGCTGCAGCAGACGCCAGGTATGGACACCTACAGGTGGATGGTCCTCGTACTTTCCTAGATTAGGATTTCTAAAGACAAGAGCCGGGTGATTTGGCTGTCCTCTGAGACGAGCAAAATAAGATAATAAAAGCTGGTCTCGTCTATCCCAAAGTGATGGTTCACCACAGTCTACAAGTAAGCTTGAGACAGGACTTGATCTAAACGCGCCTGGCAAGCCGAAGGAAAGCATGATGTACACTCTCCAGCATTTTAAGCACGAATTGACGAGCTGAAGAGTAGGCGACACAACCATAATCTAAACGGGAGCGAACAAAGGAATAGTAAAAACGTATCATACATGACCTATCGGCTCCCCAGTTGGTGTTAGTAAGGTTTCGCATCATATCTAGAAGTTTGGAACATTTTGTTTTCAATTCTTTTAAATGTTTGACCCAAGTAAGACGGCTATCAAAAAATAAACCTAAAAACTTGACGTAAGTAGAGATAGTAATAGTCTCTCCGTTCAGAAAAATTTGCGGAATAGAAGGGTTTCGTAGCCGAGAAAAAACTACACATTTTGTTTTTTCGGATGAAAATGTGAAACCAGTAATCCTGGACCAAGCTTCAAGGTGAGATATAGTGTTCTGCAGTAGTCTCTCTGCTGTAGGTGTTGAACGGCTTGCAATGTAGATAGCAAAGTCGTCAGCAAATAGAGAACATGAGACAGGAGCCTGCACACATTTGATAATATCGTTTATGGCTACAGAAAATAAGGTGACACTTAATACACTACCTTGGGGCACTCCATTTTCCAAGATGACACTATCTGAGAGCAAATCATCCACACGAACACGAGCCGTTCGGTGATTTAAGAATCCCCGGATAAATGCAAGCATATTGCCCTCGATTCCCCATTCTTTGAGAGTGTTAAGAATACCACGTCGCCAGGCTGTGTCATACGCCTTTTTTATATCGAAGAAGATAGCGACGAGGTGCTGCCGATTTAGGAAAGCGTTTTGTATGGCTGTTTCTAGTGACACTAAATGGTCAATAGAAGATCGTCCTTGTCGAAAACCACACTGTTCTGGAGATAGAAAGCCATGTTTCTCCAAGTACCATGTAAGTCTGCGGTTTACCATTCACTCCATTATTATACACAAAACGCTTGTTAATGAAATAGGGCGGTAGCTTGAGGGGTTGGTTTGGTCTTTACCAGGTTTTAGTACTGGAGAGTTGAGTAGTGACTCGGTCCGATAAGCAGCTAGATTCGGTGTATCCCGTACGGGTGATAATATCAGTGGTTTTTCATAGTTTTCGGTAGTTATTAGTGTTTAGTGATAAAATATAGGTTTAGACGAGTGGATTAAGGCATAAAACGTTCAAATCGGTTAGAAATTACAGTAGATATAAGGTTTTTTAGTTTAAATATGGACCGCATGGCGGTCGTATTAAGTGGAATTTTAAACAATGCCAATTAGCGTAGAATAGTTTGTAGTTGTTAGTGTTTGACAAGACGATCATTTTAAGACATCAACCGTGGAAATCGGTTCGTGGGAAGGCGTGATATTAACGTTTTTCCCTCACCAAGTGTCCACGTGTCGACACTTCGGCGCCAGCCCTTTAAGTTAATTTATACATTAGTAGTGACTCTTTTTTAAGTGATAGATTATCAACCTTGTTTGTTTTGTTGATGATAATAGTAGTTTAAGACAGTTAGATATAGTTTTAATTAAATAATAAGTGTTTTTAGGAGGTAACCTAAACGGGATTCTCGCCACGTGCTTTGTGGAGGGAAAAATACTAGCATAGCAGGCGGGATACTGTATAGTGGTATCAGCCGCCATTGTCCGCCATTATTAGGACAAGTTAAAGACAAAGAGGTTGCAGCAGTGTTGCCAACCTACTTAGTGAATCAGTTAAGACTCGTTTAAGTGAACTAGACTAATAATTAGTTTTAGGACCGTAATCTTATTTAATTAGTGTGTTATTTTTGAGTGGTGCGAACTCTAGGGCGTAAGTCCTGCATCATTTAGGTTATTTTGTTAATTATTTTATTAACGAGCTACAGTAAGTGTAGTATAGGACTAGTAAGTGGAATCTGTGGGGTTTTCCCGTACCAACCGGTGCTGATGGAGCGAGCAGTCGATATGGAGCAAGAGCTGATGATTGCCGGCGATGCGGGGTGTAGTGCAGCAACGACAGAGGAAGAGAGGGCCTTCCGACGGTCAAGGAAGACGTTGCGCTCACCGCGCCCCCCGCTGACTTCCTCCACCGACCAGTCAGAGGAGGAGGCAACGGACGAGACGGTTTTGGGCAAGCTCAGGGCGCGGAAGCGCAGGAAGGAGGTGAGTGAAGACGCGGAAGAGGCCCACCACCCGACCATGAAGTCGCTTCTGGAAGAAATTCAGGTCCTGCTGCTTCTATGTGAGGCGAGCCCAGAAGTGAGCGACATTTTCAAGGAGACGGCCGGCAGAGTCATGGAAAAGGCGCAAAGGGTTGCGACGACGATGCAGGGCACTCAAGGGACTGCGAACCTGGACAATAAGCATACCCAGACGGCAGGGTCGGATCTCGCCGCGATCCAGGCAGCGCTGAAGAAGGGGGAGGTCCAAGACCTGAAGGAGCTTGCTGAAAAAAGGTGGCCCCAACAGGCCTTCGAGCTAGTCGAGGAGGTGCGGGGCTTACCCAAGGCGGATGACGAGCGTGCATGTGTCTATGTGCTGGACCTTGAGGGCGACAAGAAGTCAAAAATAGCTTGCCGGGTCTGCGACCTGGCACCCGGTATAAAGAGGAAGCTGAACAGTGGCGCTATGCTCCCAGGCACTGTGGTGCGACATGTCGCGGCCACAGACGTTATTGGGGAAAAAGAGGAGATCGACCCGTCGGGAAACCTGTACGTGATACCAGTTAAAGGGGAAGACATAACTGCTGTCGACTGGTTGCTATCTGGTCTGGAAACCGTTTCACCGTACGAGGTACACCCGGTGACTGTTGCGGCGCCAGGGGGTAAACTGGGTAGCATAGTTAAAAACACCCTGGAATTCTGGGCAAGAAAGCATAAAAGGAAGGTTACTATGTTTCACTCAGGGGACCCGACCGAGGAACGGCGTGAGAGGCAGACCGAGACCGTGGTCCTACGGCAGACGGGCAAGTCCTATGCAGAGCTACTACGCCAAGTGAAGGTAACAGTGGGAGAGGAACTGGCTCCTAACATACTCTCAGTTCGTAAAGGCAGGGGCGAGGATGTCGAGGTACGGGTGCGGGCGGGGACCAACTCTGCCCAATCCCTACGAGAGAAATTGGCACAGAAGGCGCCAGAGGTGAAGATTGGTGGGAAAGGGCAGTTGGACAGAAAAGAGGTTGTCCACATTAGAGACCTTGACGCTGAAGTGACTAAGGAGGAGGTGATGGCGGCGGTACAACGCGCGCTGGAGGGAAAGACGTCTGCTAGGATCACGTCGGTCCGCCAAGCATATGGACAAACGCAGAACGCCACTGTGGTGCTGCCGTTGGAAGAGGCGAAGAGGCTTACGTCCACCGGGAGGCTCCTTGTAGGGTGGCAATCGTGTCGAGCGGAGATACGAAGACCAGATGTTAACTGCTTTCGCTGTTGGGAGACGGGTCATGTTGCGGCACACTGCACGGGTCCCGATAGGAGAACCTGTTGTTACAATTGCGGGGCGACGGGGCACAAGAAGGCAGAGTACCGGGAACCCACCAAATGCGTGGGTTGTGGAGTGATTGGGCATAGACTGGGTAGCAGGGACTGTAAACACGTTCGGAAATGAAGTGTTTACAGCTCAACGTAAACAGAGCCGTGGCTGCCCATGACTTGGCATGGGCGGCAGCGCTGGTTGGAGGATACGACCTACTGCTGGTCGTGGAACCTAATCAGCGACTGGTTAACTCAGGCCACTGGTATGTTGACCAGGATGGCGATGCTGCTATACGGAATGTCACCGGCAGGTTTGCAGTCACGAAGGTAGTTAGAGGTAGAGGGTTCGTGGCTGTAGACATCCATCAACTCACGGTGATCAATGGGTACATCTCTCCCAACAGCGGAATGGATCGACATGAAGAATTCATCGGAAACCTGGAGGAATGCATACGAAGGGCTGGGTTCCCGGTACTTTTGACCGGGGACTTCAACTCCGAATGCACTGAACTCGGAGGGTGCCGGTCCACGCGGAGAGGCTACACCCTAGCTACAATGCTTGGGGCCGCGGGACTGGTGGTCATGAACACGCCTAGGGTGCCTACATACGACGCAAGGGGTGATGGATCGGTGTTGGATCTGACAGCGGCCTCAGATAGGGTGGCAAGAAGGATAGTGGGCTGGCAGGTAGTAGAAGATGATTTTGCCAGCGACCACAAGGCCATAATTTTTGAAATACAAGGAGGCGGAAGGGGTCTAGAGGAACAGGACCCTATCTGGAGGCCGTCGGAACAGCAGGCTGCGACGGTAGCGGATAGGACGGCGGCAGAGGTGGCCCGTAGGCGTGTTCACACCCCCGAGGAATTCATGGCCATCCTACAGGGGGAATGTGTGAAGCAGCGGCCACAGCCTGGAAGACGCGTAAAGAATGTTTACTGGTGGAACAGGGACATTGCGAGACTACGTGGTGAAACCAAAACAGCAAGGCGGAGGATGCAGCGCGCACGACGGAGGGACTCTGAGCGCCTACAGGAGGAAACGGAGGTGTTCCACGCGGCACGAAGAAGCCTTTGTAGAGCCATTAAGGCTGCCAAACAAGAGGCGTGGCAACACCTCGTGGAAGACCTGGAGCAAGATCCGTGGGGCAGGGCCTACCAGATCGTCACCAAGAAGTTTGGTAGGCGCCTGACCCCATTGACAAGGGAACAGTCTCTCACAGCGATAACGGAGCTCTTCCACGTCGAAGAGGAGGAATGGGAACCGATAGCTGGTGATCAACAAAGGCGCTTCACTGTAGAAGAACTACAGTGGGCGTCCAAGAAGATGAGCCTGCGGAAGAGCCCGGGCCCAGATAACATCCCTGGGTCCATCGTGAAGGTGTTGGTGGATAGGCACCCGTGGACGGTGTTAGACATGTTCAGTGGGGCATTGTCCACGGGGAGTTTTCCCGGCTGTTGGAAGGAGGCCAGGTTGGTCCTCCTCCCGAAACCGGGAGCCGAAGAAACCAGGAAATACCGGCCGATCTGCCTCATCAACACGATGGGAAAGCTGTATGAGAGACTGATCGCTGAAAGACTGCGGTCGGAGATTGAGGCGGGCGGAGGTCTTTCCCCAGACCAGTACGGCTTCGTTCGGGGAAGATCGACCGTCGACGCCGTCCGACGGGTGCTAGAGTGGGCCAGAGTTCAGTCGGCAGGCACGTGGCGACGAAGGAAAATCCCATTGATCATTTTCCTAGACATCAGGAATGCATTTAACAGCGTGCCATGGGGAGTGATCATGGGAATACTCCGGGAGAGAGGGATCAGCGGCTACTTGCTCGCCGTAATAAATGACTATCTGCATGAGAGATCTCTGCGGGTACGCACAGAGGAAGGAGAAGATGACTTCAACATGTTTGGAGGCGTTCCGCAGGGGTCGGTGCTTGGGCCTCTTCTCTGGAACATCGCGTACGACGGCCTTCTGCGGGAAGAACTCCCGGAAGGATGCCAGTCGGTCGCGTACGCAGATGACCTCGCGCTGATGGTGTCGGGACGGACGGAGGAGGAGGTAGAAGATAAGGCAAACTTGGCGGTGGCAGTCGTCAGCAGATGGCTGTGGGAGAGAGGACTACGACTGGCACCGCACAAGACGGCAGCTGTCCCGATCACCGGCAGAAGAAGACTGAGAGGAATGTCCTTCATGGTAGACGACGTACGGGTCCACACGTCCGGTTGCGCTAAGTACCTGGGCGTGTGGATTGACAAGAATGGGCTGTCTAACACCCACCTCAGAGAGGTCACTAAGAGGGCCGAGAAGATACAAGACGCTCTACAAAAACTAATGGGCAACAAGAGCGGACCACGGGCGAGCAAGCGACGGCTGATCCTTTCAGTGGTTTCCTCCATCTTGCTGTACGCGGTCCCGGCCTGGAAGGACGCACTTTCGAGAAAGAAGAACGTACGGATGCTAGCCTCCCTTACCAGAAGAGCGGCGATTCGCATAACATCGGCGTACCGCACCGTATCTGGATGCGCAGTGGCAGTCATCGCAGGGGTGCCTCCCATCGAGCTGCGGGCCACGCAGCTGGTCTCCACATACGAAGGAACGCCGAAGGCGGAAGCCGGGAGGCAGCTGATGGTCAACTGGCAGGAGATGTGGAGAACGGCCACGGCTGGGGCATGGACCAGGAGACTGATCCCGGACTTGGGACCGTGGGTCAGGCGGAGGCATGGGGAGGTAGATTACTTCCTCACGCAGTTCCTGTCTGGACACGGGGAGTTCGGGGTCTACCTACATCGGTTCAAGAGAAGACGGACACCGAGGTGCTTCTACTGCGGTCAGGATGACACGCCGGAGCACACCTTTTACGAGTGCGAAAGGTGGGCTGTGGTCCGGCAGAGGCATGGCACAGATGGCCTCACTCCAGAAACAACTGTAGCTCACATGCTGAAAGGGAAGAGAGAATGGGATGCGGTACAGAGCATGGTGGCTAGCATCCTGAAGACGAAGGAGGTACATGGAAGAGAGTGGGGAGAAGACTTCTAGGCGCGGGTAAGCAGCAATGTCCCTAGCAAGTATACTGTGTGTTTCTTCTACTATATATATTATTTTTGTGTTGTATGGTATTGTGAATTCATTGTCTCCATTGTCACTGTGGTTGGTACTCTACGGCCGGCTCGAGATGACAAGCACGATCGCTTCGACCGTGTGCAGGAGGGCCACGGCTAGAGGTGACATCGCCGAAGAGACAACATGAAGTGGGTTTCATTTATTATGTATTTTCCTTGTATTGTATGATTGTGGTATTATTTTATTTTATTGATTGTGTTCCTTCTAACGGTTACGAGGGCACTCACAGCGAACGTGCCCGCGGATTGCGGAAGGAGGAATAAGTTCAGACGCCAACGTGATGGGCTGCAACTGAAGGGAGGAAAAATAAATAAATAAATAAAATACAGGGGGCGAATCGTGGTCGCCGTGCAGGGCCAGGGAGGCAGCCTGGATGCAGAGGACGCTTTGGCTCCTTCATATGCAAGAATGAAGGTCAGTTGGGGTGCTCCGATGATGCATTTGGGACCCTCAGGTGTGAGAGGGGGACGCGGCGGTTTGCCGGCTTCGCGCAATGCGTAGCCGGCAACCTAGTGTAGGGACGGGAAGGGTAGCCTCTAAGTGGAGGGATGTAGTGGTTGTCCAGAAGGGAGGGCTGCTGCATCCTGATGAAACTGAGAGGACCCCGATGGGACGCCAAAGAAAAGGCAAGACAGGGGGGCAGTCGACTGCCACGACACTCCGACATTCCTGCGCATAGCCTAACGGCGGAGGCCGGGGATGTTGGGGGTGTTTAAGAAAAAAAAAAAAAAAAAAAAAAAAAAAAAAAAAAAAAAGGTTTTAGTACTGGGTATAATAAATGCTTCTGACCAGCCGGGTGGGAAGACTTGTTCGGAGAATAAACCGTTGAAAATATTCAAAAGTTGTTGTAGTGCCGAATTAGGAAGGTGTGAAAGCATGGAAAGGCGAATGTTGTCCGATCCAGGGGAAGTGTCCTGTGAGTTTTTAGGTGCATGTAACAATTCTTTAAATACGAATGGAGTGTTTAATTCACCAACCGAATCACCAATGTTTAACGATAATACTTCTATTATTTGTATCTTGTACCGTTGAAAATCGTTATTATATGATGAGGTGAGAGACACCGAGCGGAAAGATTTTGCTAGACTATTTGCCATTTCTGAGGGTGATGAAAGGAGTTCTCCTTCATCAATAAGGCCGAGAATAGATTGTTTCGGTGATCCGAAAATTGCATGAATTTTCTTCCATACAGTAGACGTGGGAGTAGTGGGTGAGATAGTGCTCACGTATTTCGTCCATGAATTCCTCTTAGCGTCCAAGAATACTCGATGGCACACCGCTCTAGCCCTGCGGTATAAATTTAGATGTTCTGTTGTAGGCCTACGATTAAATTTGCATAGTGCCTGCCGTCGATTTCTAATAGCATATTTGCAATCATCGTTCCACCATGGAACGAAAGGACGTCTAGGATTATCCGATGTTTGTGGGATATATCTGTTGGCATTCTCAAGTATCATGGACGTAAAAGAAGAATATTGGTCGAGGATGTTCGCTCCATCATCATACTGAGATTGGAATGCTTTATGGTATCCGTTCCAATCTGCCTTTTCAACAATCCATCTCCGTGGCCTTCTTTTAATCTCGCAGTCTACACCGAAACCAATAATAATTGGTCTATGATCACTGCCGTGAAAGTCATCATAAACAGACCAATTGAAATGAGGGAGCACATTCGGTGAGCATATGGAAAGATCAAGGTTAGATACAGTACCAGTTGATAAGGACATGAATATGTGTGATCCATTATTCAGTAGGCAAAGGTCAAAGTCTTGTCTCAATCTGTTTATCATATTTCCTCGAGTGGAGCAGAAGGTTGAGCCCCAGGAAATATGATGGGCATTGAAGTCTCCTACTATTAACGATGGAGATGGTATTTGCGTGAGGAGATTTGAGACATCTAAAGCACTGAACTCAGTGTTCGGTGAGAGATACAGATTGCAGATATGCAATTTGAAGGGAATAGAGACCTTTACTGCAATAGCAGGAATGACAGTGGTTAGTTGAATTCTTGTAGCTGACACGCCATTCTTCATGAAAATCACTACTCCACCACTCTCCCTACTGTCTACTAGGCAGTCGTATCTCTCGCAGAAGTATCCTCTGAGTGTAATTGGGTCATGTTGTAGAAGGTGAGTCTCTTGGAAACACATGATTAGTGGATCATGTGTGTGCGCTAATACTCTAATATCTTCAATGCGGGACCGAATACCTCTAACGTTCCACTGAATAATGCTCATAGGTGTAAAAAAAATAAATAAAAAAATTAAATTTCGGAAATTACATAAAAATTAGTTGTACGTGATTCGGTTTTTCTTTTTTGTATTGTTTATTTTAAAGAAGTCCATGCCCTAGCGTCGGGTGGTTCTTCAACCATATCCTCCAGTATATGAGGTGATGGTGGAGGAGATTTATTTGAATGGGATGCTGCAGTTAACATCCCAGAGGGGTGGTTATGTGGGTTCCCTTTACAAGAAGCTTATTAGGTGGCTTACTGCCAGCTGTGATAGTCGCTACACGTGCCGGTACGACTTTGGGAGCAGGAACTTTCGTGTGTATCACACTGTTGGATTCACTAACTGCGACTGCGTTTTATTCATCTTTGTCAGCTCTGAGATAGTGGCTGTAAGTGAAGCTACTTGATCAGAAAGCATCTGAACAAGTTTTTTAAGTTCATTGCAGGATCCGCACTGCTGATTATTAATGTTTGTAAGAGTTTGTTTCGATGTAGCGGTAGCAAAAGATACATCTGGTTTAACCAGGTTCCGTGAATTATTTAACTTTTTGTATTCTCTTCGTGCGGCCGGGAAAGACAGCTTTTGCTCCGTACAGATTTTGAGAATTGTCTTTTCTTCTTTAAAGATTGGGCAATCTCGGGAGCGGGCTGTATGTGGACCACTGCAGTTTGCGCATTTTTCACTTTCTTCGCAGTTAGTGTCATTGTGACCTTCTTTAGAACATCGAGCACAGATCTCAGTTTTTGTACAAGATGTTGTAGTGTGACCAAAACCTTGGCATCTGAAACATCGCCGTGGGTTGGGTATGAATGGAAGAGACGGTGTCGGTTCTTCTGTTCCGTTCTGCCGTTTCATAATACGTTTCACTTCAACAACATCTTGGTGGCAAAGCTCGTCAACTATTTCAGTGATATCTATATCTAAAAGGTCTCGACAAAAAACTACACCCTGGCTCGTATTTAAAGTTTTGTGGCTTTCTGCACTTATATTTATACCACCCATATTACGGAGATGTAAGATAGATCGACTCTGTTCGTCGTTGAATGTTTCGATCAGAATCGATCCGTCGCGTAATTTCCTGATGTTCTTCGGGGAGCCACTTGCACCTGTTACAGTTTTGTTTATTAGGAAAGGTGAAACCTTTTGGAGGGAGCCACCTTCCTGACTATTTCAGAGAACAACGAATCGAATATTTTTAGAGTTCAAGTCTAAATATTTGCAGTTCTCTTCTATAGGACTTTTATCCTCATCAGACAAAGCTGATCGAGGTCTCCTCACAAGACTTAATTTGGTGGTTTTTTCAGATGGACCACCAACCATCTTGGAATTTAATATAGGAACAGAAATTTTGGTCCCACGAGTACCGGCGAAAAATGAACCACTCCAGCAGAGCGCACGCGTACTGGAGCTAGAGCTAAGTACAACTGCTCACTACTTAGAGCCATTCACCCATCGGCACGATTTGTTCCCACCTTGAGTTACGGTTGCGTTTCGTAAGAGTGTTTTGAGTTGGCTCGCACAGAAGTGGTGATGTGTTCTTTGTTCGATGAGACAGGACAGTGAGACTGGGTAAATAGGTGTATTCGATGCGAGGTCATCATTATTTTTATATGTGCAGGAAAGTATCCTTATGTATATGAAGAGAAAAATTAATGATATGATTCAAAATATATGATTCCATATAATTTTGATATAAATAATATGTTTAACTAATGTTAAAAAAAAATTATTTTCTTGTATTGTTAATGTTAATTACTTTATTTTATATATTTTTTTAAATATGACAGATGAGTAGTGTGGAAATGTGTTTTCTATGATTCCATATATATGATTCAAAATAATTTTGATATGCTTAATATGTACAATTTATGTTAAAAAATTTTTTTTCGTATTGTTAATGTTAATTATTTTTTTAATTTTAATAATATACATGTGATCAGACTACATCGCCCTAGTACATTTTTTCGTTGTTCCCCCCTTAATTTGAATTGTTTTGTGATTGAGCTTTTATTTTATATTGATTCTACAATGAGCTTTTCAAATTAAAATTTTTTTTTTTTAATTTGGAAGTAAGCTCGCAATACATCAGTTCTTATTGAAACTCCAGAACTCTTCAATCAACTAAGTGAAAACACCAGACACCTTGTTGCTAAAATGAAGACAGAAGGAAGGAACATTCCAGTCTTGTAAAAATAAAGTAAACAGCTGAATGAGTACTTGAATGGCTTGTTGGATCACTTAAGGGAAAATTTAGGTTTCAATTTAATGTAAATATTACATCAAGCACCTTCCTCTTATGGAAGCAAATAAGTTGTTACTTCAAACCAATCAAGCCTTGACCAATTGAAAAGGTAATAGAACAATGCCTTCCAGACTGATCTAAGAGCAGTGGAAACTGGCAATTCCGTAAAATATTCTGTAAATGTGCAAATTCACAATCTACCAAAAGAAAAAAAAAATAAACAGCAAGCAGGAATCATGTTCACTGGCTTGCAAGAATTAACACAAACTTCTTTGTCCACCCATTGCAATAAACTAAAAACTCATTTCTCTTTCTTATAAATAATTATTAAAAGAAACCAACTGAAACTCAGTGATAAACAATATCTTGAACCTATTAATCCAATTGTTTCTAACAAACCAACACAAACCTATCACTGATACATAAGAAAAGATAAGCAAAGAAGTCTGTTCTCCAACATTTTTATATTGTAAGTAATTAAGTAAATAATTATAAATTAAACTAATTTTATTAAACATCTGTCCTTTATTGAAATATTCAATATTAAGAATAATGAATCCACAAAGATATTATTTACTTAAATATTTCCTTAACCAAATTTTGATTTATTACAATGAGTTAGCATCATCATCATCATAACCACAGAATAAAAATTAAAATTATACTTCAAAATTAAAAAAAAATCATCTAATACAACAATTGTCAATAGTAGAATTTATTCTATTAATAGCTAGTAGAACAGTCAGAAAAATGTAAATAGCTAGTAAAACCATCACTAACAAGTAAAATCTTTCCAAAGTAGAAACTGCATTGAAAATAAAAAAAATTCAACATTGACAGGTTTCTGTTTTAAAGAGGGACTGTTTCATATAAGTGGGATTGAAAAAAAAAATATCACTTTAGTTTAATTGGTAGTAACAGATATCAAATATCATTGGTTGTAGTAGTTTGCAATGACAAACTGAACATGTTCTTAAACTATTGTTAGCAGGTGGTTTTTTGAAATTAGTAGATGTATGTTTAGAATATGGTCCAGGTGTGTGGATTGTATCTGTTTATTTAGAATATCATAGTTGTTTTTGTATGTTTATATGTTTCATAATGCTTAAGTATGTTAAGATATCCTTTTTTTATGTATTTAGAATGTCAAGGTAGTTATCAATGGAAAAATTTTCATTTATGTGCTGATAGATATGATTTGTGTCTATGAGATAGTTGCAAATGATGATTCTACGTTGCTATGGAGGACGGACTTTTAATATTCAGTGTATCTTTCTTAAAGCTATGTTTCTATGTTAGTTTAGTGTTAATAATTTATTTTGTTTAATGTTCTAAAAACTATATTGTGTTCAATTTTTTTAAATTTGTGAGCTCTATTTTCTTAGTCTTTTTTTATGACTCAAAAGGTGTGATCTATTTTTAAGTGATGTATTTCTGTTTTTGTTTATCTTTGTTATTATTAATTTGGTCTAAGAATGCATCAATGAATGTGCTTTTTACTTTATAGTGTAGAGTTCTTCTTTATGGTCTTCAGGTGCAAAGGTTAGTATAAGTAGTACATGGATCATACCTCTAAAAGCAAATAGTTTATGAACGGTTGGGTGGTTTGAGAGGTGTGAATTACTTCTATCATTGTATATTCTGTATCACTGTATATTCTGGGAGTGTGTTTTTGTTGATTAGTTTTTAGGTTGATGAGTTAAGAAAATAAATCGATTAGTTTATTGTTTTAGTACTTGCCTATAAGTTTATGTTATGAACGATCTCGCCTGAAGACCATTAACACGTTGTGGTAGATTTTAGAGTGAGGTTGGACTGTATTTTCATAGGTCATGAATTGAAACAACACCTTGTTGCTTACTGAATTGTTATCGCCTGACCAATCGGAGAGCCCCCACTAGACAGCACCCTATGGCACAAGTGGAACGGAACAGTTTAGTTTGTGATGTGTTTTGTTTATCTAACTTATCAGTTATTTTAATAAAACAATAATATAAGGGGTCTTCACCAGACATGGTTTCTGTTGAATTCCTGTTGTTCCCATGTCAAAAATATTGCTAAAAGATTTCTATTTCAGAGCCGAGAAAACAAAGAAGAAAATTACACCACAGTTGATAGCTACATGGAGAAAAGACTTCCAGAAATAATTCCAACAGTGAAAGGCTCAGCATGTAGTCATATGGATAAACTTCTTTAAAAATTAGTAAAGTCACAGGTAAGTTATTTTTTTCCTTGGCCTATGGACAGATACTTTTTAAACAGACCTTGTATTATAGTATTTTAATTCATACCATTAATCATTAAACAAATAGATCACATTTTAAAAGTGTTTTCATTATATTTGAATACATTCTTAGTTTATAGTTATATACACCTATTCACATTAAAAATAAGAAGAAAATCGTAAAAAAATACAATGATTGTAATTAGGCATGAGCCTGTTATCAGCAGAACAATAAATAAGGTAATAGACAGGTAAACTATTATTTAATAATATGTTTACTTTTTATAAGATATTTTTCAATGTTACATAACTTTATATATTTATTTTTAAATACTCTTAAAGTTTAATTTAATTTAATTAAAATTTTTGTATCTCTTTTACCTGTGCGGGTCATTCAATAATTAAAGAGACAAATGATGACTATAGGGCTTATAATCCTAAAACATTGTTAGCATCACTTTATTGTGATTTTAAAAGCAACAGTTGAATTTTCCACCAGTTTTCTGCTATGATAAAAATCTGACATTTGTTCTATGCAATTTATAAACTTTTCAATTCACTTAAAAAATTTGCATAGTTAATACACTTTTTACCATACTATTTTAACATCTGCGATTGAATTTTGGCCAGTTTTACACCTTAAGAAAATAAAAACCTTATTACAGGATTTGTTCCTCCATAGTACACTTTCAAGAAGAGACAAAATTTTGAAATAAGATTATAATGATGGAAATCCTTGTAGAACAGTTGATATTTTATATCTTAGGATGCCAACTTGAACATTAGATAGTTTCAGTTTATTCTCTAAATAGTTTTCTGTTATTGCCATTTGTTTCTTTTAATTATTGAACAACCTCATACTCTAAATATAAATATTATAGTTAGGTGAACATGGTATTTGCTAAAACATATGTCAAAAACAATCTCAGATTTATGAATGAATGAGTTAATACAAGATTGATAATGAGTGAACTTTTTATCAATAAACAAAATAGTCTTACTTCTAGATTGATAAGCTGAATGAAGATCATTTAGTTTGTTCTGGTTTAATTTTGACTGCCTCATTAAAAGCTCGTTTTGATCACGTGTCATAGCTGCTTCCATCTGGACACTCTGCCATTCTGTATATGTCACTTCACCCTATTTCAAAAATAAAAGTGATTGAGATTACAAAAACTGTTTATATTAGAATATGCTAACATTTGAGCAGAATGTCTGTTAAATGCCATGGCTAAAAGCCATGGCATTTAACAGACATGAGACATAGCTAACTTGACATGAGACACAGTTCCTTCCCAAAAACAGAATTTTCTCAAGAATAATTACATTCATTCCAAGCATTTTATGGAAACAGAGGATTGACATAGTTTCTTTACAGAGTTAGATATAATGATGCATATCAATATGTGAAACCTATATGCAAGTATATTCAGCCTGACAAATGACAACATGCTCACATAAAACGTTTCATGACTAGTGACTTTACTCATGGCCCACCAGGCTGGTCTAGTGGTTAACTTGTCATCGCAAATCAGCTGATTTCAGTCGAGAGTTCTAAGGTTCAAATCCTAGTAACAGCAGTTACTTTTATATGGATTTGAATACTAGACCGTGGATGCCGGTGTTCTTTGGTGGTTGGGTTTCAATTAACTATATATCTCAGGAATGGTTGACCTGAGACTAGAAGACTACACTTCATATACATTTATACATATCATCCTCATTCGTCCTCTGAAGTAATACCTTAGGGTGATTCCGAAGGCTAAAAAGAGAGAGACTACTCAAAATTAGTGGCTTTTTATCTCCAGTGTTTTATAAATATTAAAATCAAGCAAAAATTGGAACAGACTGTAAGACAGTGAAACAATGCGTTATACACACTATTCCAACTAAAAATAAATTTTTTTCCCTGGGTGTACAACGGTCATTATCAGCAGTTGGATATGATATTTACATTTCAAATAAATAAATATTAAAAATTAACATTGTAAAAATAGCTGAAACATACTACAGAAAATTTAAACATTTAAATATAAACAGATGGCTCTAAGAAATCGTAAAACATAAGATAACATCACTTCATTATTCCCTAGCATATTTCTCATGTTAGCCCCTAGTTAAAACTTGTGATGCAATGCCGCATAACAAACACAATCCACAAGGATGTGGTGTATAGTTAGTTGGTAGTTGCAGCGAGCAAAATGGGTGCATCTGTTTGAGTCATCATATATCCATGAGTAAGCCTAGTATGCCCTATTCGCAAAATGGCAAATAATAACTTCCTCTTGATGGTTATTCCTGTATGAGGAGCTCCACAGTGACATAGTATTCTTAACTGGATGAGGTTTATTGTTGATGGTAGCATAACATTCACTTTGCCATTCATCATGAACCACCTCTTGAGAAAATAGACAAGATCATTTGAAAAAATGAGATTAGTGAAAAGAGACTGGAAACAAGCCTTGAAAGAAATAATCATACTTATTGTAAAAGAAATTTAATTTATGTAAATATTCAACATGTTCAGTGCTATATTATCACTTTCAGTCATATACCATTAAAAATAAAAACATCAGTTAAATATCATTTATAAAATAAATAAAGTACTGCTAACGAAAGGAGTGTAATATGCAATCAGATATAAAATTATATAAATGATACTTAAGAACATACAAGATATTTAAAAACATTAAATACAAAAATGCGTTATTGATCATTCAGTGATAAGATAATAATAAAATGAAAAAATCTAATATGGACAATACATGACTTCCTTGTAGGCCTATTAAATTACATATACACATTTTTTTTAAATGAAAAGTACATAAAATTTTACTTCATTAAAAACTTACATTTTTTCATTTTTTTTTATTATTGAATTATTATTATTCATTGTAAATTTTTTTTTTACAATTATCATTATTAATAAATCAATATATTTAAATTTAAATAAAAAATTACAAAAAAAGAGATGAAGTCTGATTCGAACTGATGTGCCTACCCCTAAGCCCAAATATTTCATTAATTAAAATTTTATTTGGCTATAACTCTGGAACCAATGAATATATCATAAGTACCACTTATGATATATTGTTAAAACGCACTCAATAACGGATTATTACTGCAGTTAAGAAAAAGTCCAAAATCCAAATTTTTTTGTATTTTGGACTATTTTTAACCTTTTGGTTCAAACGATGGCAATCAAAAGGGGAGGTGCGCAACTAAATGTTACAACAGTCCTAAACTCGAAATTTCAACATCCTACGCCTAATTGCTTTTGAGTTATGAGATACATACATATGTACATACAGACGTCATACTGAAACTAGTCAAAATGGATTCAGGGATGGTCAAAATGGATATTTCTGTGGAAATCTGAAAACTGAAATTTCTTGTGTTCACAATATTCTTTACTTCATACAAGGAAATAAAAAACAAGCATCTTTTGAAATATTTAAAAGTAATTTAGAGGTACTGACCTTTTTGTTTGCTTCTATAAGCTGATGATGTAAATTTTCATTTTCAGCAACTATTGTTTTGCATCTTGCTGTAAAATGCTCCATTTCTTTACGATAGTTTGATATCAGTTGATCTCTATCTTCTAGAGTCTCTTGATATGCTTGAAGTAAGGGAGCCACAACATTCATTTCACTACGACCCCATGATGATGCTCGAACTGGTTCTAAAAAAAAAGTTATTTAGAAAAAATAAGTGTTAATATAAGTTTGTTCATAAATTTGTCCCAGCATAAATGTGATGAAACAGTTGACTGAAAGGAATTTAGTGCTATTATTCACTCGTTAAAGAGGAATAAAGCGATGGGATTTGATGGAGTTCTCAATGAATTTAATAAGTGTTCCTGCTCCTATGGATTTTTTACAAAGAAGACCAAAAATATTACATAAGGATATTGTCCTGATTAAAGTAACAATAAAAATACTGTGATATTTTATCAAAAAATTTGGGAGCTTCTTTAAATCTGAGATTGTATAAAAACAATTTTTGTTTTGGGATATTATAATTTATAACTAGATGTTTTTCTCTCAAGTAAAATGAAAGAAAAAGATGTGAGAACTGCCTTTGTCATACAATGAGATTCAATTAGTTACTGGTTTTTTTTAATATATATTTGAGATCTGAAAATTTTTTTGAGGCACGAGTAGTCATGGAATACAAATTAATCAAAATGATTTTATAATACTGCAATGAAAATATGCAATTACTGTAAAATTGTGGTAGGCAGTGCTTCAGTCTTGAGGGATGAACTCAATTGTTTAACTGAGCACTGTTCAGATTAGTCGACAATACATAAAAATTTGATGTACACACCACATGACTTCCTCATACACCTATTAAATTACATATACACATTTTTTTAAAATGAAAAGTACATAAAATTTTATTTCATTAATAACTTCTGATATTTTTAAATTTTTTATTGTTATTGAATTTATATTTATCGTAAAAGGTTTTTAAAATCAGTGGTTAATAATTATTACTGAATCAATCTATTTATATTAAAAAAAAAAAAGTTAAAAAAAAGTAGATGAAGTCTGATTCGAACCAATGTGCCTTCCCCTTTTAAGATCGAAACACTGCATTTTATTAATTAAAATTTTATTTGGCTATAACTCTGGAACCAATGAAAATAAATACCACTTATGATATATCATTAAAAAGATCTCAATGAAGGCTTGTTATGCAATTAAGAAAAAGTCCAAAATCCAAATTTGTTTGCATTCTGGGCTTTTTTTGGACACTTTTGGTTCAGTCGATTGGAATCAAAAGGGGAGGTGCACAAATAGATGTTAAAACAGTCCTAAATACAAAATTTCAGCATCCTATGGCTGATTATTTTTGAGTTACGTAAAATACATATGTACGTTCATGCTGAAACTAATCAAAATGGATTCAGGGATGGTCAAAATGGAAATTTCCGTTGAAATCTGAAAACTGCCATTTTTCACAATCACAATACTTCCTTTACTATGTACAAGGAAATAAAAAAAAACAAAAATAAACCTTTACATATGAAGAGAAGTAAAAGTGAGCACTGTCTCTTAGTTCAGACAGTAACAATTGACAATTTTTAATTGTTACATGTATGTATCTGGGAACCGATTTTTGCTGGCTGGGAAGTTTTGGGTATTTTTGCAACAGGGTTACAAAGAAGGCATAACTATTAAAATAATATCAAAATTTTGGTGGTATGCTAAAATGACTTAAATTCTCATAACTGGCGAAATATTAAGTTAAAAATTTACACAAAAATTTCATTTAGATAAAAACCAAATATCATTACCATTACTACTAGTGCTGATTATAATAACAATAATAGAATCACTAAATAGACCATTAGTACAGCCTTAGTTCAGCTTCTACTAAGTTTCAGCAAAAGATTTTACAAAGATGCAACTCTGAGAACCTGGGTGAAACATCGGGTATATGATTAATGAAACATAAGCATATAAATTGAATGAAGGATTCACCTCTAACTGCCTTGAACGTACAACATTTTTCTGACATACACAGTACATCATTTCTTTAAATACGAATAGCTCAGTTGTAAAATTATGAATTTGCATTTAAAATATTAAGAGATTTTATACTTATTTACTTTTTTGTGTTTAAAAGGAAGAAAAAATAATTTTTATCCCCCAATTATAAAAAAAAGATAAAAAATGCAGAAATTGAAAACCCTAACTCAACTATAAAGCAGCAAAAGGGATAAATTGTTTTGTTCATCTTTTAAAAACAGTTTGTTAATAAAAAAGTGATCCTAAATATTGGATATTTTTTTGTTCTCCACAACCGACAACAATTTTTTTGTATGTTCCCACACCTACAGACAATGTTCTGATATTGTTCATTGGTTTATAACATAAATACAGAGTGATTTTTTAGTCCTGTTACCCAATTTTAAATATAATTTAAGAAAGGGAAATTTAGGTGGAATAAAAAAATGTATTTGTTACTTACAAAAGAGATTTAATAAAAAGCTATTACTTACATAATTGTTAAAGAATATGGTCAAAATGCCCACCCCTTGTGGTTATACACGCACGGACACTTTTCAGCATATTAGCAGAAACCTTTTTAAGAGCTGCATTGAAAATATTCATGATTAAGTCTGTGATATTTACTTTAAGTTCATCAATAGTGTGAGGATTGTTTTTGAAAGCCTCGGACTTCATATAGCTCCACAAAAAGTAGTCAGGAAATGTGAGGTCTGGGGACCTTGGAGGCCATAAGCCCTTGCTTATTATTCGATCATCAAAGAAGTCTTCCAGAAAATCCATGATTTCTCGAGACGTTTGGCATGTAGCGCCATCTTGCTGAAACCAGCATTACTGTTTTTGAGGTTCCCGGAGGGGCAGAAATTGGCGCATAATATTCCTGTATACTTCACCATTTACTATATGAGCGAAGAATATGGGTCCGACTATACTATGACAAAATCTCGCACACCACACACCAATTTTTTCAGGATGCAAAGATTTGTCTTGTAAAGTGTTAGGATTTTTAACCGCCCAAATTCGACAGTTTTGACTGTTCACATAACCATCAAGATGGATCCAAGCTTCATCACTAAAGAACACAGTGTCTAAAAATTCTTTTCCGTTATCATTTACAAGAGACCTAAAGGAACGGCAATATTGCAATCGCTTGTTTAAATCTGGAGGCTGAAGCTCTTGGACTAATCGTACGCGATACAGATACAATTTCAATTTTTTAGCAGCTTTTTGAACACTCGAATATGACAAACCAACTTGCGTGGTAACTTTTCCGTGGAGAATTGAGCAATCTTGCTTTCACATTCTCTAAAACGTCATCTGTCAAACGAGTTGGTCGATCACTACGTTTTCTGTCGCAAACACTACCTTTCTCTTGAAATCGGTTTGCTAGCCTAGAAACTGACATTTTTTCTGGCAGAGGAACACCAAAAAATTTAATTTGAAATGATTCTTTTACACTCACATACGATTTCGTAGCAAAATATAGTTCAAGAATGAAAACTCATTGTTCTATGGTAAAAGACATTCTGTTCGTAACATGACCGGAAACGGCACAAAAGTTTACACAGCTCAAGGAGAATCAACTTACACTGCCGTATCTATACTGGTTGAGTAGCGCTACCAACTTCTTGTCACAAAACAAAATTTCCCTTTCTTAGAAAAAAATTACCAGACATTAACAATTGGGTAACAAGACTAAAAAAATCACCCTATATATTTAATTTTTTCATCAAATTAATTCAAGAAGGGTTAGCTAATAATAAAATCAAAATGATCATCAATTTTATAAGAACTATATTTTTACTTATTTTATAAGTTTTATCACCAATGATGCTGAGTTATCACGCAAAATCTCAACACTGAATATTATAATACAAAATTGCTTTATAAAAAGTACAAAGGAAACTTCATCAATCAAGATCGAATCAACTTCTTTAGTATGTGGTTATAAAATAATTCTGTATGATAATTTAATCTAATTCAGCAAATTCAGCAAGGACACAACATATAAATAATATGTTACAGCAGAGTCTAAATATTTCATATATTTTTTTGAATATTTAAATAATTCATCAACATTTTGACCCTGTGTTAATAAAATTAAATATTTATGAAATATAAAACACCAAAACACAGTAATTAGATAAGTTAAATTTACCTATAATTTTCAATAACTGGTTTTCACGATAATCTGCATCTTCAGTTGGTATTAAATTTTGTCGGTACATGTAATTTTGCTGTCCAGTACCAGACAGCAAAATTCAAAATAGAAAATATTATAATTTTTAAAAAAATGACAATCATTAAAAGAATATGTAATAAATTTAGAATTTAATACCAACTGAAGATGTGGGATACCACAAAAACTGGTTTTTGGAAATTAATATGGTAAGTTTAACTTATCTAATTACTATATTTTGGTGGTTTATATCTCACATAATATTAAATAAATATACAATATAGACAAGGTGAAAAGATAAAGATGCTACAATTTGCTGATGATATAGTAATTCTAGCTGAGTAAAAAAGATTTAAAAGGAACAATGAACAGCATGGATGAAGTCCTATGCAAGAACTATCGTATGAAAATAAACAAGATCAAAACCAAAGTAATGAAATGTAGTAGAAATAACGAAGATGGACCACTGAATATAAAAACAGGAAGAGAAAAGATTATGGAGGTAGAAGAATTTTGTTATTTGGGAAGTAGAATTACTAAAGATGGACAAAACAAGAGGGATATAAAATGTCAAATAGCACAGGCGAAACAAGTCTTCAGTCAGAAATATAATTTGTTTACATCAAAAATTAATTTAAACGTCAGGAAAAGATTTTTGAAAGTGTATGTTTGGATTGTCGCTTTATATGGAAGTAAAATTTGGGACGATCGGGGTACCTGAGAAGAAAAGATTAGAGACTTTTGAAATGTGGTGCTACAGGAGAATGTTAAAAATCAGGTGGGTGGATAAAATGACAAATGAAGAGGTGTTGTGGCAAATCAATGAAGAAAGAAGCATTTGGAAAAATATAGTTAAAAGAACAGACAGACTTATAGGCCACATATTAAGGCATCCTGAAATAGTCGCTTTAATATTGGAGGGACAAGTAGAAGGGAAAAATTGTGCAGGCAGGCAATGTTTGGAATATGTAAAACAAATTGTTAGGGATGTAGGATGTAGGAGGTATACCGAAATGAAACGATTAGCACTAGATAGGGAGTCTTGGAGAGCTGCATCAAACCAGTCAAATGACTGAAGACAAAAAAAAATATAATATAATTTAAATATATATAATATTATTTAATAGTCCAGATGAATAATATGGATCTTAAAATGATTAATTTCAGTAAAAAAAAAAAGTTTTATATATAAATTTGCAAAAAGTAATGAGAATTTTTGTTTTTTGGAAAAAGTTTTATTTATTCTTCTACATTAATGTTATCCCCTTCAAAATAGTTCCCATTAGATATTATACACTTATGCCAGTGCTTTTTCCAATCCCCGAAACACTTCTTGAACTCGATCTTTGGAATAGTGATTAGCTCTTTCAGTTATTTGCTCTTAATCTCATGTATGCTTATAAAACGAAGGTCCTTTAAGGTTCTCTTTATTTTTGGGAATAGAAAAAAGTTACATGGGGCCATGTCTGGTGAATATGACGGTTGGGGTATTATTACAGTGTTGTTTTTGGCTAAAAATTGGCGAACAAGCCAAGGCTTGGCGAACAAGCAATGAAGTGTGAGCAGGCGGCGCATTATCATGGTGCAAAAGCCATGAATTGTTTTGCCACAAATCTGGGCATTTTTTTCGGATTGCTTCACGCAAATGGCATTGAACTTGTAGGTAATACTCCTTATTGATCGTTTGACCTTGTGGCAAGAACTCATGATGCACTATGCCGTTAAAATCAAAGAACACAGTGAGCACTGTGTTCACATTCGACCGTACTTGTCGAGCTTTTTTCAGTCTTGGTGATCCAGAATGCTTCCACTGGGATGATTGAACCTTAGTTTTGACTTCATATCCGTAAACCCATGTTTCATCACCTGTTATGGCACCTTTCAGTAGTTCTGCATAGTTGTTGACTTCATTTAGTGACTCCTGAGCAACTTCCATTTGCCGCTGTTTTAGTTAAAAATTTGGCAATTTTGGAACAAATTTTGCTGTCACATGTTTCATACCCAAAACATCCAAAACAATTTCATGGCATGAGCCAATTGATATCCCAACATCATCAGCAACTTCTCTGATTGTGATTCAGCAATCATTCATAATCATTTCTTTCGCTTTTTCCACTTTTCATCAGTTGTTGATGTGCTGGGGCATTCAGGGCACTCGTCATCTTCAACGTCTGCACGACCTTCTTGGAAACGGTTATCCCACTCATAAATCTTTGCTTTACTTATAGCAGACTCACCAAAAGCAATATTTAACATTTTTAAAACACTGCTATACTTTTTTCTATTCTTATAGCAAAACAAATTCTCTGATCCATTATTTATACAAATACAAAATCGCCGATCATACCAAAACGTGTGTTATCCTTTTGAAGCTGACATTCAATATGGCTAAACATTTACAGATACTTTTCATACATATTTACCAATATAACAACGAAAAAATCTCCAGAATCGGACTAATACAACCTGCAAAATTTCAAAATTCTTGTTACTTTTTGAACCCACCTGTATATATATTTATATATATATATATATATATATGAAATTTACTAATTAAATTAATAATATTTATAAAAAAATAACTATCAAAACACAATAAAATAATAATGACCAAAAAATAAAGATATCTGAAAAATAAAATACAATAATATGTGTGAAATTTATAAAATTAAATGTAACAATTGTGATCGTATTTATACAGGAAAAACAAATATATCATTTAAAACAAGATTCCTTGAACATTATAGAAATTACAAAAATAATAAATTTGGTTTATCTAATATGGTAGACCATTTAATAAACAATAACTGATATTAAACAAATTAATTCCATTAATTATTACTGATATTAATCTATTGCTGATTATCTATTACAATAATCTGCATTAATCTATTACTGATATTAAAACAAATTTGGAAATAATAGAAATTAATAAAGATGACAAAATTAAAAATATTGGAAAAATACATAAATAATAATTAATTAATTAATTAATAATAATTACATAAATAAATACAAACAAAATTTCAAATTGGTAAACCATCATACAATAATTGAGGGAGTCAGTCTTATAAAAACTGCAACAGATAGCAGCACGCATATGATAAATTAATATGTAATTTTCATTATTTTAGTATTTTTAATATTCAGTTTCATTAAATATTTCAATCATGACTGAGGATGTAGGATCCTGTGAAAGTACTTTCATTATAAAATTAAGATAAGATATGTTTTATCTCAACATTCTGTACTAGTTGGTTTATATTAATAAATTTAATATATATGGGCTCTGGGATCTATATGTATCTAATATGTATCCATGCAATCTAGCAGCATCACAATAAATTCCCTGTTAGCTTTTCCACTCCATGCAACCTACACATGGTAGGTTTAATCTTTACATCTCTATTAAGCTGAGCAATACAGAGAAAGGTTAAAGTAACGAATCCCATTGAAAAGATGGATAAGTGAGTAGATAGATACGTATTGAGTGATTTCATCGTCACCATCAGGTTTCTGCAACCTGATGGAGGTTCAACCCTTATTTCAGGAAATAAATTAAGTCCAGTTCTAACATGTGAAGCAATGATACTTATCTGTATGAGTATGATTGCTCAAAGAAGGTAGCTCCAATGCCATGATCAGGTGATATTTAATTCTTCTTATTAAAAACAAAATCCAACTATTAAGTGGAACAGATTTCAGGAACATATTTAAATTAAACCGAGATTTGTAATTTAAAAAACTATTTCCTGAATTTTAAGTTACAACGGTATTCCCTTAACATCTAACTGAGTACAGTGGCGGCTTGTAGTTAAAATTAGTGGGGGTGCGTTCCAGAAAATTTTTTTCTGGGCCTTTTCAAGGCCATGGTTAAAGTTTTCTGTAAAATAAAAGAACCAAACAAAAAAAAAAAGAATCAAATAGAATAGCTGGAAGCAGGATAATAATCTAATTCTACACTTTATCACATTCAAGAAATGGTACATGGTTTTTAAGCACATTATGATTAAAAATCGTATTTGGCTTAAATGAATAAATAATAAGATGTCTATACAGATAATATTTTTTAGTTTTATTAGATAATAACTAATTAAAATGTCTGCTTAAAAACACTATAATCCAATGGTGCTCAATCTAAATTTCTACGTACACAGAAGCAAATACGTAGTTAGTTTTTACTATTTACCTTCTCTTTCACCCTTTCAGCATGTTTTTGGATAGATTTGGCAATCAAAGAGCCCTTGCTTTCTACCATCTTCTGATCACTACTGAAAAAACAACTAAACCACTTTCATATTCCTTCCTAAACTAAAAACTAAACTAGAAAAGGGAACGAACTAGGAACGTTCCATGAACATGAAGAGTAAAAAAAAACTACCTTCCACCAGCACGCCAGGATTGGCACTGCAGGAGTGAGAGAGTGCTCTCTCCCTCGCAGCCTCACGTGCAGCTTCCTATGTGCGCATGCACACAACAGCCAAACACCATGCCACTGGAACTGTGAAGCCCACAGTTCCATACAAAGATTTTTATATCTTTTTCTTAAATTGGGGGATGGTTACTGACATTAAGCTTAAGGATTATATATTATACAAGTATAAAGAATGAATTAATGAAAAAAGGACTCATTATATTAAATATTATCAATGATATACTGGAAAGAGTGGGTGCTGCAGTTCCACAATACCTATATGCAAGCCACCATTGACTTAGTAAATTTATATGTAACATTTTTACAAAGTAAAATTTAAACTTTAACTTTTAACTTTATTATACTGGTTCATGTAATAAAAAAAATTACTATTTTTATGAAAGTGGATGATGTAGGGCTTCCAAAAAAAATGTTCTTCAATATAAGATAAGAAAGTTTCTATAATATAAGATAAAAATAATGTTTCTTAAAATAAGATTCATTCTATATACAATGTTTGCATTCTTAAATTATATAAGTATTCAACTTTAAGTTGATTACTTCAATACTACTTACTCTCTTTTGTAATAGGTTCATCAGCAGCTGAAGTAATATTAATACCCGTGTATTTAATGCTATACAACTTATCTTGCATATGCTCCAACTCCACATTCAGTCTATAAACATTCACAGAATACAAAAATCACTGCATTAAGTAATGAGAAATGAGAATATGATACATGAAATTAACATATAAAGAGGTCAGAAATTTTAATTAAACATATTTTTTCTGAGGTCATCAGTCATTTGGCTGGTTTCATTGTATTTTCCATTTCTTTCTATTCTGTGTTAGTCTTTTAACTTCTACATAATTATTACTTCCTACATCCTCAATTATCTGTTTAATAAATTTGAATTTTTGTCTTCCTCTACAGTTCCTATCTTCTACAAATCTCTCCATGACCAAACTAAATAAAATTGGATGACATATGATCCATTAATTTACTTCATTTCTTTTCAAGTTTTCTCCTCTATTAATTCTTTTAAAACATACTTAATTTTATAAACCCTTCTAATCCTCCTATAATATCATATTTCAAAGGCCTCCTATTCTGTTCTTTTTTTTATCTTCCTATTGGACACAATTCGCTGCCATAAAGCACTACACTCTACAAAAATATTTTTAAGAATGTCTTTCTAATTCTTAATCTATATTTCACCTTAACAAATTTTTTTTCTGCCCTCTTTTTACACAAAGTAAAGCACAACCTTTACTGCAAAGTAAATAACTGCAGCTATGAAATCAAAAATAATCAAAGTTAAGTACCTAAGGTAATCAAAAAGTAAAAAAAGAAAAGCACTACTGAATAAATAATAATGATTTTAAAAGTTATAACTTAAAAAAAAATAAATAGTAAAAGATATAAAAGTTCTTAATGATGGTGTTTAAACCACAATGTAATAATTCATATACTATACATACAAAAAAAAGAAACTGAGTTAGCTAAAAGTGAGTGGAAAATATACCTTCTTAACTTAAATAAACAAGTGGTTTACACAGAATAGATATAAAGTTGTAATGTATATCCACTTTTAAAAGTGTATCTTTAGAACTACTATACATAATAGTTTTAATGGTCCATCTACCTTCAAAAGGTACAGGTATGAATTCTTCTCGTATAAATATCTACTTTGTATATGTATGAAAGTGTTTGAATTGGATTCACAGCAGGATGTTCAAACATGAAAGTAATAAATGTAGAGAGAGAGAGAGAGAGAGAGAGAGAGAGAGAGAGAGAGAGAGAGAGAGAGAGAGAGAGAGAGAGAGAGAGAGAGAGAGAGAGAGAGAGAGAGAGAGAGAGAGAGAGAGAGAGAGAGAGAGAGAGAGAGAGAGAATTAATATTACCTGATGACTAAGTTTTTAAGCATGAATACATCCTGCTGTAATTGTTTGTTCTCTTCTCTTATAGTTGACAATCCTTCAACATCCCCCAATAATTGCTCTTTTTCATTTTCCACTTGTGATAATTTAGTTTGTAATTCTCCTTCTCCTAAAATTACAAAAAAAAAACAAACAAAATAATTTAAACCTGATTTCACTCACATGTTTTCATGACTGCCTTGTAAAATTCTAAGAGATTTTTACATTTTTTACAATCTACAATATATCCTAATCCCATAGGGGGTCTTCCCCCTAGGGGATCAAAACCATCACATGGAGGGTGTCTTACCCTCCATGCGATGGTTTTGGTCACCATTTCACCTCCTCCGTATCTAGCCCTTATGGGCTTTACTGGAGGTCATCTTCAGTACCTTGGCAATGACATCTTTCAGTCAAGCCTCAGCCAGGATGCCACCGATGTGAATACCACAAACGACATTCCCATTGGTACCCTACTAACATAAACTCAAAACAAAACACATATAGCCAAGTCTCAAGCAAGACTCAATGAGTTTCTAAGAATGAAGAAACTGAACCCTACCTATCTAAAAGGTAAAAATGAGTTCAACACACAACGAATCATAAAATGCAACAAAAAAAAATCACTAGAAAATCATAATAATAAAAATAAATAATGTAACATAACAGTAACATCAAATATAACTAACGAAAAACATACAAATCTATCATCAAACAGAAACAAAAACAGCAACAGTTCAACAAACTATAAAACAAAATAACAATAAAACCAAACATAAACACAAACACAAATAAGAAAAGTCCAAGGGGAACATCACATCTCTTCATCGATCCTTTCTTTTGCCAAATATGTAATAAAACTTTCTATGATCAACCATTCGGCCTGGCTTTTACAATTAACAAGGAGATCAAATCACCCGATAATATCAAGCCGACAATCAAATGGTCTCTGTGTGCATTTAAGTCATACCTACTTTTATCTGTTTAGCCTCCAGAATCACCGTAAGGTATTACTTCAGAGGATGAATGAGATGATATGTATGAATGTAAATGAAGTATAGTCTTGTACAGGCCTCAGATCGACAATTCCTGAGATGTGTGGTTAATTGAAACCCAACTACCAAAGAATACTGTTATCCACAATTTTGTATACCAGTGTTCTTAAGTCATACCTAGCACATTCATATATCACATAAGCACCGTCCAACAATCCGCATTGTGGACACATACCAGAGTCTGCCAGGCTGAATTTCTGAAATCTGCCCAGAAAAGCGTCGTGCCCAAAATGAAATTGTGTCACATACTTGTTTGGATGTACCTAAGAGGCGTTCTGCAAATCAACAACATTAGGGAAAAGATCATGCGTATAACGCCTACATTCTGTCTCATCCCATCTGGCCTGGGACAGGGAAACACAATGCTGTTCCATCTCCTTTATTTTCTCCGAAGTCAATTCACCTGACTACTTAGCAACATAATGTTGTTGACTCTCAGACGCAATCAAGTCTATTGGTTTCATGCCTGTGATCACCAAAGATTGCCTCCTGTGAAACTGTACAGTAACCACCCATTACTTAAGCAAAGTAAGGCGTTGAGCCCATATTAAAATTACCCGACAGCTTTTAAAGCCTATTCACCCAAACAGGCACCACATACAGCATAATTGCCTTGCAGACAACCTTATACAAGATACTCATAGTCTTAAAATTAAGACCCCAATCAGGATAATTACGAAGAAGGCATTACAGGCCTTCCCTGCGACATATTGAAGGTGCTTCTTAAACTACAATTTTTCATCAAAAAACACCCTGAGGTACTTTTGAACCTCAACATATCTAATATGTTGGCTGTGAGGTGGACTCGCCGCCTCACAGCCAAACGGCCTTTGAGGAGCATCATTGTGGTCTTCTCTAAGCTAAACGTCATCGTATGTTGACGACCCCATAGATTGAGTATTCTACATGATTGAGTGGCTCAGAATTCAAACCCCCTCTGCAAACCTTCTTCAACCAGCAAGAGCCCATTGTCAGCATAAGCCACAAAGCAACACCTGCTGGGCAATCTCAGCCGCAAAAGTGAATCAAACTCCACCACTCACAATAAGGGACCCAACAAATTGTCCTGCGGATAACCCTGTGACAGTGTCTTCCCCACTTTATGACTGCCCTCACAGAGCAGTAAATCCCAAAGACTGAAGTAACATTGCATAACCTACAACTCAATCATGCTAAAATCTCTTTTCTGTAACTGGCATAAGGCCACCATAGGTTATTAAATGCCCCAGAAATGTCCAGGAAAATTCCCAGGGCATATTCCTCCTTTCTTTTTCCTGTTTACGCTCTGTTAATTACCATTCAGATAACACTTTAGAGAATGAATGAAGATGATATGTATGAATGTAAATAAAGTGTAGTCTAGTACAGTCTCAGTTCGACCATTCCTGAGATGTGTGGTTAATTGAAACCCAACCACCAAAGAACACTGGTATCCACGATCTAGTATTCAAATCCGTGTAAAAATAACTGACTTTACCAGGACTTGAATGCTGGAACTCTCGACTTCCAAATCAGCTGATTTGGGAAGATGTGTTCACCTTTAGATCATCCTGGTGGGTTAGGTTCCTCCTCAGTGGAGGTTACTACACTCATCATACGAAGTATGGCATCCACTTGTGCCATTTTCTACAGCTATATTCTCAGAAATTACTTTAGGTAAGAGCTATGAAACACATTTTTTAAAAATCTTTTGATCAAATTTAATATAAAACCAGTAATTTTCCCTAATAATATTTGCCATAGGAATCTTTTAACAGCATCCAGTTTACTTTGGAAAAAAAAATCAGGGTGAAAAATTTCACAACTATAATCCAGAAGAGAAGAACCTGTATACTCAGTACAGTTTGTACAAACCATTAAACCAAAGTACAAACCAAGAAAGTTTCCAAAGGAAACTTTTTATTATGGTCAAACTGATTTTTTAAGAAAAATTAACTGGCAAATAATTCAGCTAAGTTTTTCACTGTTCTTAAATTGATTTTCTCACTTAAGAGATGATTTAATGAGCTTAGAATCTGATTGAATTGAAATAGGGGAGAAAGTTAGAAAATATTCATTCATGTGTCAACTCAGACGTACGTCAATTCAGTTATATGTGTTCAGAGGGCTTATTTTCTATACTCACTACACTAATTAAATTTTGTAGATATTTTAGGATATGGAGTTATTAGACAGAGGTGGGACTGGATCTGGATGGAATGATAAGACTTGCTATGATATGGGATGGATAGAAGAGATAGATCAAAACATTCTCAACACATTTTGGAATAGAATAAGGAAATATTAAGAGAGTTATAAAATGGCTAATTGTCTAGTAAATTTTTTAAAGAATTCATACTAGTTTTTGGCAGTAATTAAGAGGTTAAAGCCATCTGTAAATAATACTGGTTAGGATTCAGAAAAGCGATAGAAAGACCATTAAAAGAGTGAAAAAATATGTCTGGGCCAGGAATAAAACTATTTTGAATTGAATGTTAGGAGAATAGAAATTTTCCAAAGAATAACTTTCAGAAAGGGTTAGCATCTCGATTGGATAACTGGCTCATCACAGATCTCTATAACAATCTGTTTCTATTTAAATAAGATAAAACCAGTTTTAAGCTAAAACTGTGACACTATAACTGATCTAACACACTAACTTCTCTCAAATTAAGTCTTATTTAAACATCAAAAGGATTTTGAAAATCTACGAAAATATACACAATTATTAAAGAGATATATTTGTTAATTTATTTCTCTGAAGCCAGAAAGATGTTACTTGCTTTTTAGAAGTATGCCAAGTCTTTTAACTAGTGCCTATTTTTCAAATATTATTCTTAAAATTATTTTTAGAGGCTAATAGGTATGTAATTTTTCATGCATTTTAGCCCTTTTACTTTTTCACATATTATATATATATATATATGTATGTATATTATATTACAGTGGAAAAACTGTAGTATGAAGATAAAGCTAGCAAAGCAAGGTTAAATGATTAAAATCACAAGTTATTCTATGTTGACTAATGCAAGTCTAACTGGATTTGCATTAATAATTAGCATTTTGGGTGACTGTAATCAAATTATTTAGTACATTACTTTTCTGAGGAAGATGATTTAAATTACTTTAAATCATATGATTAGTTCTACCTTATATTATTATTAGAAAATATAACTAACTGTCTACTGAAGTTTTTTACTTGGTTATTAACAGATTCTTTTTAATGATTATAATGGGATAATTGGTTTATGATATGGCATGAGACTGAAAGCATTGAAATTTATGCAGTAAATGACACAGCAGCAAGTTATGGGAGCATATTACTGTGCAGAAATATTATGCCCTATTTGTCATAACAAATAGGGCATTAACTTTTAACAATTTCAGACAGTATAGTGCAGTTTTTAGAGATTTTCACAGTAGGTTTATGCAACAGTTGTTTCTTGTAACATGAAGCTGATCAACAGATTACCAGACTGATCTGAGAATCTCATGAACATATGTATGTATGATTGCTTACATTTTTGTGGAATTTTTCATTGACTGAAAGTGATGACAGACTTGCATTCATGCTTATGAGTTTTCTTATTATGTGCAATATAACATTCATGTTTCATTGTTGATCAGAAGCAAATCCAGTAATTTATCACCTTCTTTTTACAGTACAAAGTCTGCTCAGAAAATAACCAAACTTTTTTAATTAAGTGCCAATGGAGATATTTAGTCATGTGGAGTTGGCAGCATTGTGTTCTGCATAACCTCCTTTGTAACCACATGTTCTTGGATTCTTGATATCTCATTTAGTTTTCGTGTTATTATTATCTGAGTGCAATGTGTTTAAGTGTTATTAGCAATTTTTGTAATATGTGTTTTTTGGGAGCAATGATACAACGTAAAATTTTGCATGAAACTGGGGAAAATTTTCATAGAAACTTTTCAAGTTTTGAAACAAGCTTACAGAAAAGATTCTCTGGGTCATACACAATGCTGCGAATGGTTTTCATGATTTAAAAGTGGTTGTCAGTCAATTGAAGATGACTCTTGATCAAGAAGGCCTTTGACTTCAACTGATGACACACACATTCAGAAAATCAACGATCTGTGCGTGCAAATTACTGATTGACTAAGAGAACTTTCAGAAAGGGTTAGCATCTCGATTGGATCATGCCATGGCATTTTGACTGAGAAATTGAACATGCATTGAGCTGCAGCAAATTGTTCATTGGATAACTGAACAGCAGAAAGAAAATCAAGTGGACAATTGTCAGCAACTTCTTGAAAAAGCTGATAACAATGAAACATTCATGCAAAGGATCATAACGGGAGATAAAAGCTGCATTTATAGCAAACGACAATGAGACAAATGTTCAATCATCGTAAAATTGCAGATTACAAAAATCGCTACTAATACTTAAACATGTTGTACTCAAACAATAATAACACAAAAAATAAACGAGGAATCAACAGTTCAAGAACATGTGGTTACAGAGGAGGTTATGCGGAATACAATATTGTTAACCGCACGTCAATAAATATCTCCATTGGCATGTAATTAAAAATGTTTGGTTAATTTCTGAACAGACCTTGTACATAGAAAATTTGAATGAGCCCAGTTTTCTCATTTGTGTTCTATTAATATGTGTGGTATAAATTTTGTTGCAGCCTAAATCTTGGTAGAGATTTTATCAAGAACTGCTTTAAAAATATATGAAAAAATTAATTCCAAATTGAACTTGATTTTTTAAAACTTTTATCATGAATATGCTTCTGATAGTTGTTGGTGATCATTGAAGGTAACCTAAAATGCTCTTCATCATTCAGATTTTTTCCACTAGTCCAAAACATTTCACACCAATTTTATACAATTCTTTCATTACTTGCATTAATACTGAATTCAGAAACCATTTATCATTGAATTTCAATTGGTATTGCCAATTTTTATCTTAGAATTTTGATATTCTTGAGTATGTACCATGGTCTGAATTCCATAGTCAGTGGTAAAGTTGGTTGCTTAATCAGTTTAAACTTTACAGTTCACACATAAATTACCAAATAAAGGTTTGTTAATGGTTAACAACAACAAACAAATACAAAAAAACTAGTTGATCTTTAAATGACAAACACTACAATAGAAATTACTGAATAACTGCTACTTTCAAGATAGCCCTCGTGCCCCTTTCTGGAGTAAAAAAAAGGAAAATTTTACAAATTTAGAAAGAAGGTGAATTTATTATACCTGTCTTGAGAATCTCATTTTCTTGTTTTATTCTGTCTAATTCTGTCATAAGCCAACGTCTACTATGTTTAACAGAATGTCGACATTGTAATGATGCATCAGGCAATGGTATATTGCCACTAACTTGTCCAATCTGACTATGCACAACTGCTTTCGTTTGTTGGTGCTGTAATAGTTGCTGCTGAACCTTATGAGAACCCTGTAACAATATCAGTAAATTAACTGAAAAAAGTTCAAATTAACTTGCTTTAATTTCATATTTTATTTTTTTTTAAATTATAAAAGCTTTCACAGCAAGGAAAACTTTATTCAATCTTTCTTTTGACATCAGACATAAGATCACTTGTTTAGTAACTATTAGTGTGTTATGCTTATTATTGTAGATTGATTTTTTCCCTTAGGTATCACTGTATTATTTTTTAGCATTACTTTGTAATATCACGAGAAAAAATACTATCTGGTTAGAAGGTAAACATATAAAGAAACTTTTTTTTTTGAAGATAACAATCTCTGTGTTAGTTCTGATAGGATAAACTTTTGAATACCTTAAACATGCAAACAAAAATAAGCCTAATCTATTTTTTTTAAATTTCTAAAAGTACTAGAGAATCTAAGAAATGGCAATTAGGTTTCAGATTTTATGATAGGAATATTCTGAAATTCATGTCCCTGCAGTAGAGAAGTGGCAATGATTGTATATATTAAAGGTGGTTGGTAAATACAAGCAGCTAACGAATGAAGGGACCGAATAGCTTCTGGGATAAGGAGCTTCACCCCAATAAGTGTCAACAGTCTTTATGAAGCCTGGATGAGTGGTAGGGGTTTAGGGCAGACCATTGCCTCATGGGTGAAAAATCACCCCCAAAAATGGAAGAAACTTCAACAGGAAGATAACAACATTAAGATACAGAAGGCAATGGAATACCACCGTATTACTTTTTCCTAGTCAGGCACCATGTTTTCTTTTGTTAAATATTCTGAAGGTAAAATAGCTTCCCATTTGGATCTCAGGGGAAGAAACTGACAGAGTTATAAAAAGACAGCAGTGAGAATAGGTACATGGAATGTGAAAACATTATTGTTGTCAGGTAAGTTGGAAAACTTGAAGAGAGATATAAAAATAAGTAAAATTGATATGGTAGGTAGCAAGGTTAAATGTGAAGGAAGAAGAGAATTGAGAAGTGGTGAAGTTACCTTATTTCAAGAATTGAAAGAGGAAAAAATGGAGTAGGAACAGGTATAAAAAATAGTATAGAAAGAAATGTAAAAAAATAATTTATATGACTGATAGAATAGTGGCTTTAAAGATTGGAATACTGCCAAAAGATCTAGTATTAGTTCAGGTGTACATGCCAAACGTCAGAGTATCTGGATGAAGATACTGAAAAGATGTACAATAATAATGAGGAGTTATTAAAATGAACAGAGTTGCTGTAATATAGGGGTCTGGAATGCAGTATAGTAGTAGGATGGGAGAAGGCGAAGATGGAAAGACAGCGGGCAAGTTCGAATTGGGAATACGAAATGAAAGAGGCTGGTTGAATTTTGCCAAGAGAAGGAATTGTTAATTACAAATACATTTTTAAGAATCATATACATATACTTAGGCAAGACCAACAAATGCATCTCATTTTCAGATAATCACCTTTTGGATGAAAATAGATACAGGAATGCTGTTAAGAAAGCAAATGGGCTTCCAGGAGCCGACATAGGAAGTGAACATTTTTTTAATGATAGAAATGAAAACAAGATGAATTCAAACAGCAATAAAGGTGAAGAAATGGAATATAGAGGGGGGTTAGAGGGGATAAGGAGAGTAAAAGTGGGTGAAATGCTGACCAAGGGAATTAATCCAGGTAAAAGACAAAATGAACCAGCAGACGAAATGTGGTCAAGGATAAAATCATCTATAAGAGAAACTAAGAAAAAAGAATCTGTTTCTATGAAGGCACCCAAGCAACGAAACCTTGGGTAACACAAGAAATGATACAAAAGGTGGAAGAAAGAAGAAAATATAAAAATAAAGGAGAGTACAACAGAGCAATTAATAGAAGATTGAATAATGAATTAGAGACAAACACATACAACTAGGGAAAGTAAAAGTATTAAGAAGAATAAATGACGATAGAACAATACTGGCAACTTATCACAGGGAGGGAAGAAAATGATCGGGCAAATAATTAGGCGAAATAAATGCAGTTCTTTAAGATTCTGTTGAAGGTGAAAGAAGAAGACGAAGGAAAATCTGAAGTTAATAAGAGTAGTAAAGGTTATGAGACAAAATGAAAAGCATGGGATAGAAACAGATGGAGATAACAGTGGTACCAGGGACCTGCCAAACAAGCAGAATGCCACATGATGATTATGATTATTAGTTTAAAATACGATAACTTCTGAAATACTTTTAAAAAATTAACCAGTCTTTTAAATTGTATACGAACAGCAGTGAGAAACTTCACTGAATAATCTGCTTCCATATTTTATAACTGAAGAGAGCCAGCAGATATAAAAAAAATATAAAAGGTTCTACTTATCCAGTCATTCTATGTGCTCACTGCTTGCTGAATAAACACGTATATATAATAATTCTGTTATTTACTAAAGAATTATAATAAAAGAAGAAAATGATTTTTGCACATTATAATCGCATGTTTTTGGTGAAAATAGACACCAAAATAGTTTGGCAAAACTATCTCAAAGACACTAATTGTAAATGGATGGGCTGAGGTATTCATTATGAAATGTGTGGATGCATGGTTAAATATTCTAATGCTATGGAATGCAAAAACAATGTAGTGTTTCCTCTAGTAAGTTAATCATTCGTTTTTGTTTCTTTTGTTTTTTACCAAAAATCAAAATTAAACTAATCAACTAAATAAATTAAATCAAGATTGTAATATCCCTGTGTAGGAAAACTAGCTGAACTATTAACTAGAAATTTTCAACACTGCTTCTACAGAGATAATCACTTACTAAAAGTTCACACCAGAATAATTTATGCTTATTACTTTTACACACTAAGTCGTAAAGCCTGCCTGTTGACCTTCATAGACAAAACAGTAGTATGTCTGTGAAGATCAACTGAAGCCTGTAATAGAAGAAAATAACTGCGAACAACTACATTCTGAAAGTTATTCATAAACAGCCTATAATGTGTAAAGATCAATGTTTTCTTGAAAACACATATTTCATCAGGGAGTAATCATAAAACTGAATTTTAAAGCTGGTATTTTTCTTGATTATTTTAAGGCGGTAAATAATTAGCCTAATATTTACCAAAATTTTGTTTTATCCTAAAATACCAACATAACTGGTCAGCTAAGTAAATTTCAAATTCTGATAAATAATACATTTCTGTAACTTGAAAATCCAAAAAAAATCAAAGGATATACAATATCCTTTACTGTAGATATTTTCAGATTTTTGCCATAAGCAGTCTCAAAGACAAGAGTAAAAATTTATTATTTTATTACTTGCTTGTAACTGATTTTATGTTACCTTGTACAATCTAACTGAATCTAAGATAGGCTGATCAAAAAGACAGTAAGCTAACTAACCACTACAACAACTGACTGAAGAATTCAGCATATATATTATGATTACTATTTTCTGTATTTAAGTTTTAATAGTAATTGCCAATAACCTTTTCAATATGATAACATGTTTGAGAGTTGGAAAATGCAATGGTGGCTATATTAAAAAATGAGAATTGGTTTATGTATGGGATGGGGTTTTATGTTTTTTTTTTAAATTGCATGATGAAATATGTTTACGCTTTTATAAAATAATAAAAGTTTTGACTCGCGTAACACAAACAAATATAAACTTCCACAAATTCTTTATTAGACTATGATCTACTTTCTTCTCCAAGGGTTTCTTTTTTATTTTTCAGATGGTTGGATTTTTGTGTTAGTTACAATGATGGATTGCTAAGTAGTTAGGAACAAATTTTTTAACCATTTATTATTTGCATGAATAATTTATCAAATAGTATACTTCATCGATATTGTTTTTAATTTAGTAAGTTGTTTTAAGTCAAATTTAGAGTTAGTAAATTTTCTACTGTATGAATGTGTCATGTGTCAAGTTCGTGGCTTACATATATCATTTTCCCCCCCCCCCCCCCAAATAAATGTGTGCATAATTTAATAACTAATATATTTATTATATAAAAAGAATAACTCAAGGTTGTAAAAGTGCAAATTGTGTCATAACTATGAAGTAAATTTAAATTTTAATTCATGAAATAAAATGGTACTTGAATGAATAAAGTAAAAACATTGTTTGTCATGTTTTACCTCAATTCTAACCCCATAAAATGAATTAAAAACCAAAATTAATCTTGCATGATTGAACATTACCATTTTACATACTGGACATAAATTTAACTGTTGTTTTTCTTTATAGTTAAGGTGATTTTTTTTTGTATCGGAGAAACAGACATTTATCTAAAGAATGGTAAGAAAGAACTAAACAAAGTATAAATAAAAGGATGGGGATACAAACCTGTCTTCGTGCTCTTCTTTCCCGTTTTTCTTGCCTACGTAGAGAACAATATTTTGTAGCATTTACACCGGTAATCAACAAAGACTGATCATGATCACTATCAGGGACCTCAGCAGCCATTACAGTAAATAACGGAACATCAGGAACTGACATGATGCGTTAATAGGTTTATACAGATATATATATATATATATATATATATATATATATATATATATATATATATATATATATATAATCAAGTTTTAATCTTACAAATATGAATGTTGATGAACATTACATTGGCTGATGCACTTCATTATTATCATACATCAGGATGGCAATCTGATACGTAACAACCAAAAAAAAAAAATACAAAACCTATTATGAAAAAAATTAATAATATCCTTACTTAATCACAATCACTGAAATAAAACAGACAAATTACAAAAAAATGTCTCATAAAATTTTCAATTTAACAACGTAAGAAAAGTAAATACTAAATTAAGATTTTTTAACAACTTTATGAAGAGATAACCTCTCATAATTAAATTGCAAAAGTCATAACTGCAAATAAACCAATGAATTTACAAGGTTAATAAATGCCAGTCGGCATTAATAATAGATATATTTAATTTAATCTTTGAAACTGGTAGTATAGATTATTACAAAAAAAAACTTCGTACATATTCAAATATTGGACACCCCGATCATTTTAACATAAACAATATCAATATACCTTCACTAGGTCTTCTGTTTATATCGAGTCAAACGTTTACTATCGATGATCGAAAATTTTTAACTTCATACAACATGATCGCTTTCTTACATATACAAAAAGTAAATGCACTTTATTAATTATGCGTCCCAGGTTGGGTATTATTTATTCTATGACGGAAAAAGTTAAAAATTTTTTGCATTTTGTATACCTAATGTGTTACCAACAATTGATCAGATTCGTACAAATGTAAAGAAATTAATTAGAAATGTTTACTTCGATTTTAAGAAGTATCGTATTCCTTTCTAGTAATAAAAAAAAAGTGGAGGTGCTGGGATTTGAACCCAGGACTTTCAGCATGCGAAGCAGACACTCTACCACTGAGTTACACCCCCACGAGTAACACCGTCGAAAATAATAACAAATAAACAATTACAGTAGAATTCTGTTTTATTCAAACACCGTTTTCCTCGTTCGTAAATTGGAATAAACAGTTCAATGGTGAAAAACATTTTATAATTTTTTAACTTATTTTTCTTATTTAATATCTATTAATTTTCTCATGAATAATTATTTATTTTTCTTATAAATAACAGTTTTATTTATTTTTTCATAAATAATACACATTATATAACTACGATCAGATGAAAATTAATTTTCACTAATCCAGGTCTTTTGAAATTATGGGTTCGAACAGTAATAATTAATTACATGACAATGTGTATAATTGTTTTCATCTGCGGTATTTCACCGACCCGAAAATTGATATTAATTTATTATACGAGGGCTGCTATCTGTTACAGTTTTTATAAGATGTCTCCCTCAAACATTAGCTGATGGATTAACAAATTTAAGTTTTGTTTGTATTTATTTACGTAATATAGTTCTAATATATTTAATTTTATGTCATCTTCATTAATTTATAATATTTAAAAATTTTTGTTAATATAAATAAAATGTTTATTTTATTACAGCTGAGTTTATGTAGGTAATAAAAGAAAAATATTAAAAATTTAAAGAACACGACTGTCAAAGAAACATTACTGACAAATATTAGGCTCCTATTTAATAGTATAATAAACAGCGTGCAGGTGACAATTTCGTATGTGGTATTTGTATATAAATAATGTCCCACGAAGAAACTGAGAAACTATCAGGGCATGTTTTACTGAGGAAAATTATGAAAAAAGTCCAAATAAAGATAGGTATGGAAACGCTTTGTTTTCGAGATACGGCTGGCGAAAGATTTCGCCTAATTTCAGTTCTTCTAAAAAAAGAAGCCTTACTGAAATTTTTGGAAACCAAATTAAGTAGTAAAGTTGGTGGCCTCTTATGTAACATGAGTTACAAAATAGGATAAAACAGGTCCAAGAACTATAACTCCAATAATTTCTTAGATATCTGACGTAAAACACAAAATTCGGTGTCAAAAACAAGTTTTTTTTAGGTTTGTAGTACAATAACTTTGTTAAACGACTAATGTGGAATTAATGAATAAAATGCGGAAGATTTAATAACAAAACATGTAGACAATTTAATTCTGAGAAAATTAATGTAAATACAAGTAATAAAAGGTACTGATTATGTGTTTTCTCAACTACCATACTGGTACTGCTTATGATTGTAATAAGAACTACCATGCGACACGATCGAAGAACAAAATTTAAATCGGCATAAATACAATTATTATTGTAATTTGCTGAACTATGTCCTTTTTGTCATCACTAAATCTATGGATATAGTTTTATCTAAGAATAAATTCTTTCACATTAATTTCTAGTAACAGATGTAACTTTGTAAACAGTACATTCGCATGCTTTGCAACGTTAAATAAGGTCTATTTCTGAGTATGTCACTTAATTTTTCTTTGGTTTGGTTCCATCGTGATTTTGTATTACATTAGCAAATTCCCTTTGCCTTAATTTTTGAAAATCTGAAGATTGGTTGTGAAGATACAACATTTCCGAATAATCGTGATCTGTTAGATCGAAAGTGTACCTGATGCGTGCAAGTTAGCCTTCAATCTACAAACTAATATCCTGTTTGAATTTAAAAAATCGGACGATTGTTTACAGAGATATTATAAGGTCACTCCATTGCACCTCCCAAAACAGCGCCCCAGGGGTACCTCATTTGTTACTAGTTGATGGTGATAATTGGTCTAGCCTCGCCTGAGGTACTCGCATCACCTCGCTACTCTAGCCTCCCACGAAATTCCCACGGGAAGCTCATTATTATTAAACATAAATTGTTTAAATCTATTTACTATTTTATTTTATTCTTCGAAAATTGAGTTCTATTATTTTTGTTATCTAGTCATTCGATTGATTTGAATCATTCAGTTCAAATTCAGGTAAACAGTGTAGAGGCTCACAGTTCACATTTCATTAATTAAAATCATTAAAGTTTGTGCTTCAACCACCAAATATCCACTATTCAGAGTGTTTCTAAAATGGTGGGCTGGCTATAGTTTTTCGGATTCTACTTTTAAAACTAAACAAAAAATATCCGTAGGAAGAATGGCATTTCTCCTTTGTTCTTACCCTGTCCGTCATTTTGTTATTTTTATATAAAAATTTATATCTCACGCTTTGATAAGCGTCTGGTAATAAAGTTTTAAAATTAGCAAAAAATCAGGAATTAAATACCTTCGCAAATTACAAAATGGCGGCCATGTTTATTTTGCAATCCGTTATACTACCATAAATATTGTTTTATCAAAATTTATGTTGTTTGCTAAAATATTAAGCCTTTTATTTTGAACAAAATGGCATTTTATATTTTAAAATCGGTTAACAAACAGCCGAGTTATGGCAGAAAATTGATGTTGTAATTTTGTGTCAGTTTTCATGTCCTCCACTTTACATCCAGTTCGATTAAATAATAATTGTTTTAATTGATTGTTAATTCTAGTATTGTAAATTATAAATTAGTATCAAGTAATAATTTTTTCGCCATAATAGACGCAATAATATCGCAATAATAATTAAAAAAATAAAACTATGTGTGATAATCTTTGTTAATTTTGTAGAATGTTAGGTTTTTTTTTGCCACCATTAGAAATTACACAAGTCACCAATCTTTTTTGGAAAGATTGTCTTAACCATTCAAAAATTCCAGGAGTATTCCTAATTTCTTGAAACCCATTTTGGATCTTTTGTTGAAGATACCTAATGTTGTGTAAGCATTTTTTTTCAAATGGCCCCATAGATAGAAGTCAAGAGGGTTTATGTCAGGTGATCGGGCAGGTCAGGGCGCTGGCCCTTGGCGGTCTATCCATTTTTCATGGAAAGTTTCATGTAGGAAATCTGCTACCATCTGAATGAAATGTGCTGGAGCTCCATCGTGGTGAAACCACATATTTTCTCTTAATTTTAGAGATAGGTCTTCCAACAAATGTGGAAGATTTTCGGTCAAATGAGCAAAATAATTTTCTCCATTTTAACGATTTGGTAGAATCACTGTACCCAAAAGGTAGTCATTAAAAATATCTGCCAATATATTCAGGGAAAATCTTTGTTGATGGCTACTTTGGAAGGTACCACATGAGGATTCTTGTCACTCCAAACATACTGGTTATGATAGTGTAGAACACCATTCCAAAGAAGCTTCACCTGTGAACAGAATCCTTGCTGAAAATAAAGGGTCTTCAATTAATGTTCTTCAAAACCAGTTACAGAAAGCTAATTCTAAGAGAAAATTATTGGCAGTCAGCCGCTGTACGTGCTGCAAGTGATAAGGGTAAAGATAATTACCATTTAAAATCTGCCACAGTCATGTGGCCCACACATTCTTGTATTCTCAGAGAATGTGTACTTTTATCAGGGGATTCTTCCACACGATTTAGAACACTATCTTCTAATTCAATAGTCCTACTACTCCTTGGTCTACCACGGTCATGGTTCCCTGGTGTAAATGAACCTGTTTCTCTAAGCTGTATGTGAAGTCTTTCAAAGTTTTCTCATTTGGCACACCTCTATCAGGAAACTTGTTTTCGTACAGTCTTTTTGCTTCTGCCCTGTTGAAGTTTGCTAAATCATACATTAAATGCATGTCACACATTTCCGTAAAAGAATATTCAAACTCCATGATGATAAAACAACAAAACTTAAAAAAATAAACCAATAACAATGAATGGTTTAAACAAACACTCACAAGTAAACAATGAATTTAAATTACTTTAAAATCATATGGTTCTACTTTAAAAAAATGTACATTGCATTTTTACATTGTTAACATGATTAGCAGTGAACAGTCACTGTGTAAAATCATTCAAAAGTGAAAAGATAATATCAATTGTTTTATTATTAAATTTTATTGTGAGAAAGTTATAACTTAATTTGAGTGTAATTGAACGGTTAAGACAATCTTTCCAAAAAAGATTGGTGACTTGTGTAATTTCTAATGGTGGCAAAAAAAAAACCTAACATTCTACAAAATTAACAAAGATTATCACACGTAGTTTTATTTTTTTTAATTATTATTGCGTCTATTATGGCGAAAAAATTATTACTTGATACTAATTTATAATTTACAATACTAGAATTAACAATCAATTAAAACAATTAGTATTTAATCGAACTGGATGTAAAGTGGAGGACATGAAAACTGACACAAAATTACAACATCAATTTTCTGCCATAACTCGGCTGTTTGTTAACCGATTTAAAAATATAAAATGCCATTTTGTTCAAAATAAAAGGCTTAATATTTTAGCAAACAACATAAATTTTGATAAAACAATATTTATGGTAGTATAACGGATTGCAAAATAAACATGGCCGCCATTTTGTAATTTGCGAAGGTATTTAATTCCTGATTTTTTGCTAATTTTAAAACTTTATTACCAGACGCTTATCAAAGCGTGAGATATAAATTTTTATATAAAAATAACAAAATGACGGACAGGGTAAGAACAAAGGAGAAATGCCATTCTTCCTACGGATATTTTTTGTTTAGTTTTAAAAGTAGAATCCGAAAAACTATAGTCAGCCCACCATTTTAGAAACACTCTGATTATAACCTGTGACACTCTTGGTAACTTAAGGATTCCAACGCAGGGTCGTACATCTAAATCGGTTCGGCCGTTAAGCTGCTACGGTGGAACCTACATACCTACGAGGTGTGTGAGGAAACTAATGAGATAGGTAACACTGCGAGCGATCTGGCAACGCTGGGTCTACCGGTTTGTTCATCCCTTCCACATGCTCGGTACGAGTTTCAAATCCGTTCAGCCAACACATTATTTTTGACAGCGACATCAGTGAAGTTGTGTGTTACGAAAATGGAGCATCGGAATTTAGAGCAACGTTGTACAATCAAGTTTTGTGTTAAATTTGGGGAATCCGCGAGTGTGACCTTTGAAAAGTTGAAACAGGCCTATGGGGAACATTGCTTATCAAGAGAACAAGTTATCCGCTGGCACAAATCATTTTTGGAACACATTGAAGATCGACCTCGCTCAGGGAGACCTTCAAAATCTGATGAAAACGTTGAGCGTGTGAGGGTTCTTGTGAGGTTAGACCGTCATTTAACAATAAGGATGATGAGTGAACAGTTAAATTTAAACACTTTTACCGTACATCAAATTTTGTCAAACGATTTGGACATGCGAAATTGGTGCCGAAAAACCTCACAACGCAACAGAATGACAATCAAAGAAACGTGTGCGTTGATCTTCTTGAGAGGATTGACAATGGCCAAGAATTCTTCAATCGTGCGATCAAAGGTGATGAATCCTGGATATTTGAGTACGACCCTGAAACAAAGCGGCAAAGCGAAGAGTGGCACACTCTGTCATCTCCTCGACCGAGAAAATGTCGAATGAGCAAATCAAAGATCAAAACCATACGATTTGCTTTTTTGACAGTAGAGGTATCGTGCATAAAGAATTTGTTTTTCCAGGACAAACTGTCAACCAAGTGTTTTACAAAGGTGTCTTTGAAAGGCTCAGGAAAAAGAGTGATTTGCGTGAGACCAGACATTGCAGACAAGTAGATGCTTCATCATGACAATGCCTCGTGTCACACGGCCATTTCCATCACGGAATTTTTGACCTCAAAACGCATTCCTACGGTTTCTCAACTCCCCCCCCCCCCCCATGCATCTGATTTGAGTCCTTGTGTCCTTTTCCCCGAAATTGAAACGTTTCTTAAAATGACGTCATTTTGGAACTCTGAATAATATTCAAAAGACTGTGACCGACCAGTTAAATGCACTACCAGTTGAAGCCTTCCAACGCTGCTACCAGGAGTGGGAACGACTCCGCAGGTGTACAGCTACACAAGGGAACTACTTTGAAGAGGATAATATTGTTGTTTGAAAAAAAATAAAAACTTTGGTAGGTAAAAAGTCAGTCTCATTATTTTTCTCACACACCTCGTACATACATACATACATACACCCTAAATACATTACATTCCTATTTGGGCAGTCATGTATTAAAAAAGATATTCTTACCGTATTTACTACTTCTTTATGTTACAATGAATAATGCATCTTTGAAATATCACCTTGCAACATTAATTTTTATTTATGCATGCATTTTCTATAAAAATTTGTTGCTCATTGTATTATAATGAATCAATTAGTACGGTGAAAATGCCGTGTTTTTTACTGCTTAGGTAATCCATTGATCTGAATAATACAATATATATATAAATAAAGAAGAAAATGTTCCAGCCAAGAGTTATGGTTCTTTTTTCATAAAGAAAATGCTATTATACTAGTAACTGGAGAATCAGGCAGATGACATGAGAAATCTATTTGTATAATCTTATGTGTCACATATGCAAACATCAAAGTATATGTTCCTGTTGGAATTTATCTCATATTGTCGGCTCCAGATATATTTGCAGAACCATAGAGAAAGAAGGGCTCCTGCATGGCAACTCTGAAAAAACTTTCTGGTAACACGTTTTCATGTATTTAAAAATAACGATTTTATAAATTTTTCTGAAAAAAAAAATTAAAAAAAATTTAAAACACTGGTTTTCCTTTAAAACGAAATTTCTTTAAAAAGTAGAAAATAATTTTTTAATGATTATAAGATATCAAAATAATTTTCAACAAATGTAAAAAGAAAACCTTGTGCGCTCATAAAATATTGCTTTAATCATTTTAATTTTTTATGTTCACATTTTTACTTCTATTAATTTTCACAGAATACCTGCTCGAATTCTTCAGTATTCTATTACTTTGTCTGATCATTTTAATTTATGTTCACATTTTTACATTTATGGATTCTCACAGAACACAAATTCGTTTTCTTCAGTAATATTTTATGAGCGCACAATGGCTTTTTTTACAAATTTTGAACATTATTTTTATTATCTTATAATCACGGAAAAATTATTTTCTACTTTTTAGAGCGATTTCGTTTTAAAAGAAAACCATTGTTTTAAAAATTTATTTAAAATTTATTTATTTTTACTTTTTATTCTCCCGCCTACACTTGTTCATTCAAATGCCATCAATTCAATCACACCGGTACCATTTTTTCTCATTCTGTCTAACTCTACTAGCACTGTGTTGTTGTACGGTTTTTTCCAAAACTTCGTGTTGTTAAGTTCTTAAATGCTTAAACCATCAAGTGAGCGTAGCCGAATTAAGGTAACATATGCTTGCCCTATCTTGAAAAAAAATTACAAATCGGTAACGATAGATTATAATAACAATTCCATTTTGTAATAAAACGTAATAAAATCGTTTCGTTGCCACAACAAACTCTTAGTTACCGACACATATGATTTGATATCCACGTGTAACAGAAATGCTTTCACTATATTGGATTTAGAACTGTATTAAATATTCCATGATGAAAGTAACAAGGTGTTGCATTGCGCACAGTATTCGGCGCGCATGCGTATACGCTCGTCCCAAAATCTCATTTTCTACCGGGTTATTTGAAGATATAAGTAAGGGATTTTGGGACAAAAGTTTTTAGTTGTACAAAAATTTTACAAAATTTTAAATACGTGATAATGATTAAACGAGCTAACAATCGAATATTTATGAATGATTATTCACTTTCAATATGAATTAGTATTATTTGGTACTGATAAAGTTGTAATATTTATTAAAAATAATAAAAAAATTTGTTTAATAATCCTTAATAAAAATAAATATTTTATACAAGTCTATTGATTCCTAAGAGTATTGAAATTGATTGTTAATTAATATAAAATTCAAAATAATGAATGAAAACCTAAACAAACAAACAGGGGACACATCTTAATGAAGTGCAACTGACAAAAAGTCTTCGTGTAGCGTGTGTGGCTCTATGGTAACGACTCCTTTTGCTATTCGTGGGGTTCGGCATCGAATCACCGATAATTTTTTTTTTATGCTCATAAAATATGTTTTTTACTAATATTATTTTCAATTTATTATGTAAAACTATTTAATGCTGTTAACTGTTAATGCTGTTAACTATGTTAATGGAAAATCAACTAAATGGGAGATAACTTATTTCAAAATTTTATAACTAAAGATCTGATATTATTTATTTTGGTCAATCTTCGGAATTGATGATTTTTTAGTTTAATTAAAAATATTATCACAAAACAATTTTTGAAAGAAATTCCTTTTAATAATCTAATTTACACGGGAAAATGAGATATTACTTATTTTTTTACGGATACCAAAATGAATATTACTTTATAATACTGAAATAAAAATAAAATAAAAAGTTATTGTTTAGTGAAAAATAATTTTATATTCAATAAACATATTTTTCTAATGAGTCAAATGAAATGCAAGGGATTTTCTAGGTAAACCATTTTAAACCGTGTGCAATAAAAGAACAATTGGAAAAGAGTCGGTTTTGGTTTTTATGTTAATGAAAACTATTTTATTTTCTATTTCATATAAAATGTTTCCAGTATATTTTCATTTTGAATTAAAATAATTAAACTTAATTATTTTCTGAACCGTTCTGTATCTAATAGTACATTAATAATTAATTCAAGGTAAATTGTTTATTAATAATAATTATTATATTGTTAAGAAATAAACGAAATTAATCATTCAGATCATAATTCTCGACTCCACATATAGTCAATTAAATTTTATATAAAATAAACAAGAAAACCTACACTCCATATTTATTTGGAAGTGCGTGTACATGCACACGTGAATACGGCACTTCCTATTTATAAATATTAGAGTAAAAATCCACATTTCGACGCCAATTTTCATATACGTCAATAAATTTTATTCTTTTATGTTCCAAAAGTTTGTTTATTTTTAATAATTCTGCCTTTAATCACATTGATGTCTTGCTTCTGTTTGTGCGCCAACCGCATAAACGAATTTAAACATCATGGCGGGAAAAGGATTTTGGGACGAGCCACTGCGCAACGCTGGGTGTGCGACACCTTGTTACTTTCATCATGAAATATTCTATATTAAATTGTCATCAGAACCAAAGTTGTTTGCAAAATTTCAGCTTCATTGCATAACGGGAAGTGCATAAAATTTCATACTAAAGTTGACCTATTGAGGATTTCTAACATTAAGAAAACCATTGCAAAAGTATGTCAACCACCTAGTATACATTATTGAGATGAGACGACATATCTTATCTTAATTTTACCATGAAAGTACTTTCGCGGGATCCTGCATACTCGGTCATGATGAAATATTTAATTGAACCGCATATTAAAAATTAAAAATACTAAAATAATGAAAGTTGCATATTAATTTATTATCTCAGTGCTGCTGTATGTTACAGTTTTTATAAGACTGTCTCCCTCAAACATTAAGTACGATCAGATGAAAATTAATTTTCACTTGTCTAGATCTTTTGAAATTATAGTTCCGAACAGTAGTAATTAAATTACAAAATGACAATTTGTATATTTGTGTTTATCTGTGCTATTTCACCGACCATGAAAATACTATTTTCGTAACTTTTTCATATACTCTTTTCATTGTTCCTTGGTTCAAAATAATGAAAACGCACAAACTACGAGTTTAATAGTGATTTGCTTTTGAGTTTGTGGCCTGTCAGTGATTTTTGTTTTTTAGATCGAAGAAGGTAAAAAGGGAAGAAGGGAAAATGGAAAAAATAAAAGGGGAAAAGTAAAAACGAGTAAAGAAATGGAAAGGGGACAGAAGAAAAAAGGGGGAAAGAGTAAATGGAAAGGGAAATAGAAATTGCGTAAGGAAAGCGAAAGGGGACGGAAAAGGGGAAAGGGAAAATTGAAAAATGAAATGGGGAAAGGGGAAAGGGTAAAAGGGAAAGGTTAAATTTTGTGAAGTTCCGTAATGTTCATTTTGTTAATGTTTTATCAAACTTTTAATTGTGTTCATTTAATCTACATATATACTCAAATCTAGAAAATATGTATACTCAATTAAGTATTAACAGGTCTGCTAGTAAATATATATATATATATATATATACACTAACAAAAGAAACCACCCAACTTTAAGGAAAATAAAAAGACAACACCATAAAGGCACACTAAAGTCAATAGAAGAAGAATTCAATAAAACACAGTCGAGATTATTACAAAACTTTCAATTAAAAAATCAGCTCCAAAAATATGAACCGCCAACCCTACTAATAAAGAATGAAAACGGTAAACTGGTCCAAATCCTAGCGAAATATATTAATAAATTAGAAGACTAATACAATAAAAATAACAAAGAGTTCTACATTTTAAGTAGCTTATATCTAATTCCACCAACCAATTCTTAGATTTATGAAACTTGGGATGCTATCAACCAATGATAATTGCATGGTTTATTTGAAATAAAAACACCACAGATAAAATAAAATTAAACAAGAAAGTCAAGAACAAAAACAGCTCACAACACGTACATTTTCATCACTAGAAAGGGCACAAAAATCGGAACGTATGAAAAGGTACTGTGAGGACCACAAGGCCCAAACAGTCCCATCGAAGAAACTTGGATAATGGACTGATTAAAGTGATCCTATGTGGTCAAAAAAGATCTTGTACGCTTGTCTTGTTGATAATTTACCTTGCTCCAAAATGCATGTTAAGGAATCTCACCGAGATAATTTACATACAGAACCTGTATGGACTTATGAATGTTACCTGCAAATCTTGCTTTTTAACAAACTTATCCATTGTAGTATTAAATGAAAGGCATACAAACCTCAAATCCACCATTACAAATTTGAAGGGTTGTAGACAGGATTTCCTATACTCTCACACAACTTAACTCAGATGTGGTACCTTTATTGGTTAATAATAATCATAACCTACCAAACAATATTGGAAATCTTAGATAATTTGCCAATAACTTGACTACTTTTTAAAAGTTTTTTTTTAAGAGTTGGAGGAACCCCATTTACGGGCGCTGAAGCAGTGTTGGACTCGTTAACAGGTTCCGTAAGATAGCAAAAAAGTGTATTCTGCGCACTACCTACTAAACCTCCACCTCTGGCGATCCTCCCCTTCTGGGAATAGCTGGTAAAGCATTACTTCAGAAGGAGGGGTAAGCGCCCACACACAAATTCACACAACAAAGCAAATAGCAAAGGCACATACACACACAAAAACAGATCCACACATAACTAAAAAACCAGCACAAAACAACACCAAACACAGCAATACATATACACCACTTGCGCACTGACACACGCACACCAACAACTCTCGCAACACTCATACTTACCATACGCGCTTACATGCCATCAACTTTAGCTCGGAAGTGGGGGAAGCCCCCGGGACCACAGCCGCTGGAGTGATCGCGGCTTCATTGCATCCAGCTGACCCCACACGATCGGGGAGCCATCTAGACACTCACCCACCCTGTTCCCCGTACCGGGATCCCAGAGCCTCTATTTAACCTGTGGATTACTTCTGCAGAACGTAATTTCTCCATAACTGCTTTAGCATATCGGGCAACAGCCGTCCAGTGATTCTCACTAGTTAACATAATTTCCTGGACGTCCTCAGGTTCAAATATTTCCTCTCTGCCAATAGCATTCACTATATCCTCACGCACTACCACAAATCTAGAGCGGAAAAATACACGAAAAGGCGTCTCTTCAACTCCACAAGCAGGGCAGCTATCTGAGTGGTCCAACCCAAACCTATAGAGATACACTCTAAATCCCCCATGATCCGCCAGCAGCTGATTGATTTGCATGGCATTTCTCCCGCCACCACCCCATTCCGTTATCATAAAGACCGAAGATAGGAAATCATAAGACCGAATGTCCGTGCCACAAACGGCTATTGAGCCTCGAATCAATTTAACGACCAGTGTCCTAACAAACTTCTAGAGCTAACCTAATTGCGTGAGCGAACTAAGCGTGGTGCCATACACCACTTGCTTCGTGTCCCACCGCTCACTTGTCACATTCTAAAATGAGTAGGCGCACCCCGTCAACTACTACCTCGGTCTCCCTGCCTCTTCGCGACTTCCACATAACCACCCGAACTTTCACCACCAAATCGATTGGGAGAACTTTTCCCAATATGGTGGTAGCCTCGTAGAAGGTTGTTTTAAAACGCCAGTGCATACTATTAATGCTCTGCGCTGAGCACTCCTTAAATTCTGAATAAGTGCTTTATTTCTGTCCAACCTATGTACCCGAACGGACGCAGCATAAGAGGTCATACTTTCGAAGACACCTCGGTACACCATGTACAAATGACGGCCCGACAGCCCGTAATCATTCCGAGCAATTCTCCTAAGCTTGCGCATCACAGAGACGGCGTCCGCCGCTACTTGCCTAATGTGGTTGCTAAACAGGAACTTCTCATCAAACAAAACACCTAGGTACTTATGAACTCTAACTCGGTCGATCACACAACCATTATACTTAATGTGGGGGTTACGATTGTTCGATAGATAATTTGTCTGCACCTTTGAGAAGCATAAACTTCGTCTTGGGCACAGAAATCTTTAAATTTTGCATGTCTGTCCAGCCCTTCGAGGTTGTGGAAGCTGCCTGCGCCCGGTCTTCTAGCTGCGGTCGTGAATTACCACGAACTAACAGAAGTAATCGGCGAAAGCCTGGGCCGTAACCCCTTCTGGGAATATCAGTCTCAGAAATCCGTCAAATACCAGGTTCCACAGAAGAGAACCGAGAACGGAACCCTACGGGCATCCCCTTTTTCTTTTTCCTGTTTAGCCTCCGGTTACTACCTTTCAGATAATACTTCAGAGGATGATGTGCATGAGTGTAAATGAAGTGTAGCCTTGTACAGTCTCAGGTGGACCATTTCTGAGATGTGTGGTTAATTGAAATCCAACCACCAAAGAATACCGGTATCCACGATCTAGTATTCAAATCCGTGTAAAAATATCTGTCTTTACGAGGACTTGAACGCTAGAACTCTCGACTTCCAGCGGGCATCCCCTGGTGACGGATTATTCTACAGCCAGGTGCGCATCTCTAAACAGAGCCGTACGGTTAGACAAATAGTCATGCACTACGGCCTGCAGGGCTACGGGAACATTGCGGTGTTCCAACTCATAGCAGACAGAATTCCAACCCAAAAAAGGAAATGTTGCCTGTATGTCAATAAAAACTGCCAAATCATATTTACAGTCGGCGCCTCCACCTCGGTAAGAGCATTTAAGATGCAATCCTCGGTGCCAACCCCGACACCTGAGGGTGTCGTTAAGCCGGTGTATTTAAGGCTTCTTCACTTCTATCTGACACTCCAGTCCTGGTGATCTTATAGGCCTTCCTAGGCCAAATCATTTTAATGAAATCCGCCATTTGATCGAGTGAGACTTCACTGTCTAGCCGGTCCCGAATGGGACATCCAGTGAGAGCAACCGTCTGTGACGCAGCCTCTGATGTTTTTTTAAATCCATGCGAGAGGGCAGTGGCTTTAACCACCTTTCTCAGGTCTTTGACCTTGTTGCCCAATTCTACCTCAGTATCTTTAATCGTCTTCTTCACGTTTTTATCGATGTTTTTCTTGAGCTCTTTAGCAAGACGCTCTCAAGTTTCCTCAGTTTCATCTTGGTGGGGGAATCTCCTCCTTCTTGTGGGGACTGCCTAGCTTTTATTCTCTTGGCTCTCTTCCTGCCGCCTGTAGTAGGCTAGGCGGAAGCCCACCTACCTGAACAATCGACACCGATGTACCAGCAACATATCACTCAAGGGCAACCTCCAGAATAGGGGTAGCCTGCACAGGAGCGACCTCCATGTCTTACCGGCTCACCGTTGTAGGCTCCAGAGCGGACTCAAGCACTTTTCCGGCTTGCCGGAAAAGTCAGACTAACCGGCTTCTGTATCGGAAGTTTATCTTCAAACTAGAGTATAATAGTCCATGCTATTAAAACTGATAATTATTAATAATAAAGAACATTATTAATTATTAAGAACAAGGATGTTATCAACAAGAGATAAAAAATTTAGCTACGTAAAACAACTTACCAACTCACGGATGACTAACCCGCTTGACTTGTGTCACTATTAAACAGTCAATTATAGACCCTATTGGCATTGGCAATAAGGCCGATATCTAAAAATCTAATAAAAATTAGTCCAGTGTTCAAAACTCAAGAAAAATTAAAAAACACTTCCAAAAATAAAAAACCCAAACCGACAGTTACCAGTCCCACTATCAGTAAAAAATTCCGAAAACCATTGCCAAATAACAAAAAAATCAGAGAACGCAGAAAAACACCACCACTCACTTCAAAGACTCGTACTCATCTCTGAATAACTTGACTACTAATACTTCTTACTTCCTTGTACGAAGTAAAGGAAGTATTGTGATCACGATAAATCATGATAAATCAAGCCGTAGGATGTTGAAATTTTGGATTTAGGACTGCTGTAACATCTAGTTGAGGATCTCCCCTTTTGATTGCAATCGACTGAAACAAACGTGTTCAAAAAAACCCCAAATATTTGGATTTTGGACTTTATCTTTACTACAGTAATAAGCCCTCATTGGGAGCTTTTCAACGATGAATGATAAGTGGTACTTATTTTCATTAGTTCCAGAGTTATAGTCAAATAAAATACTTGGATCTTACAAGGGGAAGGCACATCGGTTCAAATTCGACTTCATCTCCTTTTTTTAACTTTTTATTTACAATTAATAATTCAATAACAATGAAAAAAATATATATCAGAAGGTACTATGAAACAACATTTTATGTACTTTTCATTAAAAAAAAATATGTATATGTAATTTAATAGGCATACAAGGAAGTCATGTGGTTTCAACAACATATTTTTTTTTAGAACTGTGGTAATTAGTGTTATTTTGAACATTGACTGGCCAGCATTTTTGAACAGTCTAGTTTATCAAGATCCAGTTCACATTTTATTTTACTTAAAATAAATGTATCACATGCCCTTTTTACATTAAAAATGTTTGAGCTTCCTTCCCTCAATATCTACCAACCACCTAGAAGGTTGGATATTGGGCACCAAATTAGTTATGTGCTTGTAAGGCTGCAAAAAATTATAATTTTCACGTATTTGTATTTAATGATGTAATTATTTTATCATACAATTATATTAGTGCTACATTTAAAACACCAATCATTGATTGTTATTTATTTATTTATTTACTCAATAACAGCAGGTGATGCCCAATAACAGTTGCTGTAATGGATGATAATGAATATTTGTAGTGTGAGAAATACCATTATGACTGGGGCTCCAACCTGGAATCTCTGGATGAAAATTACAATCTCTGGTGAAAGTTTTCACCAACACTTCACTACTGGAGAGCAGCAAACAAATTTACTACACAACCGAAAAAAACACTCTACTTCAATCTACTGAATCAAGAGGTTATATTTCAAGGAAATTGAATTTTTTCAAGGTATTTTTTTGAATAAAAATGTAATATCTTTTAAAAAACTTGTAGTAAAACTTGAGTACTTAATGTGATTTATTTTAAATGGCACCATGACCCAAGAAACAATAGCAAAATAATTGACCATACCTAGGTTTTACTTGCACATTCATTTAAAAGGATACTTTGATACTTGATGTTAGCTGTATTTTTTAATTTAATTTGTTTAAGTGTATGGTCTGGCAGGAGTACAATATAAATAACTACAATTCCAAATAGATTAGGGTTTGGCATGGGAGTGATTGCATTCAGTCATTAGCTGATGCCATGTTAATAGTCAAGGAACATTAGAGAAAATACCCAAGGTTTAGTCATTGAAATGTTCTAAGTTGTGGTCGATCATGAAAATGTTTTTGTTAAAGAAGAGATATCTAATGGTTAACTGAAGTATTATTTCATGGTACCATTACTGCACGTTTTGAAGGAAATATTTTAATTCCAGAAGCACATTCAGTCAACATGCCAAAACAAGTAACTTTTTTAAGTAATTTTTATTTTCACTATTTTTAGGTATTGGATTTCTTTTTATATGTTATCCTTTTTCATTCAGTTTACTTATTCACTTACAAATGTTCAATCTAATTTTTCAGTACTTGACATAATATATTTAACATTGTGCTTATGGAGTTTGACTTCCTTTAGGTCTTTTATCTATTCCTAGTAAAAAAAACTTAGTTTATACTTTTTGTGATTCACTTTATTCATATTGTTAATTTTCATTTTATCCAATAATCTAATTCTTAATTAATTTTATTATCTGTATGTTAGTGATAATTTTTTTGTAATATCTTTTTTCTGTATATTACTTTCGCCTTTATTTATTAAACTTTTATATTGATATATGTAATTAATTTTATTTTTCATTCAGTAGCTTTTATTTTATAATGTCTATAACTTAAAGCAACTTTATACTTTGCACTTGTTTTTCAGATATTGACTGAAATGAAGCTGATTGAGAACAATGATGTTCCAAGTGATATTGATGGATTCAATGATGAAGATTCATAACTGCCATCACTGTCAGGGAGAAAAATCAAGAGCTTTTTAGAGAAATATTAATGGAAGTACATGGCGGTAGAGCAGGTGAAGATGTTATCATAGGTGCAGCAAGGGAAGCTGCAGAAGGCTTTGAAGAGGTTAGATTAGAAGCAAAGTTTGTACTTAAAACAATATAATAGTATTCCAAACTCTTAATAAGAGATGAAGTGATAGATGAAGCAGTGAAACAAACTAATATATGTATAGCTGCTAAAAATGCATCTCTGCTATGAAGTGTGCAAGAATTTGAAAAAATGTTTCAGTTGTATTTATATATGACTACTATTGGAAAAATTCCTACATTAGAGCATACTGGAAGGATAACATTGCTCATGGTCCAGTGAGTGAAGTAATGGTTACAAATAAATTTCTTAAATTTTTGTCTGTTATATTTCATTAAGAGAACTGAAAAAGTTCCAAAGCTGAGGCCATGGTTTGAAGTTTTTAGAAAGAACTGTTTGTCAATCGTTCCAGAAGAGCATTAATGTATTACTGAAATCATAGTGTTTTTAAAAGCAGGAACTTTTTACAGCAATTTACGCTTAATAAACCTATCTGATAGGGGTTTACCATCTAGCATAAAGCTGGACTTATTTTCTTTATGAATTTGAAGTGTATCAGAATGTAAAATCAGGTTTTATAAAAACACCTCACGGTGAAGGATTAAGATATGATGTGACTAAAAACTCCCTGTTTTTTGACAGTTCTTTGGAAACAGACATTTTAGTCATTTTTGCAATGTAATTGTTTGTGACCATAAGATACTTAGAATAATAATACTTAATAAGTATATTTACTACCTTGATACAATACAAAGTAACAAATTCAATGATCTAAACTCCTAAATGAAAAAATAACTAATCTAAAAAAAAGGGGCTCAAATAACTTCTTGGTCAGAATTGAAGGGGTTTGTGACTGTAATGTGGTGTGATAAGAAAGTTGTAATCCTCTTATCATATGTTGGACTAGAACCCCAATATACTATAAAATTGGTAAGAGTTTTAGACAATTATAAGTACTGGTTTTTTGTTCTGCTTGTGTTTCTTCAAACAAGCAGAACAATGTGGGGATCATAGATTTCCTGGATAGTCTTGCCAGTTTATAGAAATACCATGTTAGGTCAAGATATTGGTACATGCATCTTTTGTGACATAATGTTACAAAAGACATAAGAAGTCATTGGCTTCTTATGACAAGGGAAGCAGCATTCACTGAATGATAAGAGTAAGTAAATTAACTTCACAATATTGCAGAAAGACATTGAATAACTGCTATTAGAGGGAAGAAAGAAGAGAAAAACAAGAAAAGAGTAAGAGAATCAGTTATCAATGAGGTTATCTGATTGATAAGTATGAGCTGTACTTTAAACAGATTGTGTTGGTCACTGGCCCTTCTGGGGTCAAGGGGTCATTATATATAAATATATATATATATATATATATATGTGTATAACAATTACATATTTGGTGTAATTTACGAAGAGTGAAAAGTTATATTTATTCAATTTTTAATAAGGACTGTAATTCTTTAAAACAATTCACAATCCTAAGATGTTTTGATTATATCTGTTCCTTACTTTAAAAATGTTTGTAATATTGAAACTTTAAGTTGTTTTTAATTTCATTTCTTAAATTCTTATTTCTTTAATAGATTTTAAAAAATTTTTGTAATTTATATTGTTTTTTGTTTTTTAATTTAAAGATTATTTGTACTGACTTACATTATTCTTATTACTCTTTAATTACTCTATTTTCATTTTGTAAAATAATTTCACAAAAATTGTTAAAAATATTATTTAGTAACGTATAAACTATTGTAGCTCAGAAAACAACAAATACATTAATATCTAATAAGGGTATCTGCTGACTTTTAAATATATAATCACAGGAGCTCAATGTGATACATATCTAACAGATATTACATTATCAAAATAATATTAGTTTTTTAAAGATTAATTTAATTAGAAAAATATTTTTTAATTACAAGAAAAATCTATTTAATTAAATTAATAAACTGGACCTAGTATGGGACACATTACTGAAGCTGGTACAGAACTTTCGAATGACTGATTCAACAACAGAAAAAAAATCTTGTGAAGGGGAAAGAATGACTTTCTTTTTTCACTGGCATAGGCTGGTTAAGCAGGAGGTAAAGAATAACTTATACTGTTTGGTACAAAAACATGCAAATTCTCTAAACCTGTTGTAAAAATCAGTTTTTTAATATAATTTAAGATTTAGATCTGACTTTTCCTTCAATAATATCATGTTTGTTAGTGTTCAGCCAAATGAGAATGAAAGAAAAAGAATTTTCATCGATGTCATGCTGGAAATTTCAGTGGATGGTGATGTTCTGATGATGTTATTTTTATCTTTTGAGATGTGTACAAAAATAAAACTTCTGCTATTGGTCTTAATAAATACATAAGTATTCTCTGGACTTTGAACAAGTAATAGTATGGTATGGATTGACAAATTTTGGCATAACTGGTCTATTCTTCTTTGAAGAAGGCAGACATTCAATTTGTTTTGGCCATTATTTTATAGCGGAGAAATTTATTTTACCAGATCTGAGGTAGCTACATTAACTATTGAGCAAGGTGTTTTAGGAAAATTGGGCAAATATTCACACATAAAGTGTCATAGCAAGCAGTCTAGCAAATGTTTTTTGATAGCTGATTTCTCAATGAGGGTGGACAAAAGTTGCCAGCTTGTTCACCTAATCTATCAGACTTTATTACTTCTTATAAGACTAGCTGAAAGTTCAAGATTTCATCGACATACCATGAAGTATTCAAATAGTCAGACACCATAGCATTGAAAATTATGGTTATACATAAGAATAGATATTACTTGGATGATGTGACTAAACCACAAAAATAAGTATTATAGTTCAGTTAAATGAAAACAATGAATTGTAAATTATTCACAAAATAACTTTGCTACATATGGTGAATGTGTGGAAATATCCATTAAACATAAAAGTCAAATATGAATACAGCCAGCTCCTGAACTTGGTGAAATTTAATTTATGGAATATTGTAGTTAATCTGAGTGAACAATATGGCAAATAATATAAATGTAAAAAATGAATTTTAAAATGTACATTTTAATGCGAATTTAAAGCAAGTTTTTGAATTTCTTAGCAAGTGCTTGGTACCACCAATCTGGTTATTAATTCAGCATACCATCACGCATCATAAATTTTATACATACTATGAATTATGTAATATAAACAAATTAAAATTAATAAAACTATACACACTGGAAATGAGATACACTAACAAAAACCAACAATTATTATTACTAATACTACAATATACTATTATTACTATTACACTATTAATTACTATTATTACTATACTACAATCACAAAAAAAATCAAATGGAAAAAAAATGTTTTGTAAAATAAAAATATATTGGATTCTGAGTAAGGCTGTACTTCATTTCTTTTTTATATGCTATTGGATTCTGAGTAAGGCTGTACTTCATTTCTTTTTTATATGCCTCATGGTTTCACAATACCTAAAACTTCTTTGAGAATAGCATCCTCAAAAGTACAAAATTTGGAAAGATCATGTTTCTTCTTTAATGTGGTTCTTAGTTTACTCTTGGTAGAGATATTTATATGAACATCTTTGTTTATTTTCATGCTCTGAAGCATTTCTTGAAGTTGTGATATTTATTTGTGTTACACCTGTAGTTTTTTAAAGTTTTAATTTGATATATTTAAAAAGTGTCCTTGCTTTTAAAACAAGTAACTTTAGTAAAAATAAAACATCTTATTTCTAATTTCACATTACCACTTTATTCAGAAAAAATCTATTCATACAATTAAAAAATGAAAATTCACACTAATTAACAATTAATCAAAAGTATATTAGTATAAAACTAATCCAAATTACATTTTTTTAATATATATTTAAATAATATTATATATCTGTATTTATATATACACATACTTAATGGTTTTTAACAAATTACAAAATTAAGAGTTGTTTTTAAAGAGATTAAACTATTGTTTTCTTGAGAAAAAATCAACAATTACTGATCGATCATTTCATGTATATATAAAATTATTATTTATAAGAGAAGTACTTACTACTATAGAAGAATTTTAATGAACAGGAGAAAAAAATACTACCATAGATTTGTCTACAATATTAATAGTAGACAACAAGGAATAACAATAAAAGTTCAATACAATTTATCTTACTTTAACTCAATCTATGAATAAACTGGGAATTTAAATAAAATCATCTACTCAATATTAAACTGTCGGTTAACATTTTAAAGTAATTTTTATACAATGTATACACTATTAACAACATAGAGACCCTTCAAAAGTGCACAAAAGAATCTTACACAATACTATTTATTATGGTGTTAATTTTTCTATTAGCTGCAGACAGAATTTTCTTTTAAACAAAATTGCTATTTATGTAAATTTAAATTACTTTTTCCAATTAAAGCTATCATGATAAACATCATTATATTCTACTTGAAATGCTGTAAATTTTAATATTAACAATCTTTCAGCTGTAAAAACTAACCTTTGCTTAACAATGCAAAGGCATCAAATTGCTCTTATAAAATGTTTTTCTCAATTTTCTGATTTTGAGAAAACTTTTTGTGGGTTGAAAAGTTGTCTGCATACAGTTAAATGTATAGCTGGGTCTAAATTTGGAAAATTACTCTTTTTTTTCTGTTTATCCTTAAATGTGGCTCAAACTGTAAAATGGTCATTTTTCAAGTTTCATATCTAAAACAGGACAGTTGAAAATTCTAATATTTTTAACTACATGATCATCTTATAAGTAACAATTTAAAACTGGAGACTAAAACAGTTTTCAAGCTATGAAAAATAAAATTAAAATAATTTTTATTTGCTGCCTTATGGCTACTGTTCAGGAGAAAACGATGTTCTATGGTTTCATTAAAACAAATCTGTAATAAAATTTTAAAGTAGTTTTCACTTAGTAGGGATTCTGTAAAACACTGGTATTGTAATTCAATGATATAGGATGTATTGGACACAGCAAAGGGAGACCATGAGTTTCTGAAGGCACTGATTGAGTGAAAGAAGTCCAGATAAGTTGACTTAGGAGTATACTGAAGATTATTCATAAGCACTTGAAAAACCTTTTAACACATTCAGTGCTGATGAGATCATAGATGGGGAGGATAGCTCTGTGCGTGTGACACCGCCTCTATGTGTCAAGGTTAAGACATTATTTTATCCTTTCCTACTCTTTGTCAGCATCTGGTAAGAATTTCATTATTGTGTATTAGCAATAGAGAATCATTCATTGATTCATTGGTTTGATTGTGTAACTTGTTTTTACTTTTTTGTTAATTTATACTTGTACAGCTTTGTTCAACATAGATTGTATTTTTATGACTCTGGAGATTGTTTTACACAAAATCTGGTTAGTACAATATTTTACAATTACATTTTTTTTATTAATTTGTTTTAAAAATGTTAAATATTAACTTACTAACAACAATAAATATTTAGAAAAATTCTTAAAAATAAACAAAACTAGAAAAATAATTTTTTAATTTTGGAATTGTAAAGTGTAAAAAAGCCTAATTTGTTTATAAAATTACACAATCATAGTTTTGTTATATAGTTTTATGAAATTTGTTTTTGATGTGATTTTTTTTAGGCCCAATTCATATTTCTCAACATTTCATTTTATCCTGAAGAAAATCTTGTTTAGTATAATACAATATACCTTCACTTTTTATGTTTATTTCATATTGAAATATTATATAATTGTACTCTAATAGATTTACATTTTCTTTACATTTGAGAGCTTTTAAAATTAAAGAATGGAATGCGAAGTTATTAGCATATTAAAAATGTTTATAACTTTGTAATATCAATATTGCAACTTTTTATTTTAGTGTTTTCATTTTTGTTTGTTTCAGAATGGAATTGCAGTCTTCCACTTCTGGAACCAGCAGCTTGCGCAACAGACAACTAAAAAAGAATAAATTCTGATGAAGAACTGGCGCATATATTAGATTAACAACTCCTTCTTTCAACTATATTTTTAACAACTACTTCTTTCAAGATATGTTATGTAGTTTAAATACTTTTAAAAGGGTGATCACTTCTTAGAATTAAGTATTTAAAACGAAGTCTTTTAAAATATTTTAGTAAAGGTTGTATTTTTATGACAACCTGAAAAATAATTGTTAGAATACAGTACATTAATTTATAATTTTTACAATAAAATACAGGATACTTGTGACAAACTTTATTAGCCAGTATAATTTTTATTGATTGTTCTAATTTTCATGACCTGTAATCTTTATAATCATAGTTACGCGTTTTAATAGAAGCTATCTTCCATAACTAATGGTAACCTATATATAATGTAAAAGATGAAAATTAATTAACATATATCTTCTAATAGTTTTGTAATTTTTAATGCAAATCAGAAAACTATTACTCAGAAAAAAAATTCAATATAAATATATATAACAATTTTTGGAGTAATTATAATTTCAGTAAATTATAACCTAAGAAGATTGCCTAACATTGCTTTGATAGAATATTAAACCATAAATTTTAAAAACCATTGAATAATATTCAAGAACAAATGGAAAAATATATGCCAAGAAGCAAAGTAGCAGGTGGATTGTATAACTATAGGAGTCATTTATATGCTACTGGCTGATGACGCACATGTGGTGTCCTTGCATATTTTCAAAGTTACAAAACTTCCAGACTTAAAAAAAACTAGCTATGTGTATTAATGCATTAAAAAAAATTCAGCGCAGCAGGTAAGTAGAGAAAAAAAATTTAGTAGTGAATACGCTAAGATATGAAGCTGAGGTTGGTATGGTCAATATGTTGGTAATATTATATACAACTTATAAAAAATTACTAAAACTGAAGCAACAGCCGTTTGTTGATTATGAGTGGACTGACTGAAAATAACATTTTAGGCTTGATGATAGAAATGGTAACTATTCAAAGAAGGATCTTTAAATACTTAACAATTATAACCAAACATACTGGCTTTTATTTTTAGCATAACTAAACAAAAATCCACAATTTACTGTAAAACAGATGCAAGCTACTACAAATTTTGTTTTCAAAAGCATTTAGATGCTGCACTTAAGTTTTTAGTATTCTGTACAGTCTAAAGGTAAATTTTCGATGCCATTTTCCAAAATGATAGGTCCGAGAGATCTTTATACATTTGTTTTTTAAAACGGTACATTTATCACACATACCATAACATGTTTATAAGTTTTTTAAAATTAAGTTTAAATAATTTTTTAGTTATACCATTATCTCCATTAAATTAGCCGAATTAGGGAAAATAAGGTGAGAAAACTAGTATTCTTTTTTTAAACCTTTACTTATTCCTTAATAATATGTGAAAACCCCTACTCTATTTATTTACCTATATATGAAGAAAGTATAATGGACAAACCGCAATCTCCTAGCCAGAGTACAATGTGATAAATCCAAGGTTGCAGACTGACCACTATCAAAACAAGTCTCTTTTTTTTAAGTATATCTCTTCAGATATAGAGTAAAAAAATTAGAATAATTTCTTCAGAACAGCTGCCATTGAGAGAGATCGTACAATAATTTAATGTAAATATTTTATTTTTTTCAGGAACTGTTATCATTAAAAATAAAGATTTCAAGAAAAAGGAAACAATTCTGGTTAATATATTGTTAGCAAGCAATTATTACTTGTAATAATTAATAGTAATAATTAATTGTAATTATTACTTGTAATAATCGCTTGTATATACTATTTTCGAGGACTATAGGATATGTAAATCCTAAATCCCTTTCACATCTAATTTATTTTTCTAATTTACCCTACAGTATGTGGATTGAAGTGTTTACCATCTAGAGTGAACCTATTTTTATTTTTTTATCTCTACCAAGATTTTGTAAAAAACTATTGAGTATTAATCTGACTTTTTTTTATCTTTTATCCATTTCAACCACAATGGTATTCAATCACCATCAAAATAATTAATGCATTTTTTCAAGTTTTATAACAGGAAGTACATGCATTACTTTTATTTCTCTGTAGTTTCACTGCAATTTTTTTAAATATAAAAATTAAACTCTGACCAGTGCCCGAGTAATATTTACCATCATGAAAAATTTGATATTGTGATTTGATGATTACACATTGTAATACTGTAAAAAAAATTCTCAACTTTCTAGCAAACACTACATTCTCTTAACTATAGTATTTACAAAATATGAGGGTTGTTCAATAATTAAACAGGCAAATGGCAAGAGCAGAAAACTATTTATAGAATAAACTTAAAACTGTTTGATGTTCCAAATCAGCACTCCTAACAAAAAATATTAGCTGTTCAAAAAAAAATTTGTTTATAACCTCTTTTTATTTCAAAATGTCAACTCTACTTGAAATTTGAATCATGGAAGAACAGCATGCTGTGATAAGGTTTTAATTTTCGGAAGGCTGGATAAATCCAGCCAAAATTCATTTAGAAATGTTAAAACAGTACCTTAAGAAATGTATTAATTGTGAAAATTTTTCTGAGTGGACTGAACAGTTTAAATTAAGCAGAACAAGTGTCACAAATTTTCACTGTAGTGAAAGACAGTGGAAATTTCAACTGATGATTCGTAAAATCATATTAATAATTTTATTAATATGAATATTTTTTTTGAAAGGACAAACACAAAAATTTCAGTAGTGGGAATATTGTCATTATCTATTCCATTATACATGTTAAGGCTGAATTACTCCCAAACGTGTTCAAGGTGGCTTCTGTAGACAGCTGACTCAAAATCACAGACACCCAAATTCACATTTGCATAGAACTTAAATGATAGGTTTTAGCAGAAGTTAATGCTTTTTCAGATCACATAGTAACATGTAACATTCATAATCTGAACATCGAGCATGGAATGGAAACATCTGAATTCACCTGCCAGGAAAAATTCAAAACCTATACATTTTGTGAATATAAAGGCCCATTTATTGCAATTTGGAAGAACAATGTTGTGACATGGTATAAAATACTGAAACCCGCACTCGAGAAAAACATCCTGGTTCTCTCTCAAAAGGCATAATTGTTCTGCATGATAACAGCCACCCCCATGTCGCTCAAAAGATAAGGGGGAGCTGTTGCCATATCAACCTTATAGTCCTGAACTTGCACAATACATTTTTTATTGTTTGGTCCTCCCAAACGGTTTTTATGTGGCACCAAATTTGTTAAGAAATACAAAATGGCTCAAACATCAATATGAACAATTCTTAACTAATGGAATAATAAAATTAAAAGAAAGGTGGGAAATATAGTCAGAGATTATCTTGAAAAGTAGTGTTAGTTTCATTGTTAATGAATAAATAATAATTTTTCTATAGGTCATCTGTCTCTTTAATTATTGAATGCCACACATAATAATAATCTATGCGATACATATGTACAATTTTTACAAAATTCCACAAGAGAAGTAAAGTTAATCTTTTTGTTTAAAAAAAACAGACAAAATAAATGACTAGATAAATATGAATTTAAAAATTAATACAGTAAAACCTAGTTATAACATACAAGAAATCATTCTTGTTCTAAAATCAGAATGTATAATTTTTTCTTTACACATGAATTCTATTTTCTTACACTTTAATACAGTTTGAGTAACAATCAGCTGCTCATTCACAAATCTTGCATCAATATGTAACAAGATCCTGACTTATCACTTTCATCATACATAAAAAAAATCTATAAAACTCTATAACCTGGAGATGCACCTTTTGAAAATTAATGAATATAAATTTTACTCACAATGAAATAATATATATTATTTTTAGTTTTCATGCATTCAATTTTTTCTCTCTTGTTCCTGTTAACAAATATTGAACGCTATAACGCAGAAAGAATTGCCTCTGCAACATTGAATATGATAATGGTGGGCACAATCAACAGAGGCAGCAACATAAGTTCATGTAACTGTGATAATCTGCATACATTTTACGTTTACAATCTTAACCATATAAATAGAAAATAAATTTAACACTAAAATTAATAAAAAAAGATTGTAATTTAATGAAATGAGGATTTCAGTCAAGTTATCAATAAAATTTGAAGAATTATTCCAATTATTGCTGCTCAAATTAATTACACTCTAGTATATCTTAAGGATTAATTCACTCACCATAATACAACTTGACATGTCAAGAGGCCTTTGAATTATGATTTATAATTACCTTTCACTGAATATAAAAAATTTGTCTGGTTTAAAAGAGCACTGTTCAAATAACTGGCACAAGGCACTTTATAATACTGAGAAGGCAGCTGGTTATCAACTAATTCAAAACAAAATAATATTTATCTAGTATATTTTAAATGTTGTAAATTTTATTTTTTGTTTTAATACAGTTGTAATGATGCTGATATGAATAAATGGATTTTGTTATGCAAAGGAACAAATAAAAAATCAAATCCTTTAAATTAGCTATAATTTTTAATTTACTGATTATGAAATTTACAGCAATAAATAGTCTTAATTTATAAGTGTCTTTTCCACTCAAATGTTTGTTTAAAAAAAAACTTTACTTATTGAGGTCAAAATAACATTGTGAACTTTCAATTAATAATTGATATTACAAGATTTTAATAGCTATATGCTACTGGGTCAATAAGTAACAAAACTGTAGAAAAATATGACTATAAAGTGATACACAAATGTTTATAATAAGATGTGAATGGAGAGAGGGTCTTTTTTCCTCATTTGTGAAGAATGAAAATCCCAAACTTTATGGTTAAACTTTTCTGTTTTAGCATTGGTTTTCTTCTTACTGTTAAAGCATGTTATAAAAGAGTTTTACTATAACTGTCATGAATATTTTCATTTTGTTTTTACAGATTAGTTTTACTTAATCTATAAATATACCTTAAATAAGTTAAAACTGTTTATGAAAATTTTGAAAATAAATATTTTAATTATTTTACAAAAATAATTTCAACACACTTCTAATATAAAAACACAATAAAAAAAAATAATGTAAATAATTTATTTTAATTACTGAACGAAACCCAAGCATATTTAAATAAATACAAAATAAATATTACAAGAGTCTTTCAACGACAATTGGCAGCAAAATTTATTTTTAACACACTTTTTTATAATAATTATAACTTTATTCAAGTCTTTTTAATATTTTTCCAGTTTTTGTGCACAATAACACAGGAATTCCATTTCTTTTACCATTGCAGTCAGCATACTGTGCTTCAAAAGGTGAATTAAATCCAATTGGCTTCTGCTCAGTCATATGAGCAAAATTGGGCATCTGCTCACTGATTGGTGATTTTGAATCAAAGTCTTGTTTTACAGCATCTGCCTTATCATTTGGCACATAATACTGTTTTGCCAATACACCATGATGAGTTGTTTGATGCTTTATTAAGTTACTATTCTGGGCAAATGCTTTCCAGCAAATTTTACATGTGAAAGGTTTTACACCAGTGTGGGTCCTCTCATGTCTATCAAGGTTTGACTGTTGAACAAATGTTTTTGAACAATAACGACAATGAAATGGTCGTTCTCCTGTATGCAATCTCACATGTTTGGTTAAATTTGCCTAAAACAAAGACAATCACAATTAAGATTTAAATGTGATAAATCACATTATTTTTAAAAATAACAATATTTTAAATGTTACTCTAACTATAAAATAATTAAACATTAAAGGAGTTCCCACTTTTTAAAAAGATATAAAAAAAAATTAAAAATAAATAAAACAGTACGAGTGTCCTACAGTGTGCAATGATTAACACAATTCTGAGGTTAGTCTCACTTTGATATTCATAGTTTCCTATGGTAGATAATTATCAATGGTAATATAAACATTCGTATTTTCATTTCTGTACTAGATTCATGCTTAAGTTTACCCTATAACGTCCCATGAAACTGCTTATCTATAGTAATCTTCACAGAAAAGTGTATATAATCATGCCTATTTTTATAGTTCGGATTTTAATATACCTGCTGAGCACAAAATATTTCTGCTTTGTTTCCAATCTAACAGTTCTTGTTTTCTGCAATTTGAATTTGATCCAAGAGTAATTTTACATTATTAAACCAAACATAATAAAAAGTTTAGTTAACTTTGTTTCTAGCCATTTTTCATAGTTTTCAGCTCCTTGCTTCTGCTTGATTTAAAAATCAAAAGTGTATTTGGAATCTCTTTCAAGCAATGCTGGCTTGCACAACTAAGCTGCTTTGATCCTTTGGATACAATTTTTTTTTTTTAGCCAGTAACAACCATAACTTTTAGGTTCTATGATTAAATGTAAGACAAGCCTAAAAATAATTTCTTTTCCTTATGTCTGTAAATTTTCATTTGTTTTTTAATTTATTTTTTTGAGATATATTATTTTTTTCCTAAAAAAAATATCTGGTAAAATTTAGCATGAGTAATTTATCATCAGTAAATTTGTTCTGTTTTTAAAACTACAAATAACTTCATTAAGGTCAGTAATGTTTATTCTGTGTAAGAAAATTGTAAATGTTTCTTAAACTTTTTTGTATGTTATCAGTCTTAACAACTTTATTCTTAATTGTATTATGAGATTCTATGAACTAAAATTGAAAATTTTTAGGAAAAATTTTCATTTTTCCAATGAAATAATGTTATACACCATACAGGGAGATATGCCACAAGGTCAGCTACAAGAACTTGAATTTCTGAAAAACATTTCTGGATTTTCTTCATTATTATTTTGTTGTAAATGTTCATTATTATACATTTGCTTGGGTTTTTTAGTCATTTCTAATTTTAATCTGCAATTAGATGTTGGCTGAGGCGTTGGAAAGGTACGCTCTTGAAGGCACTAACAAAAAAAATAATCTCATAGTTTGTAAGAGATGGAAAAACTAAGAACACAAAATTAACATGAATGCAATAAATGTTTGCAACATAACTGTCTTGTGCTATATACTGTCATCATACACTAATCCCTTCACTGTATTATATGTAATGTGACAACACCCCTGGTAGAACTACTGTGCATTTACACATTCTAAACTTTGACAAATAATACTACATATTCGACATGCACAGTTTAAAAGCATTTACATTTATAAGCAAAAAATTATTTTCTTTAATGATTATCATTTAAGGTTTAATAATTTTGTATTTAGTTTGACCAGATTTTTAAAATAAAGCAAACATTAATTGAGATTAATTCTAGTTATAACCAGCTAAGATACATATCTCTGTTTATTACTATAAATAATTTGTTTTTTGTATGGACAACATTTACTTTGCTATCCTGTTTTTGTTCTCTTGTATGTTGGACTTTTTAATTATACTTTAGTGCTTTCTATGTAAACATTTTTTTTCCTTTCACTATTTTCCCAAACCTTATTTTGGATTTTGCACCACCACTATTTCTGGTTCTTCTGTGGCTTTAGTTACAATTACACACATTGTACAATCTACTTTTTTCATTAATCAATTTTCAACCTTTCATTAATCAACTCTTCAATAACTGATCAACTGAATTCTAGATGTGAATTAATCATTTTTGGACTTTTTTCATTAATTTTCTTGTGACTTAATAGTTATCAAATACCCATTAACCAAGAGGCACCTCTACCAATAGATATATTCTGTCATTCCTGTAGTAACTTTTTTCCTGTTTTGCCTCCACTAATTACCTTTCAGATAATACTTCAGAGGATGATGTGTATTAGTGTAAATAAAGTGTAGTCTTGTACAGTTTCAGGTCGACCATTCCTGAGATGTGTGGTTAATTGAAACCCAACCACCAAAGAACACTGGTATCCATGATCTAGTTTTCAAATCCGTGTAAAAATAACTCACTTTACTAGGACCTGAACGCTGGAACTCTCGACTTCCAAATTGGCTAATTTGGGAAGACGCGTTCACCACTAGACCAAGCCGGTGGGTTATTCCTGTAATAACTAAAAGGAAATAAGTTGCTTTACATTTATCTTAAAAGTTTACTCAAAATGAAATACATAATTGTCTTAATCAATAGCTGAAATTATAAGATGTAAGCTATTTGATAAATTACATATGTAACTATCCATTATTGCAAGAGTAGAATTTCAAATATCTGGCTTCATGGTTTTGGAGGCTAAACAGAAAAAGAAATGCTTTCATGTGTATGAACATTTCAAGAATTCAGAAACAAAAGAAAATTGCAATGAACTGTTTTTTCATGATATTCAAATTTTATATTCTTCTAAAATCTAGCTACATTTACTATCCAGACTAATTACATTTAAAATCACCCCAAAAGAATATTTATATTTATGTTGTAAAATAATGACTAAATTATTTCCAATCGCCTGATAAGAGATTAAAGTTGAATCTACTGAACTTGAAATATCCATTAGTTTAATATCTTTTGCTGAGCTATACAATTTATCAATTTTTAATTACAGTTTTATTTATAATTCTAATATATATGTTTGCTGATTAGAGGAGTAAAAAATTCAATTGTACCTTAACTGTACTATTTCCTTCAATTTTGATATTTATTCGTCAGGATTTTATTTTAATCACACAAAAAATTAAAAAAAGTGCATCAGTGCATGGACATATGATGGAAGCAAGGCCTTTTATCCAATATTATTTGAATTGATAATGGTGCAAAATAATGTAAACACAATATACACAAATGATAAAATTTTTTATTAATAAGAAATATGAACTAACAATGAAATATACATATTGCAAAATTTGTTTTTATCAAATAGCCCATTGGTATGATTATACAATAATAATAATTTATAAAAATTACTTACCAACAACTTTTTTATATGTACTTTTGGATACCAAATCAATCTCCACGAACTCAAAAAGCTATATTATATTAAAAAAAAAACAAACTAAAACCATTAATCGTATGCAGGTCGTTACATATAACGCAAAAATGTACAACAGTGGTCATCATGTTTTAAAAAAATTATGTCGACTTAGGGTCCCAGTCACAATAAAAGTTTCAACCGTTATCTAATATTCAAAAGTACTTGAACACATACAAAAAAGTTGTTGGTAAGTAGTTTTTATAATTATTATTATTATTACATATTGTAAAACAGAGAGAACATGGCGTATACACATAAGCCATGTATGAGCGAGAGAGAGCTCTTACTGAACATGCATGTTAGTATCTGAATATAGAACATGGTAGGCACATAGTGGGGAATCAGCTAGCGTGTGATGCTTTTTGTTATGAATCTTATTTCTCAGTTGACTCTCCATCTTGTAGCCAGCATTAAGAAACTTCGCTTCAAAATTATTCACTGAAATGTTCTCTTTTATAGTACTCCAAAATAAATCAAATTGAAATGTTTACATTTAAAGATATGTAACAAGTACATAATTTATTGGATTAAAAAAATAAACTGTTTTGAAACTCATATAAAATAAACATATTTTGACCCAAAAAGTCAGCTGTTCAGTACAAATTTTTGTAAATTTTTCCAGAACTTTATAAATCCATTTTCAAATTTGATTAAAAACTGCAGGTAAGGTACACATTTTGCCAAACTTATCTAAAATTGTTAAATCCCTTCTTTTCAGTCCTCATTTTCTGTTCAATTAGCCCAGTGCTATTCAACTGTGTTCCACAGAACCCTGGGGTTTCACAAAATGTCAAAGGGTTCCATAAACATACATAAAATATTCATCAAAATGATGAAAATAAAAAAAAAAATTAAAGAATTCTGAATTGATCGAAATAGCCCACAGCATTCGTGACTATGCACTGGCTGCTACACTAATGCATCACTAGTAGTGTAAGTGGGGGTGCGGGGAAGCAGAACATTGCTTCAATGTCAACTATCATCAATGTGTGTGTTCTTTCGACAACCAGTCGTATATGAATGTGAGTTCTTGTGCCTGCCGCGAAGTGGACATTTCAACCTGATTACCATAACTAACCTTTTAACTGCTATGCGAACATATACGTGTTCAGCTACAGTAGTGCCTGACAGTGTTTGGCAGTAATTGTGCCTGTCTTGCTATGCACACATATGTGTTTACAGCTTTTTCATTATAAATACGCATGCTTTCAGTTTATATTTTTCCTGTACTGTATCATATATTTTATCAATCTGTGATAATTTTTCTATCCCATAGATAAAGTACTGAGCTTTGTGGGTACAGTGATCAGTATCTAGCATATACCTACTTACTATTTATTCAGTAACCAGCAGTTAAAAGGTTAAAGTGTGTGTATACTGTAATTTTATAATTTGGCTGTTGTTTGTTCTGAAAGTCTGTTAATTTTTTTTTGCAACATATACTGCAACTAAGTGTTCGAGGTAAACCTTTTGCAATTCTAAGTGTTTAATCACAAAATTTATATAATTTTAATAAACCCATTACAAATGGATTTCTGTTTAAAAACTGGACAATTAAAAAGAAATAATACAGCCATAGCCACAACAATAAATGACAACTGCTTCGAATTTATCTTCTGAAACCAAAGAACATTTATCTGATATGAAGAAATGTAAATTATCAGAAGGAAGGCAGTATGAAAAAGCGGAAATATGATGGAAACTATTTAGCAATTGGTTTACTTAGACAGGAAATAAAGATGTACTGAATAGATTATGTGTTGAATGCGAAAAAGTTGTTAGTAACAGTAGTTTAAATTCAACCAAACTAAAAGGACCTTTGGAATTGAATCATCATACTTTGGAATACTTTCAGTGTAAACGAAGATCTAATAAGCAAAAAGAATGCGTTTTCTAAATACATGTTTTCTATTAACGAAGCATTTCTTGAAGCTTCTTTTCGAATTAGTTATTGAATCGCTAGGGAGAGCGAAGCATTTATACGAATTTGGATACTAGATTGCGGATACACCAGTGTTCTTTGGTGGTTGGGTTTCAATTAACCACACATCTCAGGAATGGTCGAACTGAGACTACAAGACCACAATTCATTTACACTCATACATGTCATTCATATTCATCCTCTGAAGTAATACCTGAACGGTAAATTCCTGGAGGCTAAACAGGAAAAAGAAAGAAAAGAAACTGAGGGCAAAGCATATACTATTGCTGAAAAATTAATAAAATCTTGTCTTATAGATGTAATTTTTTTGCTAACTTTGAGGTAACTTTATTAAAGACATTAATAGCATACCACAACTTTCTGGTACTACAGTGGCAAGGCAAATAAAAGATATTACACAATACTGTGAACATGAACTTTTGTGTGATTTAAAATCTTCTTTGCGTCGTTTTACGTTGTAATTAGAGGTTACTGGCTTAACTATTTTGATTGTATTGGTTTGTTATATTTTTAATTCTTCAATCCAAGATATGCTTTTTTGTAAACCACTTAATTTTTTAAGTTATTAATTCATACATGAACTAAGCTGGGATCTATGTTCACATATTTGCATCGATGGCAATAAGATGGCCGAGAAAAAGGGGCTGTACACAAATTATTGCAATAGCTCCACATATTGAACAAACTCATTGTCATTGTTTTCATTGTCATCAGTTAGCAGCAAAAAGAATACCAAACACATTATTAGAATTTTTTTAAATGACCATAAACATAAATATGCTCAAAGTTAAATGATGAAATATGGTTACAGCTATTGGCATATTTGGCAGATATATATGTAACTTTAAATGAATTTAATAAATCTCTTAAAGGCCTTAAAGTTAATAATATTATTACACTGAACGATCAAATCAATGCTTTAATTTTAAAATTAGATTTGTGGGAATCTTATGTGAAAAATAATAATATTGCAAGTTTTGAAAAGCTAAGTGATTTTTTCTAATCAAAAATGAAATAAATTTGAATAAAGAAGTTAAAGACAATTCAGGAGCATATTTTACAATTAAAAACCACTATCAGAGATTACTCTCTCCAACAAGAAGAATCCCCATGACTGGATTAAAAATCATTTAAAAATTTCAACAATATCAGAATTTGTTACTGACAGAACTATCAACAGATTCTACATTAAAATGCAGATACAAACGAGAAGATCTTCTTGATTTTTGGTTAAAATTTTACACGGAATACCCTCAAATTTCTGCAAAAGTTAAAGCCTTAATGCCCTTTTGTTACAACATATTTGTGGGAAAAATCGTTTTCAACATATGTCAGAACAAAAACAAAATACAGAAATAAATTGGATGCTGAACATGAAATGAGTTTACAAATGACAATAGAAACTGACTTTAAAGTTTTGTGCAAAACAAAGTAAGTTCATCCCAGTCATTAAAACTGAAAATTCTATCTGTACACATTAACTTTATTTTGTAATTTTTTTTTTTTAAACTTTTATTATAATGTAATAAAATAATATTAAAATGCTTTTATATGTACTACCTAGATTGTGAATATTCTATTATTTATGATCCTGGGTTCTAAGAAATAATTTGATATTCATAAGGGTTCCTTAAATTGAAAAAGTTTGAAGCTTTAATTAAAATTAATTTGCACCTATCCTAATAATTTCAAGACTAGTGTAAAGGGACTTCCCCACCCACCCCACAGAGCATCCTTGATTACAAACAGAAGACAAGAATAACTTAAAAACCTAACTAAATAAATAATTTAAATGCCACAAATGGCCATTTTTTAACATTTAAAATTAAAATTTAACATAACATTAACATTTGAGAAGATTTGATAAATTTTTGTGTACTATTCACATCAGAAATATTTTCATGTCTTATTTATCAAAAAACTTAAATTCTAGCAAGCTCATTACTGTGTCATTTTATATGATTTCTGCAATTTAATTTTTTTATTACTTAATGGCAGTACTAGTTTTAATAAAATTTGTGTAGAAAATAGTCTAATATATATATATTCTATTTTTTAAATGGGCATAGTATTTAATAAACACAGTTTCACATAATGATCGACAAGTGGTTGTTTCTAGAATTAACTACAAAAAGGATTGCTAACAATCATTATGTTTTAGCAGAATGGTGGTCCAGCACATTTTGCTGTGATTATCTGCAGATTCCTCAATGAGATTTTTCCAATCACTGGATTGGATGTGGGTCAAAAGAGATACAAGCTACCTTAGCCAGCAAGAACCCCCCCATTGGTCTCACCACACCTGACAATGCACTCTTTGCAAAACAAAGTTCCAAAAATTTTGTAAAACAAGAGATCCAAAAATGCAGATATATCCAATAACAAACAGTTTCAAGACTCTGTTCGGTCAGTATTGTAAATGATCACCGCTGATATGCTGTTGCGGATGAACAAACGGACATGGAGGTGCATACAGCTGTGCTTTGAACATGGTGGAACCCACACAGACATTTTAAATCCACAGAAGGTAAACTGAATTATGTTAATAATTTCGACTAGTGTAAAGGGACTTCCACATCCACCCCGTAGCATCCTTGATTTCAAACAGAAGACAAGATTATTTTTGTCTTCTGTTTGAAATCAAGGATGTCTTTTTACATCACATAAGCTTTTTAAGTTATCTTAAAAAGCTTATGTGATGTAAATTTTCCTCTCACAAATGGCAATTTTTTTGTAGTAAATTACAAATCTTAAAAAAAAATCAAGGTAATAACAATTTTTAGAAAAAATAACTTAAGTATCATTAATTAATCTATTTTTCATGTTTAGCTAATTATCAACTATAAAAATTATAATTAAAGTAGAAATAAGCTACAAATCACCAAAAAATTGACGAGTACACTTGACAAAGATTTAGGAAAAATATGTCTAAATTGGAAGGCACTAACAGAAGAAGTTACTCAAAAGCAATCAAAATTTAGAATAATTTGGACTAAAAGATAATCCTATTTTCAATGTAAAATTCTGTATAAAAAAAAAAAATATTTCACCTGTTGAGAAAAGCACTTTCCACACACTTGGCACGGATAAGGCCTTTCCCCTGTATGCACACGAATATGTTTGGTAAGATTAGCTTGCTGAGTGAACCCCTTATGGCACGTCTCACACCTGTATGGTCGCTCACCAGTGTGGGTTCTTATATGTTTCCATAAATTAGGCTGCTGAGTGAATGTTTTTAAACAAATCTCGCATCTAAATGGTCGTTCCCCAGTATGAATACGTTCATGAGTGACAAGATTCACCATCTGGAAAAAAAGTAAAATAAAATAAAAATAGTTTATATATATTAATATTTGGATGTTTTATTACAATTAACTGATTGAAGTACATATTACATACAACATAATTACTGTTCTTCAATGATAAACGTAGAATTTCTATAATATTACTCCTCTTAAAATTTTAAACCGAGACTTTTATATTAATTAGTGGATTAAATTTTTTTAAATTAAGTATTAATCAATCTTTTTTTTTTAGATACAACCTTCGTATGAGGCAAGTTTTTTAAGTAGGCCTATTTTTTAACTAGTGCTTGCAAAAAAACATTTATTTATGTCAGAAGTCATCTGTTCAACCATAGTCCAGTCACATTCACATTAGTTAATTGAAATGAATACCAAAATAAACATGTAGTCTGTGTGGGATTTAAGCAATAGTTCTTTTCTTAATGACAGAAAAAACCTGCTACGGAAATTCAGAAAGAAAAGTGTGAATTTTAAGCACTGAATGTTATGAGTGAAGATAAAGTTTAAGATGGTGTCATCTCTTTCAAGAAGGCAGGATGAAAAAATCTGACAGTTTTAGATTTCTGGTGGGTTGTATGAATAAAAGTTAATAATAATTAATTAATTCTGCTTAGTGAACTCCTCTATACTAATTACAAATATTAATTTTGAACGTATGGTGTAAAATATTCAGTTTTTATTATTGGATTATTTGGTGAATAATCAAAAATGAAAAAGAAACAATCATACAAGAAAAAGAAAGATAACTTGAAGAAATATATATAAAAAAAAAGACAAGATGAATATGAAGGGGAAGAAAATGTTAAGAACATGGAAAGAATAAAAACATTCAGAGAAGATGATAAATATAAAGAGGAAAACAAAGTTAAAACCAAAAAAAGAATAAAAATATTAAGAGAAGTTTATAAATATAAAGAGAAAGAATACATTAAGACCAAGGAAAGAATAAAAAGATTGAGGATGATGAATATAAAGAGAGAAAATTTGAAAACTAGAGAACGTGTACACAAATTAAGATCAGAAGAATTATATCAAAGTAAAGAGCGATTAAACAAAATGACCAACTACAACTTAGGAAGAAAAGTGTCTGACAATATCAGAGAAGTAATAAACTAGATCACACTGTGGTTAACTTTAATGTAGATAAAATTAAACAGAAATCCCAGAATAATTAAATAGAAATTAAACTAGAAAATCCAAAAAAAAAGATTAAATTATAATTTTCAATTAATATTAATTAATCAGATATTTTATCAAATCTGTGTTACTTATTCACATATGTAATAATGCCTATTAAATTACGTATACATATTTTTAAAAGTACATCAAATTTTATTTCACTAATAACTTCTGATTTGTTTTTTCATTTTTTTATTATTATTGAATTATTATTTATTATAAATTTTATTTTTACAATCAAGGGTTAATAATTATTAAATCAATATATTTAAATTAAAAAAAAGAAAGTTAAAAAACAGATTAAAAAAGAAAAAAGTCTAATTTGAACCGATGTGATTTCCCTTGTTAAGATCCAAATATTTCATTAATTAAAATTTTACTTGGCTATAACTCTGAAACCAATGAAAATAAGTACCACTTATGATATGTCATTGAAAATCTCTCAATGAGGGCTTATTACTGCAGTTAAGGAAAAGTCCAAATTTGTTGGTATTTTATGTTTTTTTGGAGACTTCTGGTTCATCTAGGTGTACAGAACTAGATGTTACAACAGTCCTAAATCCAAAATTTCAACATCCTACAACTAATAATTTGAGTTATGCGAGCTACATACACATGTATGTACATACATACATCATGCCAAAACTAATCAAAATGGATTCAGGGATGGTCAAAATGAATATTTCCGTTGAAATCTGAAATTTTTTGTGATCACATAAAAAACAGTAGTTGCCTGTCTGCAATTGCAAATGATTTGCTAAAAATGAATGAAAGAATTTGTGAAACAAGATGATTAACATTTTCACAATTATCAAATAAATTTTCAAGCATTGCCACTCACTGCAGAGTGATTAAATTGAGAATAAAAAAACATTATATATATATATATATATATATATATATATACAGGGTATCCCATATAAAACGCAACCCATCAATCACTCATCCATGAAATTTCAAAAGTCAAGCTTACTCCCCTACTCGTTACTGAAATGGACTCGTCCAACATCTGAACACTAGTTCAGGTGGTAGAACACTACCATCGGTAGTAGAACACTACTGATAGTAACAACAATGAAACGTTCAGTGTATTGCTAGAGACAAGATGGTGTTTTCGCTAGATAAACGTGTTTTCATTGTTGAGTCGTACTTCAGTACGAAATCAGTGGTTGCAGTGCAAGATTTGTTTCGCCATAAGTACCCAGATAAACCAGCTCCTAACAAAACATCAGTATTAAGGTTAGTTGCAAAATTTAGAGAGACCGGTTCTGTTAATAACAAGGAACACAAAAGATCTGCGTCAATGTTGAATACAGATACAGTCACTGAAATCAAAGACCGATTACTCGCCTCGCCAAATAAATCGATCAGACGTTTGTCTGCTGAAATTAATTTTTCTAAATCAACTGTTTATCGGGTGACCAAACAATTATAATTACGACCTTATCGCATTCAAACGGTTCATCAGCTTCTTGAGCCCGACAAAGAAAAACGGCTACAATATTGTCAATGGTTCCGTCGATTTCTGCGTGAGGGAATCAATGTTATGGATTCGTTATTTTTCACAGATGAAGCACGGTTTCATTTGGATGGCTACGTAAACAGCCAAAACAGTAGAATTTGGAGTGCTGAAAATCCCCACGTTTATTACAAAAAACAATTACACCCGCAGAAGTTGGGCGTGTGGTATGCGATATTGCGGTAGAAAATAATCGGTCCTATTTTTTTTGAGTACACCATTGCAGAACGATATCAGGATATTTTATTTCAGTTCATTGCACTCTTGGAAGAGGAAGACAGACACTGCTGGCTACAACATGATGGTGCAACATCGCACTACGCAGGTTCAACTTCTGATTTCGTTGAATTCTTTGGTAATCGTGTTATTGGTTGAGTGGCTTGTGGCCACCAAGATCTCCAGATTTGACTGTGGCGGATTTTTTTTTATGGGGTTACCTCAAAGAAAAAGCCTACAGCAACAAACCAAAAATACTTGAAAGTCAATATTGAACAAGCTGTATTAAATATCCAGCCACAAACTTTGAAAAAAGTTGCAAGAAAGGTAATGGATGGTAATAATAAAAATTACATTTACATATGCCTTTTTATTATTTCAATACCTACCAATATAAGGTTGGGTTGCGTTTTATATGGGACATCTGTATATATATAATTTCATTTTAATACAATAATCAAAATCAGTTTTTTAAAATTGTTTCTCTTGACAAGAATAAATTTCTTTGTTCACAGAAAAAAACTTTAACTCATTAAGCTAAGTAATTTTCCTAACAAATATTTTCCACTTACTTCAAAAGTAATTTTCTACACCACCCACCTGTTTCCAAAGTGTGGATTGTCGAACGATGTTCGGTGGCTTGCATAAAAATTTAAAAAAGTATTTTGTCACAAGAAATGTGAAACTGAATTTTTTAAATTAACATGAAAATTTCTTCTTGATTACTTTACAATATCTAGGTAAGTAAATTTGTAAAGTGATGTTACAAATTAGGTAACTAATTTGTTGATTATTAATCTGAATAAAATGTAGTTTATTAAAAAAAATAATAAATAGATTTGAACAGTATTTACTAAAATAGAAGATAAAAAGAAAATCTCAGTTCATTAATTACAATAATTAAAACTTTCAATGCATTTTTTATCCTTAAAATTATAGAAGTTATGAAAATAAAAATTTTGATTATTTTCAATATGGTTTACATTATTTATCAAAATAGATTACTTCAGGAAATGATTTGCTGATATGTAGCACTTAGATTTAAAGACCAAGCCTCTTAACATTGTGAAAATAAGACTGAATATGTGTAAAAACTTTCTGAAAAAAAAATTTCACCAACACAATGAAAAAGTTAGGAAATATCTGCACATCATACTAATTTGCAGAGGGCAGAATTTGGCAAACCTCACACATTTGGTGAAATATTAATACATTATTATATTATTGTGCTGCTTGGATTTACTTGAAAGAAGTTGAAATAATGCAACAGGACGATTATGCAAAAGGAACTGATGAACATGTCTCAGTGAGTGAAAGAGGAGCATTTGAGTTAAGGCAAGTAACTTTTTTGTTTGATAAATCTACAGATATACAACAATTGTTGGTACAATTTATCATTTTCATGCATTATACTCTTACATGTATATGCAAGGATAGCCCAAGGGCTATATGTGGTAAAAATAGTGGGTTATATAACCTGAGATACTTAACTTTAATTTGAATGTGTCATGGAGTCACTGCATTCTCCATAGGGAAGGCATTAGTCTCAAAAGGCTGTGGCAGGAAAATGAAAAGCCTGACAGTGCCATGAAAATTATATACTTCATCAAAGAGTTTACAATCAGGCTTATTAAAAAAAATTGTGAGGAAATCTCAACAGTTTACTACCTCTTTCGGATACTGAATTACTTTGGCTGTTGTGGGGTAAGGGGTAAAGTATAAGACTTAAAAAATTTTTGAAAAACTAATTAATTTGTAAAATTATGCAAAGGTTTATTCTGAAGCTCAAATACTTAACATATGTACATATGTACAGCGTTGCTAGAAAGTTCAGGGACAGATGGTTCAGCAGTTAATGGGATTCCCCTTAGCCTTGCAGCACTCCTCCATCCTCTTAGGCAAGGAGGAGTGTGTCTATAAGCTTCAGACACACATCCTTGGTAATATTCCACCAAATCTGTACAAACATAAACTTCAGCTTGGTCTTGTTCTTAGGCTTTAACCTGGCTAGACAGTGAGCCATCATGTTCCATATATTTTTAATGGGATTTAGATCAGGGCTCCTTGCTGGCTATTGAAGAACCTCCATCTTGCTTTAAAAACCAGTCCTGGGTGTGTAGCGAGAGGTGTGACACAGGACATTGTCTTGCTGGTAGATATTTTTTGCTGGAAGTAATTTTTTAACTGACAGTAGCATGACTTCATTGTCAGCCAGTATTTTACATTATTCATATTCCCTTCAACAAAAGGAAGTTCTCCTGGAACCTCAGATTTGATGAATGCCATGTCATCACAGTCTCGCCACTGGCCCAACTGCCAAAGCGAAACAAGCAGGTGAAATATCTTTCAGTCTTTTATGTCACACCCTGATTCTGTGCCTAGGAAATAGTTCAAATCATCAGCTTTCATCTGAGAAAAGTCTTTCTAGAGGCTCTTTTAACCAGCTAGGTCAAGCCTTACACCAAATTTTATGCCACTTTTTAGTCTGATCATTTAGCAAGGGTTTGCAGAATCCATAGAATAATTTGTACCTACTTCCTGAAGCCTTGAAGACAGACACAAATACTGAAATCTTTGTCATCTTCCTTCATAAATGTCAATAAATCACTACTACTTACATTTCAGTTTTTACGACTCAAAATTAAAAGCTTTTGATCCTGGCAAGGCAAGGTTTTGCGCGGTCTGCCACTTCCTGGAGCTTTAATGATTTACTACTTATTCCTGATGATGAACTTCCTTAAAACATCTGTGTTCTCAACACACATTAAGTTTAAATGCTAAATTGATCGATATGAGTTGCCGACCCACACACTTGCGTGTCCCAATAATTTTCCACTTTGTATCTTCAGACACAGACAATTGCTCCATTTCTGCAGAATTTTCTTTCAAAAACAGTAAAAAGTGTAGCAAGGTTATAAATAACGGTCTGACACAACAAGGTCATGAGAGAATGTGCGAGCTGCCAATCAGTCACAAACAAGGCATGGAGAAAACAGCTACAAACAGAATAGGTCTAAGTATTGCCAATCAGGAGTTATCACAGAAAGACAATGCCAAATTTTGTCATAAATTTTCTGAAGAAAAAAATTTGAGAGACAACCAAATTAGTAATTTTTTGTGTCCAGATCATATTTTAAAATTGTTATGCCATAACAAAGCTGTAGTAAAAATTTCATAGCTGTAAGATCAGCGTTTGAGAAAAAAATTTAGCATAGTCTAGAAAAAAATTTAGGTGGAAAAACACAGTTTTTTGAGTACTTTTTAAAAAATAATTGAATCTCCAAAAGTACAAGGCATATTCATAAATTAAGGGCTGTTTGATATTAAAAAAAAATTAACTTGTGAGAAAAGGCTTTTACTTATAGTTTAGTATGTATCTACTTCACTTTTCCATATTCACTTTCGCCATTCAGTTGTAAGCACTTTTTGTAATGCTGCACCAGTTTCTATAACCCCTCTGCATAAAAGATTGCCACCTGGGAATTGAACCAGTTAGCAACAGCGATCCTGAGTTCGTCATTTTCAAACAGTTATCCACCAAGCCACTTTCTCAAATGCAAGAAGAGGAAGTAGTCACTAGATGCAAGGTTGGAACTACATGGAAGGTGGTCAGAAAGTTCCCAATAAAAATCTTGAGTCTTCTTTTTTGGTTAAAGCAGCAGTGTGAGGATGCATGTTGCTGTGAACAAGGATTACACTGAACAACAGTTTCCCACGTTGTTGATTTCGGATTGTACATCTCAGTTTGGTGAGCGTTTCGCAGTACACGTAAATAGCCAATAAGATGGCCATGCATGCTTGAAACTGTGTTCAGACCCATTAATATTTAAATATAAGCCGACAGCCCTTACTTTATGAATATGTTTCGTATCAGAGCTAGAGCAGTGGAATTTTTGGTGAATACCCATAATTAGATGCCTAATAACACCATGTAAAAACATTGACTGAAATGCAGTCAGTTTGGGCACAAAAGAAAAATTTTGGCAACATTTTACTTTCAAAAACTCAACTAATTGAATTTATATTTATGAGTTTAAAATTAAACTGATATTTTTGCAGTGCAGAATAAAATTTGGGGTTTTAGCAGAAAAAAAAAGTTAAGACTGAAAAACTATAATTGCTTACACCTGAACAATTACAGGTTTTAAAACCTTTTTATTGAAAATAAAATAAAATAAAACCATGACATAATACTAAACAAATGATATTTGCATACGAGATCAAGATAAAACATGGTTATGGACCTATTTCAGAGTGATGTGAAAAATGTTTATGTAGTCTGCACACTTGCATTTGGAATAAGTTATATTGCTTTTAGGAATAGTCATCCTGAGAATAAAAATATATACAGATGATACTGTAATATTAGTAAAGGAAGATTAATTGGTCTTTCAGATTTTCATTCATTGTATTCTGCCGCCATTAAGGCAGGTCTTGTCTTGTCATGACCATACTCCACTTTACCTTGCACCAATCTCTTTGTCTTTTCGTATTTTCATCTTTTTCCATAATCAGATTCAGTATTTGAAAACTTTCTCTTCCTTTTTTCGATTTACCAAACTCTCTACTCCATTCACCATTTTTTTTCATACAATGTCATAAACAGCTCCTTTTCCTGCTGTCAATTAGATTTAACATTCTCCTGCTTTATTTTATTTTTTGTCTAATGCCTTATCATTTGTTACATGATCTTGCCATCTGACAATCATTTTACGCCACACCCACATCTCAAATGCCTCAATTCACCTTCAGTCCACCTTCCTCAAAATCCACGACTCTCCAAATATAACATCCTGCCAATCTTTTTCTTAAATCCCAGCTCAATTTTCCACACAACAGTTATCTTCCTATTAAATGCTTCCTTACCTCTTAGCTATCCTGATTTTAACCTCTGTAGTACAAGGTAGGTCTTCAGTTCCAATGCTGCCCAATATTTCATATTTTGTTTTCTTTTTATTTATTCTTATTCCTTAATTTTTATAAATTTCATTTAAGCATTTTTTTGCTCTCTGCTACCACCACTATACAATCAGCAAATCATATAAATTTCATTTTCCTTCCTCCAATTGCCATTAAAATAACCTTTATCTCTTCTATAGTTATATATTGAACATAATTGGCAACACAACCAACATCACTGGAATATCTTCTCTTCCAATTCTAGATCTAAAGTATGTATATTATTTTTCAGTAGACATCTCTTTGAAAATTATTTTGACTGAATGAAACATTAAAGTTTTGATTATCTGTGTAAAACACACACCCAAATCTTTCAACAGTCTTTAAATTCTGTTCATGAAACCTTAGAAACTGATGGTCTACACCACCAATACTCAGTCAACATTGTTCATTCTACTGTGTTTATTGCATACTACTTTTATATAATTTTATTATTACAGTTACTGATACAAAAGATGAAAAATTGTAAACATTTGTTAACATTCCATGTACAGGTCAAAAACATCTGTGTATTTGCAGTTGGAATTAAGTTAATAATGTTTTTAGTAGTCCATCCTCACAATGAAAAAGATATATTGAAAATATAGCTATATATAATTGCAAGTGGTAGTATGATTCTCATAAGGGAACGTAATTTTAAAATAAATCAAAAATTTGTATGGAAATTTATGAAAAATAAATGAAAATGTTTGGTTTTTTACTTTCCTGGCTATAGCAATATAATACTGCTATAGGACTAACAGGAAAATATGTAGATTGGTAAAAAAAAATTTAAAAAAAGGTCTTTTTAAGTTTTGGGCCTCTAGGAAATATACATTAAACAATTTTTTTTTAACAACACACATTAAATAAATGTAAATCTGTGAAAAAAATATATATTCCAATGTTCCAGTCCAAAAAATCCATTTTTGTCTGACATTAGTGAGGAAGTATGTTGGCCAGTATTTGGTCTTATAAGTCTGGTCCCTGAAGACAGATTAGACAGGCACTAACTTCAGAGAGAAAGAGAATGTACTAAATTTTTGAAAAAAAAAAATTGGATAAAGGGGTGGGGGTTGTTTTCCTTGTGGAATATTTATAATATTTAATTGGTTTTTAGATCCACAGCAATCAGAAAGTGGGAAATACTAAATATGGTAAATGAAGTAGATCTTGAATCACAATATGGAACATTAACTGGTATTCATAAAACTTACTAATAATGAGCAGATTGTTTTTAAGTTAATTTTTTAAGTGATGGTTAACATCACTTTTCAGTTGGTTTTTGCAGTCAATTTTTTCAAAGTTTAAATATTAATTTAGCCTCAAATAATATAATACATTGTTTATTATCACTATTTATTACAGTAAAATTTATTTACAATCATACAATTATCTAAAACTGATTAAAAGTTAGTTCAACATAGTATTTGAGAGTGTGATGAGGGTTTATGAGTATAGTAAATATTAATGCCTGCTAATGTTGAAAATATAATATGCAGAAGTAAATGGTATTTAGAAGCAATAATTGCACAATTAAGAGTAACTAAAAAGACAGGCTTGGAACTATGTGTAGAAAAAAATTCATTTCAAGACAACAAAAATTAGAATTTATAAAATAGTGCTAAGAACAACTCTTCCACTGAGACTGAATCAGGGATGATGGCCAGGGAAAAAGTATTATGCAGAAATGGGAAAAGAACATTATAAAGGGAGATTTACAGGCTACAGAGTTGAGGATGGTGGATTTAATACAAGTTAATGAAATAGGCTTATGAAAAGCCTGGAATAAAAATTAAAAAGGGAAAATTACAATGGGCTTGCCATTGACAGAGAATGGAAGGTGATGAGGGTATGGACTGCTCGACCTGAGGCACACTGTTGAAAGGAGGGCAAAAAATGAGTGGTTTGAGAATTTGAGGATAACCATAAGAAAGTGGATATAAAGCAGAGACGTTAAGAGAAGCTTGGCTGAGGAGGTGAGGTCTTGGTAGGAATAGTGCCAAGAATGTATGAAATTATATAGTACAGATTTAATATTTTTACAGTACATAACCAAATAAAATATCTGAATTACTCCAGAAAAATTAAAATAATGAGCTGCAATCCTTCTTCCAAACAGAGTATGACAAATTTATAATAGAGGATAAAGATATCTTTACTAATGACATTATATATAACACCTTATTTAATGTTTGAAGCATATTTCATTCCTGACAGATTTTTTTATTTTAGTATATACAGCTAGCTCCCGATTATCTGAAAGTGGTTTAACTGTAATGCCTGTAGGAAAAAATAAAAGATTTTAATATTTTTAAAAACTTAATAGTTAAAAATTTAGTTTTTTCATCATCACTCCTTTATTCATTTGCTAGTTGAATGAGTATTTGTTCTGAATATGATAATGCTATAGTTCATTGTGTGATACTATTATTATGCTACGCAAAACACAAAGTTCAATTAAAAAAAGGTGTTTTCAGTCACTAAAACAACAATCAATTGCGTCTTAGTTTAAAAAAAAGAAATATGAAAGAGTAAAATGCACAATTTATTTTTTTAATATCTATGTATTTTTTTCTTGTTACCTACTGTAATTTACTAAGTGTTTGTTAATGCATTACATAGTACATAAACTGCTACACGTACAATCTATGTACAGTATTAGTGATAGTGAAAATTTGTTATATATTCATATGTATTTTGAATAAACTTCTGGATATTACTTTTGCTAGGTAAATAATAGTGTAATGTAGTGTACAGTATCTTATTTTATTTTTACCATTATACCTTAATACTGTACTGCATTACAGTATTAAGTAATTTTATTGCATATTACTATTAAATATTATTTTTGGATCAACTGCAATTTTGCCATGATTTTTGGATTATCCATGACTCTCTTCCTGGTTATTATCACAGATAATCAGGATGAACTGTAATGTTTTAATGTCATGTTAGGTAAAATATTCAATAAAACATACCTGGGAAAATGTCTTAAAACAGACTTTGCATCGATATTCTCCTTGTCTAGATGTAGATTTACGACGTGTCGCTTTAGTTTTAGGAACAGAGTTTGTTTGACCAGTTTGTGAGTAGACATCAGTGCACACGTCGACCTCGACTTCAACTTCTTCCTGACTGGCAACTCTGTACATAACAACTTCTTCATGTGAAACGGCTGGTACGGCCATACCACCTCCCATTTCCAAAAGAGGTGGGCCCAATATAAACCGATACACTGCATTTGAGTCAACACGCAGTGCATCCTCTAAATTCTTTTTAACTACTTTTTGAGAATTATCAAAGTAGTTTTCAAACAACCTTATCTCCTCTCCCATAATTTTCACACACCACCTATCGGTATCATATCCCTAAATTACTTTAAATAACATGCCTATAGTCACAGAACCCAAAATCCCACACTGAAAAGAATATATCCAAAAATGTTTTATCACAAACTTGTCCACTAAATAACTTTGAACTTTAAGTTGGTTTAGCGATAACAACAGGATACTGTTTGATTAGGGCATCTAATTTGGCTTTAAACAATTCACTCACAATTGGTTCCTGCAAATTTATCACTGGATTCTTCACTACATACTGAACATACACCTGAAGGAGAAAAAACAGAGCATAAGTTTAAAAATAAATTACTACAGGAAAAAGCAAATTATATACACAAGTAAGTAATCAAATCTAGTAAAGAAGTTTGTAAAAAAATCTGGTTGAAATTATATACTATGCAGATGTGCAGAATAAAAACATGCAAAACATTTAGATTGATTAAAATACAATAGTTTGCTGCTTTTACTTAATAAAATAAAATGCCATTACAAAATAATTTACACAATGGATTATAAAAATTAACACAGATTCAAAAAGATACTAATGCCCTGGAGCTCTTAACTACAAACCATCTATATGAAAAACTCAAATATTTTTTATATCATAATTTATCAAAAATAAACATTAAAATATGTAGTCTCTAAATGTTTACAATACAATTGTTCCAGTGCTTTGGATGTGCATGGATACATTTAGAATAAGTCTTGGATGACAGCTACCCATTCATGAACCCAACTGCTTCATTTCTTAAAACAGATTTTTTTCTATTGTGCTAATGGTTCCAGGTTTCATCTTCAGTAACAATTCTTAGGAGGACATCACTTATGCTTCAAAGCACCATAAAAATTCCTTGCAAGCAACACCTTTTTCTTTCAATTCTGCAATTTGCTGACATGCCACCGTGTACTGATCTTTTATTTATGAACAATTTTGTGTACTGATCTTTTATCTAAACGTTTTGGTGCAAGTCACAAATGGAGTTGCCACCTTTATACTATTGCTGTAATGTCATGTTTCATTTTGACATTACGCTGTGTCCAGTTGCCTTTCTTTCAAACCACGAATATCACTATTTCCAACTTAGAGGAAAATGGCATATTTTATTTTAATTTTAGTGCATTTCTAAGACGTTAATTTAACTCACCCTCATGGTTTTAGTTATTTGAACAAAAAATTAATTAAAAAAAAAGTTAAATCATGTTGGAGGGTTTATTATTCTGTAATAAGAGTTTAAAAACTTTTTCCTTATTTATGTATTTTTTTTTTTACTATTGACTGTTGGTGGCAATTTGATATCATTCACTTTTTCTAATGAGTACTCTAGTTGTCTTTGGATTTAATCTTTCACAAGCCAAGTGCACTATTTGTAGTTCAATAAATTCCTCTAAAATTACACTATTTTACTACTACAACACCCTGCAGTCAGTTTACATTTTTTGTAGAAACTACTGCCTTATTTAACTGCTTTGACATATATTAATATGGTGCATATGAACAGAAATCTGTGAGATATTGACTTTCACTCTAAATGCTTAGATATGGATAGCTGTCCACATAGACTTCCATTCAATTTAGGGGTATTGAATGAAAATCTCTATTCAATCTGATTGTCCACACATACGAAAGAGTACTGTTAAGTCTTATCCTCATGTTCCAGCATACTTGTACAGGTTCACCTATACAGGTACACTTACCATAATGTGTGTGTTTAAAACTGCCACATCCACAAAACTGCAATCTTAGGCATTTCTTGTTCCACTGACTTAGGACGGGTAAAATGAAAAATGTTTTGGTTTTTATAACCAGAACTCAGAAAAAATCCAATTTTTATTACAGTGCAGTTCATTTTAGTTTTTATACAGTTTTTTCAACTAATTTCCGGTATTGGTTAAGAAATTTTATATTTCTTGATCAGATGAGAATTTTTCTTCATTAATTTATTTAATTTTAATCAGTTAACACAAATTTGAATAAATTACATCTAAGAGATATTTATTAATTTATTTGTAATGAATTCATTTTTCAGCAAGTGTTGGCTGGTAGGTGTTTTAACAATCATGTAATAGTTGGGAATTGTTTACAGATTGATGTGTCATGTGGACATAGAGAACTAATTGGCTGTGATAATTCAGCAACCACTTTTAGAATGAAACTAGTTCACTCGATACAAAGAATGAATTTCATATATTGTGTGTGTTTTATTATACTAGTAATAAAAGGCACATAAAAAAATATTGGATTTATCACAATTATAATGATGAATAAAAGGTCACGTTTTATACTTAGATGGCAATTTATGGAAGTACACTCAAAATATTCTTTTAAAATATATTTTAAATTGTTATCACTTTTGTGACCAGCAATGTCATATAAGAATATAACTTGGAGGTTAGCAGTAACATTAAAAGAAAGATTGGTTATAAAATACTCCAGTTCTTTTAATGATAGTTAATATTACAAAAGTACACAATTTCAATTTTAGTTAATTAACTAAATTTACATTTTCAAGAAGATATATAACAAATTATGCACTTCTGAATAAATTTTGAAGTAAATATTTATTGAGATCTTGAATTTTTGATCAATATTATTCATTATAATAATTATAATATTATTATTCATTACCATAATTATATTCTTTTAATGACTTCAGATAAGAAGGTGGTCACTTCTCTACTTCAACAAAGTGATGTTTACAACAGTGAGCAAGCATGAGTGTGCTGAACATGTATCCACTTACAACATACACAATGTCCAAATATTGTTGAGAAGGGCTGCTGTTGAGGCTATAATAAACTTTTTATGATCAGCCTGTTGTGATTAATGATTATCACAGTTTTACACATAGATTTAAAATCCACAGTTCTTGATCTAGTGGCCGATTACGACCCAACAATTATATAATATATATTAAATAGTTGTATGTCTGTGTTAGGCCTAAAAACGATTAAAAAATGTAATTTCTTCAGCTTCTGAAGAAAAATTTCATTAATTAAAATGAATAAATAAAAGTGCATATGTTTAACAGACCCCTGAGAAGGAATAAAATAACACCAACTACAACTTTTTGACTGGATTAATTTTTATTTTTGAATGTTCTATTATTTCCATGATATCATTTTCCCTTACATAAGGTACCATATATAACACCATATAAGGTACCATGATCTTTTAATTGGTCAGCCGTAATTTTATTACTTTTCTTGATTTGTTGAGATGCTGCTTTGGCCGGGTTTCAGTGCTTCAAAGAGCAAGGCAAAAATATATCAGAAGTAGTTTGATGATAGATCATAAAATAATTTTTAAATTTTGCATTTATTTTGAATTTAATTAAATACATTTTTTCTTTTTTTTTAATTAGCAATATATATATATATATCCATGATGGAGTTATAAATATATACTACCAAAAGTGACATTTTTTATAATATCAGACAAACAAAAAAGGCAGAGCAAACTTGTCTCAACATGCATAGCAATTTAAATGATTAAATTACACAGTATGTCAAAAGACTTAAGAAGGTAAGTTTGGTGCTATAATCTTTACTGTGCTTTTTTCATTTATGCTTATTTTTAATCAAGCTGCAGAGATTACCAATACAATTTTTAATTACAATCATATCTATTTTTAAGCTTTTTAAAAGTACAATTAAAATTAATTTTTGTAGATGCCAGTACTGTTAAAAAAAATTATGTAACTGGTGTTACAACTTGTATTTTATCTCTTAATATGAAGCCAGATAAGTTGCGTGTTATGCTTTTTTATGTAATTTCATATAAAAAATAATAAAATTGCAATGAAAAATCTGAAATCAGAAAATCAATGGCAAACTGTCAATTAAACGTGGTATAATTGATAGTTTTTAAGATTTTATAATATTTTTTGTTAGTGAAATTAAAAATGCTCAGGTGTGTATTTTAGCAATCTTTTAAAAACAAATCTATGAAGAATTGTTTGTCAGTAAGGAAACTTAAGTTTTAATTTTGGTACAAAAGGAATTATCAACTTTTTTCTTTTTTTTTAAATATAAAAATTGACTACATTTCATATTATAACCAAAGCAAGTAAGTTTTGTTTGATAAAGATATTACATGACTCATAAATGAATCTAAACTATTATTTTGATAATTATTAAAAGAGAAAAAGATTATCCAACAGAATTACATAATACAATCTCTTATAAAATTGATAATATTTAATATTATATTTAATTTTAATTCAGAATACTCAGTTACTTCTACTTGTTGTATAGTTAAGAATATAAAATGTTAGTATTTCTAACTTAGGACACTGTCAAGGACAATGTCAAGAACAAAAATCTATGAAGTTATTTTTTTATCAATAGCAATACTTAACTCTAATATTACTAAATAATAAATTAAAACTGTAAAAATAACAGTACTATATGATACAAAAATAATGAAAATGAAGTATAATTTAATACATTATCAACTTTGTGTAACTTTTGAGTAGTAATATTCATAATGTGTTGTCACAATAAAAGTAGAATCAATTAGGCTGGTTTTCAATCTATCTTGAGCTGTTTGTTACAGTGCACACATAAATGAGAATAATAACTGGTAATAGATGGCAATAATGGTGGCTTCTAATTAATTAAAAGTATATGTAGAAATAGAACTAATAAATTAACAACCAGTTACAGTAAAGATTAGAGACATTTTGCATAAAAAGGAATTCTCCTATTGTCAGAACAAGTAAAGACCAACTACTGCCAGAGGTTCAATGCTTTTTAATATAAATAGCTTGCAAACTGCTTTCCTGACTCAAATGGAGAATTTTCAAAATGCAGGAACCCTGATATAAAGTCCAGCATAAGACAATTTTTACTCCATTCAAGGTGTTTAACAGACTTATGTATAGTGGATCATATAATACTGTAATCTGAAGGTAACAGGTGTTGATCCAAAGCAAAAGTATTCCATACAGCTGCTTTGAGGATATTAACACTGTGATATGTGAAAGATCTTCCTTATTACGATCCATATTACTCACATACTTCACATTTATTGTCACAATTCTGTGCATCATCTTAGACAATCAATAAAATTATACAGTTGGATGTGCATGAATAGTTCTCTGCAGCTTTAAAATAAATACAATAGTCTCACTTTATGATGTAGGAAAATTTCACTAATGGAATAACAAAATATTAATTTGGCATTATGCATTAATGACAGAGAATTTGAAAGTTGGATAAGTATTTTTTTTCTATTTTACATTTTGATCAACCCATATATGAACGAGAAAAACCCTATAAAATTCACTCAAAATTTATGTATTTCTCTTAGATACAGAATAACTAAGCATACTAACAACTTGATAGGTCTTCAAACGATCTTTATTTTGTTACAAGAAACAGCATAATCATATCTTTACCTGACTATACATCTGCTGCAGAAGCTCTCTTACATTCTGAGCATTTACATCAGTGTTCAGTACAAATTTCAAACCTGTTGGAGTTTCTAGGTAATGTAAAGCGTACTTATTTGTTTTATAACACAAGAAACCTTTCTTAGTATCCAAAGGTGAAATTTTGCTAACAAATGATTTAAGTGAAAACAACATCCCGTACATCAGTTTTGCTTCCTGAAAATAAATTCATATTTTTTACAAAATTATCAAGACATCCTATTCAATTTGAGAATAAAAAAGAGAAATATTACAATCCCTAATTTCTTTTCTTAGAAGTTAAAACTTTGACTTCTGTCAAAGTTTTGAAATCAAATCGTAGACCCAAATTTTGAATGATTTATGAAATCATTGTCTAAAAATAAACTATATTCATGATTTCATACAGAAATTAGAAAAAATCTTGCCCTAAATATATTTTATCAAAGGAAAACAGTATGATCAGATTCAAAACAGCAGATTCAGCATTAAGAATTTTACAGGCTCTGAAGTAATTTTAGACCAGTTTAAAATTTCATGCAAGTTTAGAAAAAAATTATGATTAAAAAATAATAATTCTATTACAAACTAAAATGAATATTATAACAAACAGGGAAGACTAACAACAATTTTAATGGAGGGACCAGCATTTTGACATTAATTAAAATTTCTTATAGATGTAACTTAACAAAAATTGTTTATAAAAAAGAGTACAATATATATCCCTGATTGGGTCTCATGGGTTATACAACTACCACTAACTAAACAACTAAATATATATATATATATATATATATATAATAAATAAATCTAAAAGTATAAATATAATCAAACCAAACTTAACCTATGCTCGCTAACCTTCGGCCACTAGTCAAGGATAGCAAGCGAAGTGAGTGTCGGTTAAGTTTGGTTAGATTATATTGGGTCTCATTAAAAATTTATTATATAAATTTTATATATTTATAGTGGTGGTCATATAAACCCATGAGAACACCCCCCCCCACCTGTTTTAATAAATTTATAATATTTCATGCAACTGAGACGAAAAATATACACTTTTACTAGAATTTATTCCAACATTACAAAAAAAAAAGTAATAGCTATGTACGACACAAAGCAAATATGTACAAGTTAAAACTTTTATTGTTATGCATTACTGCTAGAAAACCAACAATGACTGACACTGGTGCTATTTGTCTAAAATTCCAGCAAATTTTTCGTAGCATGAACTAAGTACATTTAAAATAAAAACATCACTCAAGATCTGATAAATATCAGAGGACTGTCAAAAGAAACTTGAGCAAATAATTACACTTGAAAAAAAAACAATTTTATGTATAAATCAAAATATTGTAATGGAAAAGACACAGTTGAAACACAAATTTTATATTGAACAGAGAGATGCTCTTTGCTTTAATAATGCTGAGAATTAAAAATTATTTTTGTTTAAAATAACTGTAATGGGAGATGGAACCACTCCTCATGTATATGTATTAAATATTGGTAGAGAAATTCGACAGAATCACAAGAAAAATCATTAGATTCTAAAAATCAGTTCATTCTAAAATTTGGGACATACATTACATATAATCTTACACCTCCAATGAGTTTGGGTTAATATTTTTTGGCTTCTACATAATTTTTTTCTGTTCATCTTTGTTTTGTTATTTGACCTGTTCATGAACAAATTGATAATTTTTAATACATGTATGTATGAGTGGACCAGAGAATGATTGTCTTTAGAATAAAATAAAAGAGAAAAAACCAACCCATTTTTTTATTTTTCACAGTCTTCTGTCCAGTAATACAAAGTATTATTATCTTGCTAATACTTAAGGAAACACTAGTAACTTAGTATCATTATGTGCAAACTTGATTTAATTAGAAATAAATACACAAAATAACACAACTCAAATATGCATCACAGTAACAGGCCAAAAATATTCACTTTTAAGAAAATAAAACAGAACAAATAAAACAACAATTAAGACATTAACAGGATAACTTTTTTTCTAATGATTTGAGTTAAAACTGAAACTAGTATGTTATTGGATTTTTAGAAAAATCAATTGTTAAGTCAGCTGACCATATATTTGTAGAATTATAAAACCAAAACAAAGCTTCATTTTTTCATCTTTGTAAAATTAACAACAGGCACTTACCACACAAAGTCAAACACTACAGTGAAATTTGAAATTTTCAATATTTTTTCATTACTTAATTTTTGAAGAAATTTTAACTTTATTTATGTATACACAATTACTGAGTTGGATATTAGAGCAAAGAACATATATTTTTTAACAAATTACTTAAACAATTTTAATTATCTATATGTAAACAAAAGGTTAACCTACTCTGAAACATAATTTAATGATGCACTTTGATATTTTTATTTACTTATTTTTCATAATAGGAATTTCTTCTTTATGATGTATCAAATTTCCAATTTCAAATACCAGTCATTCAAAAGAAAAAGAAACAATACTACTCCAAAGGTCAAAAAAAGAAGATAATCAGCTTGTAAACTGAATACTGTCTGATTTAGAGCATATAAAAAATTTGTTTTATTAACACAAAAAAAAAAGAATATTTTATTTGAACTTTTATCATAATGTTACTCTAAATATTGTAGAGAATTAAGGAAAACATTACACCAAAAATAGCAGGAAATGTCTGTTTGAAATGGCTCTCTTCTCCTTTAAGTTAATGAAAGTTTCATACAAATGCACATTAAGCAATGATGTCTGTAAAATATTTAACTAAATTTGGTTTACTTGAGTAGAAATAGTAACATTGTTTACAACTAAAATCTAAAAATGACTCTTCCTATCCAGCAGATTAGTCATTGCACATAATACTGAACTGATTATAAAGTCTTTAATTTCTGGTGCCACATCAATTTTAAGATTTGTGAACTTATTAAATAGTAATAAAGCTTACCTTGATTTTTTTTAAATTTAAAATTCTCTTAAATAGGTACTTTTTGTTGGGTATTTTTTCGCAATAATATTGGTTTATTTGAAATGACATTTTTTGCAAATTACTGGACAAAATATATTTATATTAAAATTGAATAAATGAATAAAAAAATTGATTATGACATCTAGCATTTATAATTTTTTTTGACGGCATTGACTGCTGTTGTGGCTGTTAGCATTAAAAAAATGCCCAACAGCACACAGTAAACAATGTTTTTAAGTTTGGTGATTAATTGAAAATGGATCAATGAACATGACTTTAATGACAGGTTTGTTACCTCAGTTCACATCCTTCAATTTTCAGGTACTGGAGAACCCCATAGAATGCTTTTAAAAATCTTCATTAACAATACTTTTTTTTTAATTGTAATAGTCATATGTTTTGTCTCATTTGGCTTAAAAAAAAAAAAAAAAAAAAAAAAAAAAAAAAAAAAAAAAAACGGTGTAAAGCATGTTTTAATTATTTTAGTATTTACAGATTAATGAATAGGCAGGATTGGTCATTCACAGAAATCTGATGGGCTTCAATATTGAAGCACACAAAAAATATAACTTGTCATTCTGAGAGAAAATAAGACTACCCTTTTGAGAATATTACTTAATTTAAATCAATTACTTTTAACCCTCAAAAGGGAATCACTGGATGTTATGATTTCTTTTAACATGAAATTCATTCTGATATCAGTCATTGTAAAATTAGTCATTTTAATTTTGTGAATGTTATAAAGGTGGTTTATTGACTATGATAATTTTGAGATATTCTACTTTTATCTATACTGTCTTATATAATGAGACAAAATTTGTATATTCAAGGTAATCTTTGGTCTTATGAAGAGTAAAAAAATTCCTTTATCACTTGAAAGATCACTTAATGAATTTGAGCCTACACCTTGATCCTTGAAATTGATCTTTGTTGTGATATGATTAACATTAAAATAATAAATAGTAATATCATACAGTTAGAAAACTTTTTAGCATTGATCCACCAAATTTGGATTTGATTCTCTGAATACAGAAAGAGGATATACCAGGTTTGGTGAGAATTCATATTCTTTCCCCTGATCAAATGGGAAACCTGAAGTATTTTATGGAAGTAAACGAATTTACAGGATTAAAAATTTTGTACATTTTTAATCCATATTTCTGGATTAAAAATTCTGTACATTTTTAATCCATATTTCTAATGTGGTGGGAGTTTTGGTGCCTTGCCTTTCTAAATTAACATTAATTTTTATCTTTCTTTTTCAAATTACATTCAGATTTATAAACAAGTAACACATAACAGAATCATAGAGGTTGAAGCATATTTACTTAGTTTTCTAGTCAGTTAAGAAAAAAATAAATATGGTGATACTTAAGTAATTTCTTTAAGAAGTGATCAGAATGTTGGGGTGAGTGTAAAAAGCTTTATGACATCGTAGATTTTGGGCTATTTTGCAGCTTGGGCCCTTAATCTTCATTGAAACACTACAAAGGCATTTTTAATTTCATGTTTTCCCTCAACTGTAAAAGCTTTAAACACTGCAAAATTAAAAAAAAAAAACAGTTTTGAAAATGAGATACGGTTTTTGGGGAGAGCAGTCTTAAGAAATTTTGTACTCCTTATCCATAGGTACTGCAATCCATATTAAATAAACAAACACTGATTTATGATAATTGAGGTTTATTTAGATTTCAGTTCCTAACATCTCAAATTAGCAAAAACAATACTGCAAGATTTTAACTATGCTTTTCATAAAGATGTTATGTTTTTGGTGGTACGCAGAACATTTTCTAAAGCATACTAGGCCTACTAGTCTATTTCAATTAAAAACCAACTGAAACAATGCAATTTGAAGGTTTCTGCCAAAATCTATTCTAACTTAAGGAAAAGTAAAAAAAAACTAAATACTGCTAAAGGGAGCTCTTGCTATCCCAAATCCTCTAGTACCCTTTCAATAAACAAAAATTAAAATATAATATCCTGTTTTTATGTCCACAACTTCTGCTTTTGGAGCTAAGTAAATATACAGTGTTGTTTGGACTTTCCCCGGCTACTTCACTAATCAAATCTGTGGGCTCATAATATAGTTTTACATGTGGTAATTATTTACATTCAATGATGAAATAGATATTTATTGAAATCTATAAACCTAATTTGATATATTAAAAAATATCTAATAGTGTTTAAAGTTCAAATAATTTGAACATGATGACACCTCTCCAGAATGTGAAAGGCCATGAAACCAGGAAATACTGGACAAAGAAATATATGCAATTTTTCTGACTGACCAAAACACACCCAGACAAAGTATCTGTGCTTAGAACCATCATGATGAAACATTGCACTTGCATTCATCCAGATTAAAAGATTAAAAAAAAATTGCTGCTAGGATATCAGCTGATTTATAACATTATTACTAACTTAAAGTGAAGGTGCAGTGTTGGGAGATAAGAAAAAGAAAAATTACTATGACCAACAACAAATACATTAGAAATCTGAGGCTCACACTGAAAATTATACATTGTTTTTGAATACCCATAGTAGCTGTGTAATTTGAATATTTGTTAAATCGGTCAACCAGCCCATTCCTACCAATATCATACAGGAAATATGCAAAGTGCACCTTTTTTGATACATGTAAGCCATTATAAACTGCCTTGCCACTAACAGAGGCAATGGTTGTTAATCGGTTAAAATCTTTCAACTGGGGAAGATCAAAAAGCTCAAGTAACAGACAAAGAAAATTGTAAAGAATGGAATCCAACATCCTAATGAATATCTGACTGACAGATGAACTAATGTTAAAAAAAAAAACTGATGTAAATAAAACCAGCTATTTCATCTGCTTCAGATAAAGTTTTGCTTATCGTGTAACAACAGTGGTACAAATTTTAATAAAACAGATTAATCTTAACATCACATTACACTTTTTACTTTTAAAACAAAACATTTATGATTGGTTGCATTATCTCAGTTTTTGTAAAAACAGTTTTTCTGTATAATTCTATCCCTTGCATCATTTTTCATCATTGTTGGAAAAATTTAATTTCATAAAGAATGGAAACTTTTATCAATTATCTTACTAAAAAACAGTAATTTAAAATTCAGATCAACTAATCTTAATTTATCCCTTGAAAAACCATCACTTTCGTCAGGTTCCCCAAGTTCAAAAACATTTTTTTCCAATAAAGATATAGGTACTCTAACAGTCACAGAATGAATAAGGCTATGGAAATATTATATATTTAAATTAAAACTGTAAAGAAAAAATAATAAAAACAATAAGTTATGTAGAAGATAGCTATGCGTGAACCTCTGTATACAATTTTCAAAAATCTGTCACGTGATGGAGAACAGTAAAATTTGTTTTTAGAAAATCTGAGGTTGAAACTAAATTATATAGTACTACGGAATGTTTTATAGTTCACGTGCAGGCTAAAGTCAAATAGTACATTCAATGGATGTAAAGATCATTTGAATAAGTTGTATTGTCCAGCAAAAAAGTTAATTATTCAGTTTCTTGCATGTAGTTAAAGTTATGGATTTCTTCCTTGCTGATATACAGAAGACAGTTTGGAATTTTTTTCACGCTTCATCTCATTCTTCTTCTATTTTATACCAAGTAAGATTGTCTTGCAGGTTCCTTCATATTTCCATCAATGTTTTCTCTAGTAAAACCATAAACATCAGTACTAGTGCAGTTGGTTTATTTATTAACTCAGTAACATTTTTAATAAAATATATTTCTCTATGATAAGCTTCTAAGAACAAGCAGTACTTTAAAAACAATAAAAGGGTATCACTTCAAGATACATGGAATGAAAAGTATCATAAATAACACTGGTCAATACAAATTTGGAACTGAAGGGGAGTAAGTGTTTTTATAGTATAGTCATAGTATTCTTATAGTAAGTGTTCTGTATAATATTTTATATGCTGAACCTGAATATGAATTCTGAAACAATCATCACATAAAGTTTTTAAGTTACAAGCTCAAAATTTATTTTTTTCCATCATTTGTGGAACAAACAATACAAATAAGTTAGTACATTTGTTTGCTTATTCACATCTGATTTATACTGTGATGCATGCTGTAGACCTATATCTGAAACATAACAGTCGAATGATGTCATGTCATGTCATGTCAAGCCAGACATATCAGTGAGTCAAGTACTAAGTATTTCAATGTGATGAAATTTTCTTCAGGATGAGCCCAGCTCTTGGTACGACTTGCTGGATTCTTTAGTTGTGGTAGTGGTTTTATCATACACATATTATAAAGATTGTTTCATAAGTGTTACCATAAATTTAATGAAAGATTTTTATGACAGAACAACTTCTGGTATTATTCTATTGAACATCAAGATTTGTTAAATTTTGTATGTGTGTGTGGGCACTGTGCTTTATTGCACTCAATGATGAAACAATTTTATGAAGTATCTTATGTAATTAAGTAAGTATTTCTGTAATATTTCAGTTTACTTGTTTCAGTTAATTCATTAAACATTTTGAATCTTACAATGAATAAAAATCGGGCTTGTAAAAATTCTTCAAATATTTTTTGTTACATTTACGGAGAATGCAACATGAAAAGTCAACGAAAACAAATATCGAATCTGCTGAAAACTGCTTACAAACATTACTTTGACTGTCCCTTGGGAGACCAATATAAATCCTGGGCTGCACATGTAGCATGCATCAAGTACTATGTCAACTTACCAAGTGGTTAAAAGGAAAAAAGAGCATTTGCCTTTAGACATACCTATGATTTGCCAAGAGCCTACTAATCATTACGATAACTACTATTTTTGCTTAATAAATGTTACTGGTTTCAATTCTAACAATAAAAGGAACATTGCATACCAAATGTTTATTCGGCTATGAGACGAGTAGTTCGTGGTGTTGATTACTGATTCCGATTGCTCCAATTTCTTGAAAAGAAATTTCTGATTCCCCAGAAGGATCAATTGATGAATCCTAGACTTCAATAGATATAAATTACATTCCAGAAGAATCAAATACTAAACCTCACCTCATCACATAAGCAGAAATGAGTGACCTAATTCGTGACTTGTATTTGTTAAAACATGCAGAACTCCTAGGCGCATGTCTTAAAGAATGGAATTTATTAAAAAAGGATACTAAAATTTCAATATATAGAAATCAAAATGAAAATTTACTGAAATACTTTAGAAGAAATGGTTTAATTTGTTCCTGCCATGATGTTACAGGGTTAATGTCTGAACTGGACAATGAATATGTTACTCGTGCTCAGTGTTTTATTTAAGAAGCTTAAATAAACATAAGCTTAAGTTGTTGCATAACTTGAATAAGTTTTCTTCTATACCAGTAGCAAATACTGTAGGAATGAAAGAAACATATGAAAGTATACAAACAAAATTAAAAAGCTATTAAGTATGATGAACACTCATAGCAAACCATTGCTGACCTAAAGGTGATAGGGCTTCTTCTCGGTCTCCAGAATAGCTTTACAAAATATATGTGTTTCTTGTGATTATGGCTACAGATAAAAACTATGCAGTTAAAGACTCGCCAATATGATATCGGTATTCAATAGTCCCCTTGTCGAAGCAGATTGTATTATTTTACCACCTCTACACATAAAAATAGTGTGATGAAGAATTTTGTAAAAGCATAAGAAAAAGTTGGAAACAATTTTAAATATTTAGCTGAGGTTTTTTCACAATTAAGTGAAGATAAATTAAAAGAGGAATATTCATCGGACCACAAATAAGAAAATTAATTCCTGAAAATATATCTGACAGAAAATTGAATCAAAGATGTTGTTACTGGTTTTCTTGGAAACAAAAATAATGAAACCATGATCAGCTTGTAAATGAACTCTTAATTAACTGGTTGTAAGTTAATTAAAAAACAAAAGTTTAAAAAAAGACCATAAAAAAGATACACTGTTGGGAAACTTACTTTATTAACCATGGTGAAGAAAATTTATTTTAAATGATGATGTGGGCGGACCAATATGCAACAAACTTTAAAATTTATAACAGACCTCTCTGCAGAAAATTTTTATTATCATAAGAACGATTGTCTTTTATAAATCTTTTTTACTGTAGGATATGTATTTAAATTGTTTGAATGATCCCTTAACCTGGTGGTTATTCACAAATTGGGTGAAGTTAGGTAAGATATTGAATAACTTCTTATTTAACAATTTAATTTACTTCAACTTTATAATCTTTGGTAGGAACACTTTTTATAATAATTCAAAATTATTTATTCATTTTTTTGTTTCAATTTTTCAGCTGTCTTATTAGCTTGTTTTTGAAATTTTACTTTTCACATTTGACTTCGTTAATTTCCGGCATCTATTATTAAATTTTACTTCCTTGAACGAAGTAAAGGAAGTATTGTTGTAATTGTGAAAAAATTTCGGTTTTCAGATTTCAATTGAAATATCCATTTTGACTAGTTTCAGCGTGGCATCTGTATGTACATATGTATCTTATATAACTCAAAAACAACTAGTTGTAGGATGTTGAAATTTTGGATTTAGGACTGCTATAACATCAAGTTGTGTACCTCCCCTTTTGATTTCAATCAACTGGACCAAAAGTGTCCAAAATCCAAATTTTTTGGATTTTTCTTAACTGCAATAATAAGCCCTCATTGAGAGCTTTTCAACGATATATCATAAGTGGTACTTATTTTCATTGGTTCCAGAGTTATAACCAAATAAAATTTTAATTAATGAAATATTTTGATCTTACAAGGGTAAGGCACATCGGTTCAAATCAGACTTCATCTCCTTTTTTTTAATTTGAATATATTGATTTACAGAAGTTATTAATGAAATAAAATTTTATGTACGTATCATTTTTAAATATTGTGTATATGCAATTTAATAGGCGTACAAGGAAGTCATGTAGTGTCCATATTAGATTTTGTATTTTGATTAGTTTGTAAATGGATTTAGAGTGGCTTTTTCTTTTACTTGTAAATATGCTTCCATACATATTTTTTTGTCAGTGGTATAGCAATGGTGCAAAATTTTGAAAATGTTGTTTCTGTGATAAGTGTTATGACTGACATGAATCACAACTAAACCATTTTATAAAGATAATAAGCATCCCAAAAACAGGAAACAGGATTACTTTGGGCAAACAGAATCAAAGTGGTTTCCATTGATTTCTTCACAGATCCTAACATACTGTCACTCATTAACATGTCAAGCTCTCTAAAAAGTAGGTAATATTCAGCCCCACAAGAGCTATTTCTATACTTTTCACCACAGACAGGCTGTATAACTAACATCATTGTTATCAGGGCAAGCAACTCTGGCTGGTGCCTTTTGTATGCTCATATGAAGAGTACAGGGGAAAAAAGATGAATGTTCATCTTTTAGGCAATCTGAGATAATGGCACCTTACTGTTCTATAAATGATGTAGTTTTTTGTTATATTCTTATTAGAGTCCAGAAAAATAGCATGTTTTAATATTACTATGCTGGGAAATAAGGATGAATGTCCATTGTATTCAAGTTGAGAAAGAAGAAGGTCCACAATCTGTGGATTTATACAGTGAGTTCACTTCTTCTTTTTCATTATTCAAAAACTACTGTTAAATAATAAAATATATATTATTTAAATATAAATAAATTAAATTCAACCTTACCAACAATTTGTCTGCGTTCTCTTTTGTAGCACTTTCAGTCATTTAACCATCCTCAGGAAAAGTTATTCTTCAATTTCAGATCATTAAAATTAAATTATGTAAAAATGAAAATTTATAAAATGTTAAAATCACAACTAGTTGTCATAGTATAAAGCTAGTCATGTCTGTTATCTAAGAAGGTCGCAGTTGTTATGAATATTAGTGGTGGAAGGAGACAGTTTAGGCATCTTGATTATTAATTATTTGTTTAAATAAAATATCACGCTCGAATCTGGTCTGTTCATTGATTAATTTATTGTAATAATAGTATATATTGAATTTTTTTAGGATACTGGTTTTATAAAAGTCGTTCAAAATAACTAATATTTTTATAACATTTAATTTAAATTAAACACATAATTTGTTTTATCCAAGTATCCTTTCTTTATATTTTTAATATGCTCTTTGGCGCTAATAGAAATAGAACGGTTAATCACACCTATATATTCTAAATGGCAGTCTTCACATTTCAGACTATAGACTCCTTGTTTTTCTAAGATATTTATATTTTTGGAGTTTGTTATTTTAGTATGAGTGTTATTGTTTATAAAATTTATTATTTTATTGTTGGTGGTGTATGTTGTCTTTAGATTATAGGTTTTATATATTTATAAAATGGGTTAAATTCTATTTTTATATAAGATAAAAATAATAAATTTTTTTAAAAATAACGATCATACTAAAATAGCAAACTCCAAACATATAAATATCTTAGATAATTAAGGTGTCTATAATCTGAAATGTAAAGTCTACCATTTAGAATATATAGGTATGATCAACTGTTCTATTTCTATTAGAGCCAAAGAGCATATTAACAATATAAAGAAAGGATGGTTGGATAAATAAATTATGCTAGACACAGATTACAAAATAAACACAACTACATCCTGATAATTTTATTAAAATATTAGATATAACGAACGACTTTTATAAAAGCAGTATCCTCGAAAAATGCAATATATATTATAAATTAATCAATGAACAAACCAGATTCAAGAATATTTTATTTAAACAAATAATTCCTAAACTGTCTTCCTCCAACCACTAACATTCATAACAACTGCGAACTTTTTACATAACAGACATGACTAACTTTATACTATGACAACCCCTGTTGTCGTGATTTTAACATTTTATAAATTTACATTTTACATAATTTAATTTTAATGATTTGAAATTGAAGAATAACTTTTCCTAAGGATGGTCGAATGACTGAAAGTGCTAGAAAGAACGCTAGGAAGAATTATTGGTAAGGTTGAATTTCATTTATTTACATAATAAATAATATTATATACCAGCAGTGCCATGTTTAAAAACTGAACTTAAAATATATATTATAAAAAATTATTTATAAATAATATTGGACTCTGAATAAACTACATTCTTGAAATATTAGGTTGGTATCCCTGATCTAAACCACCTGCTTTTAGGTAAATAGTCAGCTTTTTTACTCACACGCTGTTCGAGGTTACAATTTTTGTGACTGTTGAGAATTGTTATTAGATTGACTGTTTTTTACAGTAATAGTGAGGTTGTTAATTGTTGTTGACTGTTGGGATTTCGTTTTCTATTGAGTTTTTTCTCTGCTCTTGACTGTATTAGTAGTGAATTGCTATTTGTGTTTATTCTTTTACCAATTTCATTAAAATGGGTGACTGAATAAAGCCAGTCATTTAATTTAAAGAAAAGTAGAAAAAGGAAATCTTAAGGTACAGTATTTGAAGCAAGTTATTAAGACATTCAACCTATAAAACAGGTAAAGATTGTAAATACAGTAGATTTAAGTGTTTGTGTTGTCAGTGAAACAGAAATACAGTTATATCAGATTTTAATATCTTAGGAGATTATAATAAGCAAACAACTCATCTATCTGGTTTAATAACCTATAAACCAGTAATGCAAAGGAGACCGAGGAAGGAAAATAATGATTCTGATTTTCATATTTGCAGTTACTTGTACAAGGTAAGAATTCTTAGAGATGAAACTATTTTGTAAGTTCCAGTATGCTATAAATCATTTCTATCATTGCACAGAATTTCTGCAAAGCAGCTTCAAACTATACAGTCATCTAAAAGCAACTGGTGCAGTAAAAGATGGTAGAGGTTAACATCAGAACAGATTCAAGAAACTGCCTGCAGAAATAGTTCAAAAAATTCACAGCCACATTAAATCTTTAAAGCCAAGCACTAGTAATTACAGCCTTAAAGACATTTAAAGGCTGTATTTGCCACCTGAGTAGAATGTTTTCAAATTGCATGAAATGTACATGGGAATAAATCCAGACAACCCAGTATCTTATGAGTCTTATTATATTTGTTTGTGTTTACAATTGCATTTGGCTATCCAAGAAGTGATATCTGTAACACTTGTGATGAATTTGATGTTAAAATAGATTCCCTGAAGACAGAGAGTGCAGTTACATTTGAAGAAAAAATAATATTGAACAAATCTGTAAAATTAAAATACAGCAAGCATTACATAAAAGAACAGCAGATAAATTTTATGTAATAAAAAGGAAAGCTAAACTGGAAAGTCACAAATGTAAAGCTCGTACTGTTGATGCCATATGCATGGATTATCGGAGAAATTTGCATGTTAAATTTTGTGTAATTCTATGTTGATATCCTGTTAGGTGCTATAAAATAATGTTCTTGTAGCAATAATGGATAATAAATATTAAATAAGATATATGTATTTGAAATTTAAAATTGCATTTTCTCAAAGACGACTCGGCCGAACATTCTTCTTTTATCTCCCTGTGCCCTTCATATGCTTTTGGCACATGCTTTGTATGTATCACAGGCAAACAAAGGTAGACAGTACAAAGTAAAAAATTAATCTACCCATGTTTTGTTATGAAAGAGTTACTTACATTCTTCAACTGTACTGAGAAACTTGAAATGGTTAGACAATAAGTTTAGTAAGTGTGTAATCAAATAGTATATTTGATCTTTTGAATATATATATATTAAGTAAATTATTATTTTTTAAATGTGGTGCTTTAATGAAGTTGAGTTCATGATTAAGCTATGTGAAATTTAGATGTTACAGTCAAATCACTTTATTTGTGTATCCTACTTCCTGAGATGATTTGTAAAGATTAATTCTTGCATTGTCTAAATTGTTCATTTGTGTTCTCAACTTCTAGGGGTAAATGTCCAACTGATTTTCTTGATCAGAGTGTTTTGTGCAATCAATGTGATTTAATTTATTTATTGATTTGAAAGCAACATAAATTTTTGATTATGTTGGTAATGTATTGTTGCTGATTAATTGGCAATGTATTGCATATTTTTTTTTTGCCATCGGGTGGACTCTGATACTGTGTCCAACATTTTATATAATATGCCAAAATGTAGATACGTAGCCATTAACACATGCTAGATACTTTACTGAGTTAGGTTTCTGAATAATTTTCAGTTGACATGTATACACAAGTGATGATTGTAACATGGGAAAAACTGCAAGTTTGTGTTTTGTGGTATGATTAATTTTAAATTTTTCTGTACATACTGGAAGGAATGCTTGTTGTCTGTTTTGGATTTTAAAAGTCCACGATTTTGAATGTTTTGTTATGATTATGTTCTGCAGTGAAGTGAAAGAGGGGTGCAATTTGATTATGAGGGGAAGAAATTTATAACATTGGTTTGGGTAATCTATGTAAAGAATCACATTATCAACATTGTAATGCTAGTACAATATACTGTCTGCAGATCTTTCATTGTTATACATGTATTTTCAAAGAGTTATAGAAATATTTCAGCTGGAATAGAAAAAAATAACCCCACTGGTAGGGCTGGTTGAGAATTATTTTTAAAATTTTGGAGATAGGTCTCTTCCACATAAAATTAGTTATTCAGAACTTTCTATCCTCTTGAAACTTTTTTGGGAATAACATTCATTAATTGTATATGGGATAGATGATAGTTACTGCCGTTACAGTAAATTACAATATAATTTTCAACAAATAAAATAAATTTTTTAATGAAATTTCAAAATGAAAAGCTTATAAAATATTATCCTAATAACATTTAATATTCAAGAGGTGAAAACTTCACAAAGTAGGATTACTATTTTGAATACCTAACAGTTATTACATAACAATATAAGATGATACACTATCACATTTAACATAATATATTACCAATATATAACACTACATAAATATGGATCTTTTCTTGCAATGTGGAAAAGCGTTAAACATGTATTGCGGAAATACAGATATATTATTCAACCACTTCAAGATTTAAACAATAAATTTCAAACAATTGTAAAATTACCTCTTCTCTTGTTATCCCAGAAACTTTCAGACGGTTCCATTCCGCATAAAACAACAATATTCCACACCGATCAAAAATATATAAATTATGCACAGTCATTGTCTACAAAATTTTAATGAGAACTCACCTATCAAACAAAGGTCCTGAAACAGATTTAATTATAGAAGAAAAAAAAAACAATATAATAAAGAGAATTAGATGAATTTAATAATTATTTATTAACTCATGTAATTTTTATAGATTCTTCGTTATTAAAAAAATTCATTCATACATAAATGTTTTGATAGGTATCCTTCAACAGCATAAATTAAAAATCAATTTAAAATGCTTAACACATAAGATAAATAACTTTTTTCTACATCATCTGCTTCAGTGTATCGACCCCATTAGGCAGTCAACAATAGCATTGTTCAGCATTAATCACTTTTAAAGAGTATTTTGTCTGTTCATCTCAATTGCAAAATACACCACAGCAGCTGTTTCTGAATAAGTTTACTTACTATCTATGGAGTTCAAGAGTTCATTATTACTAACTCTTAAATTTTATATATAAATCGATCTGAGGAGGAAGGGTCTATGTCAAAATTTACATTTTTCTTTTATTGTGGAATTTGGTTATACCACCCAAGCTTAATCAAACTGTGGAGAAAGAAATCATGTCTGCTTTGTAGTTACTTTAGAAATGTATTGTAATATTTTTCAAACTGAAGAGAAAGGTACCAAATCACTGACTTGCTTCCATTCTCCCCAGTACAATAATTTGTATTTTTATGTTGGCAAGACACTCTACCATTGTGAGCAGTAGTTATTATTAGCTGTGAGCTAGTTATTATTAGTAGTTATTTTATTAGCTGTGGCTGTGTATGAGTATCTCAGAGGTTATAATGAATGTTTTTTCCCAATATTTATCAAGGTATTTTTATTCAGTTTATTAAATTTGTTTTCTACTTTTTAGTAGTGCACTATTTTCATTTCTTACTTTCCAATTACAAAAATGGGAAGAGTTAAAAAATCCACAACAGAAAACTTCAAAATGTGTGTAAAGGAAGTAATTTTACACGGTTTACAGTACAAGGGAAGTTACACTGGTAAAGAGGTTATGGCTAAAGTTACTGAAAACTGGTATAATTATAATATGTTTCTTAAAATTTAATGTTATTTCACAAAATTTTATTTTAACTGAATTTTTAAATCTAAGTAGCAAAGATTCATAAATTCACAAGATCTACATTTATAGTGACTGATAGAAGCTATGGAAGTTAAACAAAGGCAACCCAGAAAAGGAGAAGATGGTAAGAAAAAACCTCTTCTTTTAAACATTTTGTGATTCATATTAATGGAACAAAGATAAATATTTCCCAAAAAGCATTTATCAGTTTGCATGCTATATCAAAGAAATGTGTTTATAAACTTACTAAACTACTGTTAGCTGATAAAACTCCTAAGATATGAGAGGAAAGAATCAGTCTGAAAATAAAAATTTCAGAAGAAATTTTGAAAATTACTGATGATCACATCTGTCGTTTTCCTACAAAAAAAGTCACATTACACTGGCAAAGAAATAGCCATATATAGATATATAGATGCATATATACATGCATGTATAGATGCACGTTTAAATATATTATAAATGCATGAATTATTTGTGCAAAAATCTCCTAATCTAAACATCAAATGACTTTTGTAGAAAATACTTCACCAAAAACTTTAATTTTTGATTTAGCTGACCACAGGTTGATGTGTGTAGCAAATCTGAGGAATTAAAGTCTATAAAAAAGTTCAACTCTACGTGAAAGTGCTAATAGAACAGCTGAAGCTGAACTTATGATTCACAAGAAACAATCAAATAGTTTTACAGCTCAATAACTGAAGCACAACAGAAATTTGCCACAAATAATGCTGTTGGAATATTGTATTTTGACTATATGCAGAATTTGCTCCATTCTTCATTCCTGCCCTACAAATTTTCTACATGCGCCAGTTGTGGGTAAATATATTTCGTATTCATGATGTTCAGAGTGACCGTTGTTTGATATACCTTAAGGTCAAGCAAATAGGGTGCTAATGAGGTAGCCTCTTTCTTATAGGATTATGCTAATAATTTTTTGTCAACAGATGTTACTGAGTTGTACCTGTTTTCTGACTCTTGCCCTGATCAGAAGAGGAATTATATGTTATTTAGATTTTTTGCTGGTCTGGCAGCATCAGAGATTTCACAAAATAATTACAAATTTCCTGAGTGTGATCATTCATACCTACTATACGAAAGGGATTTTGGTGTTTTTAAAAAAGAAAATTCAAAGATCTGATTGAATTTATGTTCCAAAAGATTATGTTGAGATTAAATGCAATGCAAAGAAAAATGTTGAAGTTAAAGTTGTGGAAACTTTAGATATTCAAGATTTTGACAGTTGGTGGCCACATTATTTTAAATAACCGTCAATTCTTTAGAAACCAACTCGATATGCCACAGCAACAGAAGCAAAGTTTGATGCCTACTCTTTTCAAACATTCTGAATTCTCTTCTGAAAACAAAGGAGTCATTGTTGGGCACACTTACATTGAACGTTTTATGAAACATACATTCATTGTTGAAAGTCTACACTTTCAAACTTTTCTATGCCAATAAGTCCTGGTTATCCATACAATCTTGTTCCAATTAATGGGAAGAAGCTTCAAGATGTTAGAAAGTTAACATGTGCAACATAAAAAAAGGCTGTTAATTTTTTGAAGAAATATCAAACTGGAAATCTAAATAATTGTTAGTCAAACACTCTTCTTAATCATTATTGCATTCTTGTATTCTACTCTAACTTTTTAGTAATATTCATTTAATTTAAATGAGAAGTAAAGTTTATTTACAAGCATAATACCAAACTGTTTTATTTTATTGCCAAAATGAAAAAAAAAGGAACTACGTCAAAATTAAAAAAAATATTTATTGGATTCAAATTAAAAGTAAAAAAAAGGTACTGCCTTAAATAATGTTAATCGACATATAAAGAACACTAACAATTTTTGTGATTTTTTATCTTCCAATTTTATAGCAGTAGAATATTTTTTCATCCTCCTGAAAAATAGAGAAAACTAAGTCCCTTTCTCCTCAGACTGATTCATTTATATTAAAAGCACCACAATAAAATAGATATGGTTCAGGAAGCAACTTACCTCATTCATCAGTGCTTTCAAGGATAATCCCAGTGTGTATGTATTGTAATGAAATTAAACATTTAAAAATATATAAATAAAAATTATTGTATACGAATGACGTGAACTATTATTCTTGAACATAAATTGAATCTCCTTTTTTTGTTATTTATACAATAATTATTAATACTATACAATATCTTTTTAATGTATATTCTAATATTTTATGGGTAATTTTATAAATGTACAAATACAGCTGAAGGTAAAGTACCCTGTTCTTGTATTAAGTTATAACTTTATCCATACATGTTTTTTTAAGTAGATGAATTTTGCATTTATGTAAGCTGTTACCTGTTTCAGGAATATCCCATCATCAGATAATTTAATTATCAACTTTCATCAACTGGTTGAACAATTTTTAAATGCTAAAAAAAATGATGAAAAATAATTTTGAAAAATTTTATATATATATATGTATAAAATTTATCACAGCTGCAATAAACAGCTATCTTCATCGCAACTCTGAATGCCAACGTTCAACATAAGTTTTTAAAATTACAAATCGCAAGATTTTTAAAAGAATATGATGATGGCATAATTAAAATGCAATTTTCATATTTTTATGTTCTTAGATGTTTATCAAATTAATGATAGCCCTGAGTAAATAAATGTTTGATAAAGCTTTACATAGTAACATTTTTTATTCTGATTGGTACATAACACATTATACAGATCAAGTCTTTGTAAAATAAATTGTAAATATAGAAACAAATTATAAGATAAAAATTAGATGTGATTAAAGACCATATTAGTTATTTAAATATAAGCACATGAAATAATGTTAAGGTAAGTACTTAATCATAAAAAAAATAATTCAGAATTCAGATAGTGCTAATGAAAATTATTTTGAGCAAATATTTGTGTACACATTGAAAGGGATACAGAAAAATCTTGGATTTTTTAATCAAAAAATTTATCAACAAAGTAATATTATTTCTGTAAAAGGAAATCTCTCAATTGTATTGTAAATAAATTTGTGGGAAGAATTTTCAAATAGTTCGGTAATTTATTAAAAACGGCAATGCAAGTATAATAAGGAATTTAAAGACTTTTATTTTTTAACTGTATACTTTTGCATCATGTACTGCATTAAAGGAATGTTTATAAGTAGCTTATTATTAATGATATGAGCTCATATCAAACTGCAAATAAGTTACATATCATTAATTTTGGATGATAATTCAAATTTATGTTCGTGAAAACAATAACATGCTAATTTAACATATTTTTTGTTAATTAGAAGAGTAGAGAAAAAAGAATAGGTTGCTTCAATTTACGTAAAATTAATATTTTGTTACAAATAACATAGTCATATGTAATTTTATAAGAGTATAAATACTGCGATGATATAATACACTAACAAACAACTTTCATCATGAGAAAAAGATATGTTTACGTTAAAAATAAAGGAAGTACAAGCTTACTAATAGGGAAATAGATATACCACAGGAAGAAGTTCAACTGGTTAAAAAATTAAAAAAAATTCATGTATACATCATGCACAAATGATTTTTCCTAATTATGGTTCTCTAAGAGATTTTTATAAATTAATGCCCAACAATTTTGATACTAACTTATTAAACTTTAATGTTATTTGACTTCAAGAATTTAATAAGGCTAACCAGCTATATCTCAATAATCACAAATGCATTACTTTTCAGTAAATATTTTCACAAAACTAAAAAATTAGCAGAAAATCACTCTTTTTGAGGTCTGATGTAAACAAAATTGTTTATGCATCTTGTAGACAACTTTATTTTGGATTGGACTAAGCCAAAAGAAGTTTTTTTTGTTAAAAAAAAGATTTTAAAATTAAATAATAATTTCATTAAATGAAAATATCAGTAATGAAATTTAAAAAAAACAAACAAAACTGGATTTCTAAGTAAACTGTTCAAAAAGGCACTATAAAAAAACAAATGAAACGTACAAGATTAAATGTAGCTACAATACTAAAACAATTGCACTACAAACTAAAATATGTTCAAGATTTTTTTTACTGTCCTTTTTTCTTATAAATGAATTGTTTTTTCCCAGATATTGGGAAATTTAAAGTGTTGTCTGCAACACTTGTTTGTAAAAGTCAACAATGAGGTGGATTAATTCTTTTGCATTTTTTGAACAAGAAATGCTTTTTGCTCTACAATACACACTTTCATAAATAAGAATTTACCAGATGTTAAAAATCAAAATAGCATGAACATTGTATAAGGTCTGCCTCATGTACTGGCATGGCTGGGGAATTTATGTAATCTGCAATTCATCATATCCAATATTACAAACAATAAAAGTTCTGGTTGAACTATTTTATTTTATCCAAATGTTTTTAGCATAATAATTTGTTTATAATTGTGGGTATCATTGTTATAAGCTGAATATATTATATACTTCAAATAAGATAGTTCTGGTAAAAAAGGGATGCTAACAGATGAATAGGCAGTTTAATCCAATAAGTGGTATTAAAACACACTAGACCTAACTACATACATTACATGCATAGTATGCATCACACCATGATCACATATATAATATACTTTTCACAATCAACATGTTAAATCAAGAAACTCTGAAGGCCAATTAACTGGGCAGTCTCTGTCCAATAGAATACCTTTCTACAGGAAGTTGGGTAGAAGTACTGTATAACTTAAAAAAAAGTGTTATCAGATAAGATCAAGAATCAAGTTAAATGGCTAACGAACCATAAACTTCTTCCCTACAGGCTTAATAAGTGCATAACTAATTTTGTAAAAAATTCAGCTTACAATTTGATGTTATTTTTTTAAAAAAATCTCACCTTATTTCCTGTTATGGACAAAGTGGAGGTTAAATTGACAAATGTGGCCTCAGATCCTCATTTTATAAAAAAATAAAATGCTTATGGTTTAGATCAGGGCTTCTTAAACTGTGGGTCGCGACCCCCAGGGGGGTCGCAAAGATCTGATACTTTTCAATCATTATAAATAAAATTTTAAAATTAGTATAAACACTACGTACAAATATAAATACAAATAAAAATCATACAAAATACTATTGTAGTTTTATTATAACTATTTTTTGAAAAAAGTGGCAATGCAAAACTGTTATGTAGGGCCTATAAATGAAAATATGGAAGTAGCATTTAAAATAATAAATACAACGCGCTCCTCGATTTTCAACTGAACGTTCGACATTAATGTCTGGCCGCCGGCGTCAGTGTTTGCAAGATAACTTAGTGATTATAAGTACCCAGACGCCGCGTCGCCTTACAGCTTACACATACAATACGGAAGCATAATCAAGCTAGGCTAGGCGAATCGGCATATTATTTTTATAAAAGAATAATAAAAAAAATTAAATGAAAGCTTCTTTTTCGGCGTCTTTGTGATACGGTGCCTTTGTGCGCTGCACACTTTGAATACGCCATGCGTCGGGGTTGATCTGATCGTAATTTGTTGTCATTGCACTGGTAAAGATTCGAGTGTAGTTATTTTTCTGTTTGTACTTCAGTTTGGACTCAGCTTTGTCTTCGTAGTGACATGTGTGTATTTACTGTGTAATTTTCAGTTGGTGTTTTTAATTATTACGTTAAAGTTCAACTACATTTTGTTTAATTATTTATTATTATTTAACCATCATGGATAAATGGCTAATTAAAATTCCAACTAATAAGTCTGCCACGCCGTCACAACCAAGTTGCAGTGCTTCAAATCCGACTTCTAGCAAAACAAAAAAAAGAAAATATGACGAATCATATTTGCAGTATGGCTTCACATGCTCTTCTCACAACAATGAAGAACAACCAGTGTGCTTAATTTGCAAAGAAGTTTTGGCTGCAGAAAGCATGAAACCGTCAAAACTGCAACGACATTTGAATACTAAACATGCAACGTTATCAAAAAAGCCAATAGAATATTTTGAGCGTCTTTTGCAAACATCAAATAAAGAAAAGAACACTTTGGAGAAGTATGTTACTTTGAATGATAAATATCTATTGGCATCGTATGAAGTTTCGTATTTGATAGCAAAAACGAAAAAGCCTTTTACTATTGGAGAGCAACTTTTACTACCTGCAGCTATAAGAATGTCTGAAATTGTTCATGGAAAACAGTATGCTGCTGAAATTAGTAAAATTCCATTATCAAATGACACTGTGTCCAAAAGAATTTTAGACATTAGCAGTGATCAATTTCAACAGCTTCTTATGAGGCTTAAAGACAGCTCAAAGTTTGCAATACAACTGGACGAGTCGACAGACATTTCAAAAATGGCACAGTTGTTACTTTTTGTAAGATATATTTATGAGGGAAGCATTCATGAAGATATACTGTTTTGTCGTCCTCTGGAAGGTCATACTCGTGGAAAACATATATATAAAAAAGTAAATGAGTTTTTTGAAAAAGAAGGATTAAATTGGAAAAATTGTGTTGGTGTGTGCACGGACGGTGCTGCAGCAATGACCGGACAAGATCTTGGTTTTACAGCATTTGTTAAAGCTGGAAATGATCATATTACATTTACACATTGTATGATTCACCGAGAGGCACTTGTTGTTAAAAAAATTGCACCAGAATTAAACACTGTGTTTTTTGATGCAGTCAAAATCATTAACTTTATTAAAAGTCGAGCACTTAATAGTCGATTGTTTAAAAATTTGTGCATTGATATGGATTCGGATTATACAAGTTTATTGTTACATGCTGAAGTTAGGTGGCTATCAAAAGGTCGAAGTTTGAAACGATTATTAACTTTAAAAGATGAAGTTCTTATATTTCTAACAGAGCAAAATTCTAATTTGGCCGATTATTTTCAAGATAATTTATGGCTTCTCAAGCTATGCTATTTGGCAGATATTTTTGAAAAAATCAATGATATGAATTTATCAATGCAGGGAGTCTGCGTTAATATGTTTATGTTAAAAAATAAACTTGAGGCCTTTGTTAAAAAAATTCTTATATGGAAGAACAGAGTGGAAAGTGGATCGCTCGAAATGTTTCCATTTACTGACGAGTATATAATTAGTAACAATATTTCAAAAAAAGATACTCCTATAACAAAAATTATAGTTAATCATTTGAAGGATATGGAAGTTTACATGCATAGGTATTTTCCCAATGATATCGATACACAACAATGGATTTGCAATCCATTTTCAATTGAAATGGAAGAAATTAATTTTTTAAACTTAAAAGCACAAGAAGAATTTGCCGAATTAACAAGTAATACTACCTTGCGACTTAGATTTTCTCAAGTGCCTGTGCATGAATTTTGGATAGAAATCAAATCAGAATATCCCCTACTATCGGAAATGGCAATGAACAAATTACTGCCATTTTGTACAACATATTTATGTGAATCAGCCTTTTCCACATTAACTTACATAAAATCAAAATACCGTTCAACTTTAATAAACGTTGAAAATTTATTACGATCTGCACTAACTCAAATTGAGCCTAGATTTAATTATTTGTGTAAAAATAAACAATCACATCCGTCACATTAATATTGTTTGATGTTAATAATATGTTTTTATTAAAAAAATTGTTACAAAAGTTTATTTTTTCTATTGAATATATAGATATAGTTTTATGTTTTCTTATAAAAAAATTGTTACAAAAGTTTATTTTTTTTCTATTGAATAAATATATATATAGTTTTATGTCATTCTATTTATTGTGTTTTATTACGACCGATATCCCGTCAACGTTTCCAATTATATATATGTGAAATGAATGGGTACGTATTCTTTAATCCTTATTTTATTTACATTGTAAAATAGTGCGATATTACATCTACATCTACGGTTAATATATATTTCATTATATGGAGGAGGGGGTCGTTTAAAATTTCCTAAGCTTGAAGGGGGTCGCTATATAAAAAAGTTTAAGAAGCCCTGGTTTAGATAATACTATAATTTTACTAAAATAATTTTTAGATTTAACCTAATATGAAAATAAGTTTCACAGTCATTTAATATTTTGACAAAAATTAATTACATTAATTTAGTATAAGATTAAAAATTGTTTATGTGTTATCAAATTTTCATCTGTTGAAGATATAAAAATTTTATTTTAAGGACAGACAGGAAAATAGAGTACAAACTACTACAAGGGGATGGGTCAAAATTATATCATCAACCATAATCACAAAGGGACTTTAAGGCCCCTTGGGTAGCTGTCACCCACAAATTCTCAGCTTATTGTATTTCATCCAATGGAGACCCAGTATGAATCAGTGCACTGATATTTAATGATTTGGACTGACAAAGTCAAAGTGTGTTTTAATAAATTGCTTTTTCCTCCTAATTAAAGAGACAGCTGAAAACTGACTCATCCTTCCTTATGAATAACCTTACATCCACAGAATTATGTAGTGTATGTACCTAACCTTTTAGCTATTAATCTTTCTTTCTTTTTCCTGTTTAGCCTCCGGTAACTACCGTTTAGATAATACTTCAGAGGATGAATGAGGATGACATGTATGAGTGTGAATGAAGTGTAGTCTTGTACATTCTCAGTTCGACCATACCTGAGATGTGTGGTTAATTGAAACCCAACCATCAAAGAACACCGGTATCCACGATCTAGTATTCAAGTCCGTGTAAAAATAGCTGGCTTTACTAGGACTTGAACACTGGAACTCTCGACTTCCAAATCAGCTGATTTGGGAAGACGCATTCACCACTAGACCAACCCGGTGGGTTAGCTATTAACCTAATGAAGGATTTCCAGACTATGTTTATATGCTCTTTTTTCTTATACTGATTTGACATATAATTGAGGACACTGGACAAACTTTTTTCTATATCTTCTTTATTTAATAGAGGCAGTGTGTATAATACATTATTTGATGACAGAAAGGCTATATTAATTAGCTATTATGTTATCTATTCTAGTCTTTCTTGTGGCTGATATAACCTAAAGCAGCTGAGGCAGAAGTTAATCTTAAGTGAAGGGATCACACGATGTGCTGAATGTTACCTGTTGCTGAGGAGATAGCTTTGCTTCTCATTAGTAATTATGGCAAACCATTTTGTATATCTGTAAGTATAATTATGTCATTATGGGAACAATTTGTGCTTCAACCTTTATTAACTGGCTTAATATTAAACAGACAGTAATGTCATTATTGTATGTTATGCATCTATTACGTTATGTAACAGACTATAAATATGCAATTACTACACTATTTTAACATTTAGTTCATTATAAAAATTTATTCCCTTCTGTTAATTACAGGCCATGTCCAATGACAGCTCCTTTACTCTTTTTTTGACAACAAATTATTCTAATGTAAAAAAAAAAAAGAAAGTCTTATTGTGATTTGAATCAAGAACCTTCTGGATGAAAGCCAGGAGACACTACTCAACCATATACGTTTGCATGTTAGCAGTTGGGCACGTATATCCAGTGTGTGCCTGTGTATAAAGTAGAACATGTTTGGCAGTGATATTAACAAAACTGTTCAAAGCAAAATTTATCTTCACAACAATCTTCATGAAAGCTAATTTTTTAATGATAGTTCAAATCATGGATTACTACAAAAAATTATTTCACATTTTTTGATGAATTCACCAAATATGATTGTGGCATGAAAGAGTTAAATCAACTATACACTTTATAAGGGTTAATAATAATAAGTTCATAACCAATTTTGTAAAAAAAAAAAAAAAAATCAGCATAGAATCTGACCTGTTGTTTAAAAAAAAAAATTCACCTTATTTCTTGGTATGCACCAGAAAATTCAACTTTCCGAACAAAAAACATATTGCTAACATTCAATCATGAATGTCAAAACAATTATGTACTGCTTTATCAAATTATAAAAGAATAACTTTATTTCATAAAAGTGAAGATTCTGCTTGAGGGTTACATAATATATTGTGAAAATAAATATTCTACAACAAACATACTGCAAGTTTCTTACAATTGATTAAGCAAATGAGGCTTAACAACTTCAAAATATTTAAATTAATAAATATATAAACACCTATGCTGAACAAAGCAATAGGCTTATTTTAAAAGCGATCTAACCTCAATCTGCCTTCTTTCTGTAACAAACCAACACACGTTTGATGCATACAGTTGGATTAAATTTTTTAAACTCCGAAAAAACACAGCATATTATCAATGTATGTAGAATAAATAATACTCTAAAAATCAGGTTTGTTGGTTAAATTTTACATATCACTTTAATACTGATAAGCTGTCAATGTTTTTCTTAATTTTAAAGCCACCCAAAATTACAGTAGCAAAAGGTTTTACGGACAGGCTAACCCCACGTTTAGTACAGAATATCAAAGCCATTATATTGATTACAAACTGAGAACGTCTACGATTAAAAAGAAGAAAATTTATCAACTTGTTCGTTAGAATTAAAATTTACGGGAAAATTTCATTAAATTTAACCAAAAAATGTCACTGTTTTCATGTATCAACTACATCTCATAAGACATTGTTGAACTTATTTGAATTAAGCGAATACACTCATCATTAACATCGTTTCATGATTTACTTTATCGGTAAATTTAAAATTACAGACCTTACCAATCATTGCTCTAATTTAACGTTTTGTCCTTCTTCTCTACTCCAACTTCCAATGGGAGAAAAAAAAGCAACTTGGTAAGTGACAGCCAACGAAGAAAAAGTTAAATCCTTATTTTGTAATGAAGCGAGATGGCAGTGAATTCCCATTATCCTTAACACATGTTCAAAAACAACTTGGTTATAGAGTATTTACATAATACGTTCACAATGACGATGAAATTAGCACAAAAAAATTAAAGTGTATTTTAAGTTTAAGTGACTCAAGGAATACCAAGATATACGTCCATATATTTAGTTAAACAAATTGTTTAAGAAATGTAAAAAGATGTTACCGACATCAGATGTTATATTCTTAAGTTAATTAATCTTTCAAGATACGTTACATCAGAAGGAGTTTAATAAGAATGTAAATATATATATATTAATTTATAGAAATGATAATATAAACAATCTCGTTACTGATAGTAGTGGCTGTGAAACGAACTAAACTGCTAAATCTTTCAGCGGATGACTTAAAATGTTGATTTATCAGGCGCGTAAACTAAAACTTAGGCTTCATTACAGATATAAACTTTAACGACTCATTATTGACATAAGATTTTAATATTAAGATTATTATTACTGGTAAACAAGATATTAAAAATGTTTCTTTATTATTTAATAACTGAATAAAACTTTAACAGTTATCCAATTTCTTGTATAAATACTAACAGAAAAGTCATTTAATCACATTCTGATTAAATAACTTTTCTGTTAGTATTAATTTTAATAGCCAATTAATTGCCCTTAAAATAAAAATATATTAACTATTCCATTACCAATAATATATAAATTTTAGATTCATGCATTGATTTTCAGTTATCAGATTCAAAGTCATACCAGATGAGTTTTCAGACTATATTAGAATGCCTCTAGATAAATTACAACAATAAAACATTTCGAATTTGTAAAGGCTTCATCATTATTTATTAATAATAAAGATTTGAAACAATAAGCATCATAAATAAAAAAGCTTGAACCAGTAATACAAAATCCTTCCATACAAAATAAAACACATGAGATGTCTACTTTATCTTAAAGCCTGATTAAATACTTTATGATTAATGAAAATACATGGTAAAAAAATTAGAACATATTTTGTATTTAGTAATTAATTTGTGTCTGTTCATAGAATTACAAATGTATAATCTTTTTACATATAGTAACAATTGGCTAACATCCAATTATAGATAGGTTTACTTTTTTTTGTGATGTAATGAGAAATTAATTTTTTGTATAAAATAATATTTCCACTTACCATCAGGCACTTCTCCATCATCAGGGATTATTTGAAGTTGCTAATTTAATATTTGTGATATAATTTTTTATGTATAATTACAATTAAATTGAAGCTAAAATTGTTATGTTCATAATAGTCGATTGTCAATTAATAAAATCAGTTATATGTTGATAAAACTATAACGTCATGTGTGTAAGATGTTTATGACTATTATCTATCTTACGATTACCTATCTATTGTCTACAACTAGATAATAGTCATAAACATCTTATGGACATGACATTACATTTTTATTAACATATAACTTATTTTATTAATTAACGATCGACTATTATGAACATAACAATTTCAATTTAATTATAATTATACATAAAAAATTACATGAATATTAAATTAACAACTTCAAATAATTCCTGATGATGGAGAAGTGACTCCAAAAGCACTCGGATATTAAAAATTGTTGGTAAGTGGGAATATTATTTTAAACTAAAAATATATTAATACCAATTGTGCTAAATGCTTAGAAAATGAAATTAATTTTGTAGTGTGTGAAAAATGCCAACTCTGATTAGGATTAAAAAATATATATATATATGTATATTTAAATAAATATATTTTATTTTTTTAAATAATTATTAATATTTTATAAATAATAAATAAATATATATATATTTTTTTAATGTTTTGAATAACATAACCATTATGAAAACTGAAAATAGGGTCAATTCAGTTAAAAGTCTATGTATTAACCATTTAGATTTATATTTTAGAAGGGCTAAAAGCCCCATCTTTGCATAATAGTTATCTTGTGTTACTTTTTGTGAATCAAAGTCAGGAAAATAGGTCTTGTTTCATCTACTTCATTTTGTTTCCTGTCTTTCCATCTTTTGTTACTAAATGATGTGTCGTGATATTGTCCAGATATAAGCTAAATTATCTGGATAGTTCTATTACCCGAACTATTTCAAAAGGTTATTTAAAAGGTACACAAATCCAACTGCATCTTTATTTACAAATTGGCTTGCACCATAATGCAGGGTTTGGAGTGTAGCTTTATATGGAAATGAAATTTGGATGATTACCTGAGAAGAAAATATTAGAAGCTTTTGAAATGTGGTGGTATGGGAGAATGTTAAAAATCAGATGGGTGGATAAAGTGACAAATAAAGAGGTGTTGTGGCAAATTGATGAAGAGAGAAGCATTTGGAAAAATATAGTTAAAAGAAGAGGCAGACTTTATAGGCCACATATGAAGGCATCCTGGAATAGTTGCATAAATATTGGAGGGACTTGTAGATGGAAAAATTGTGTTTGTAGGCAACATTTGGAATATATAAAACAAATTGTTAGGGATGTAGGATGTAGGGGGTTTACTGAAATGAAATGACTGGCATTAGATAGGTAATCTTGGAGAGCTGCATCAAACCAGTCAAGTGACTGAAGACAAAATTGATCTATTTAATATCTCTTAACTTTGACAAATAAAATGAAACACTAACTGTTACAGTTCTTTCCTACAAGTGTTCAATGTGAGCACCTTTCATTATGTGGTTCACTCCAACTGATAGGAGAGTTCTCCCCATACTTTGGGAAGTATGTCTGGAGTAATGGAAATGACAGCTGCTTCAATTCTATGCCTCAAATCTAGTAGATAAGTGGCTAGCAGAGGAACATACATAAAATCCCACAGGAAAAAGTCACATGGTGTCAGATCAGGTGATCAGGGCCACTGAAAATAAGCTCTGTTATTGGGTCCATGCCAACCAATCCTGTGGTTGGGGAAAATGTCATTCAACCAATATCATTCAGAGTTATGTCACTGAGGAGGCACACTATCTTGGGCCAAATAAAATTCTCTGGTCCATTTTGCAGTTGAGAAAGAATGGTTATACACATCATATCCAAATATGCAACTCCTACTACACATGCTTCAATGAAAAAGAACAGCCTGTAAACTTGCTGTCAGATATCGCACAGAAAACATTTTACTTTGGGAAGTCCCTTTTGCATTGCAGTTCAAAGGGATTTTCTGAGCTCCCAGGTCCGCACATTATGTATGTTGACTATTATAGTAACATGAAATGTTGAATTATGACTAAGCATGATATGATCAAGAAAGCCATCATTTCAATCTGTAACATTTTGATTGTAAAGTCAGCATGAACATTGTAGTTGGTAGGTTTTAAAGCCTGTAACAGCTGTAAACAGTATGTAAGCGTTTCCTTAAAACATTAAACACTGTTATCACTGACATTGCTAGTTTGTGGTTGGCCTTAATAAGAAATTTTTTTAGAACTATGCTGGAAAGACTCCCTGACATGTTCAACATTTTCTTCAGTAAACTTTGATTTTCCTACACTCTTCCCTTTACATAGACATGTGATCATTTCAAACAGACTATGTGATCGACGAATGTTATTTTCACTTAGAAGATCACAGTTAAACTTTCTACAGAATGTATATTGAACTATAACTACAGATTCACATTTAGCAAAACACAGAAAGCTTTGTGTTTAAGAGTTGCCATTTTTACCAGTAGTGTTGTCAAGTAGAAAGGTAGGAAATCAATCTAGAGTCATGTTCACAACTAAAATTATCCTTCTTGCTCATTGATTCTAGCCTTAAATTAGCACTGTATATCTCATCCAAGAAATATTATAACCAACTAAAATTCTGATATTCTTTTTTGTACACCCAGTAGAATAGGTGTGATTAAGTGATAACATCGTAATATAACTTATTATAACTTAGGTGATAATATAACAACAGTGTTGTTGACTCCTAAATTCTAGCAATAAGTGAGTAATAAAATATTATTTTAGTACCACAATTTTACACTTTTCTAAGTATATACCAAGAATTTATAATGTAGTGAAGAAATCACTGAAATTAATTTGTATACACATTAAACAGATGTAAAGGTGTGAACTCTGCTAAATATAAATATAGATGAAACTCTCACTTTGTCATCAACTTATTGTCCACAATAAGAAAATGTCTGCAGTTTGTAAAGAGACTATACACTATAAAGACTTTGTCCTAAAAAGTATATAACTTACTTACTATAAAGATACTCTAAATATGTAGTGAAAGTTTTTACACAATATATATATATATATATATATATATAGTATAGAAACTAAATAAAATGTTTACTATCTATTTATAACATTGACAATTTGCCAGTTATTCTGAGCTAAATTGAATAAAATGTTGCTGCTATTTTGTGTTGTTAATAGTTTAGAAGGTGGAAAAGTTGATCTGTTTGCACTGGTGTCATTTTTTTACTATTTTCAATAAAAAAGTAATTGTGAAGTTCCATGAAGATCTGAAGGCCTTTACATATTTCAATAGATTTAGAAAGTTATAGGTTAACGTGACAAAATGTGGCCTAATTTTTTATAAAAAATATTTAATTTGAATCATCTTCTGAATACCTGGAAAGAACTGTGTTATAGTTAATTATGCTTCTGGAGGATCTTTTCAGAAATATAATACAATTCTTTGCTCAATGATATGTTAATGACTTCTCTTGAAGCAGTTAGGAATGTCAAGCATTTAACAAGTAATAATAGATTTTATCTGTGTTGTGTTTGTTCATTATCATTCTGTTTCTGCCAAATCAAATATGTATTAAATTTCATATGGTTTAAGTGGTTTACATGAAATTCATTACCCATCAAGTGGTTAAGTCATAAAAGTTTATGACTTTTATTTTTTATGTTTAAAATCTGTATCTTGAGATTAATATTTTTTGTGTTCATTTAGTTTTTTGATGTGAGGTTTCTTTCTTTCAAAAGAGATGTCAAAAGTTTGCAAAGACTTCTTCTCATTCCTTTTCCAGCCTTATTATGAGTGTTGGAGAAATGGGCAAATGAGCAAACAGTGAAATGAGTGAACCTTATTTTCACATCTTGCTTAGAATCAGCTCAATTAGAAATTGCTCTGTCAAATTGTTTTGCTGATAACAGCAAAAAAAAAAAATAAAAAATAAATAAATAAAATAAAATAGCTCTACACATTGTTTACTAAAGTTTGAAGCAATTAAAAGTGAGAATTCTAGTCAGCTTGACCAGAATTCTTTGAAGCCTGAAATAATAGATAGACAATTGACATGAGAGAAGTCAGAAAATATCTTAGGAGTTCTACATCCTCATCTTGGTCTGCTTTGTGGGTTAGAAGATTGGTTGTGTAAGAAAGGTAAGCTGTGCCTGTTTCTAAAAGAAATAAGTTAGTTACTCATCATATTTGATTTCATTGAAAGGGATTACTTGAAGCCTCAGCATAGTACTAATAGTGTTTGGTACGATTTTTCATGATGTTTTAGACTGTTCCAAGAAAGCAGCACATCATACCACCCTCTAAAAACTTGCAACTGTTAACTTTCACTGTTGCAATTTTCAACATCTCTAATGAATTCACTACAAGGGAAGGATGAATGGATTCATAACATTTCAATTGTATGAAGAAAAATTAACAGATTGTACTGATGACATCATCCTATTAGTAAGATTGAAGAACTAGTTGGAATTTAAAAATATGAAGATGATAAATTGAAATCTTGAATTAGAGATTAATTTCTACATTATCAAACTTATGTTAGTTTACTGATGAATATAGGTTTAGTTTAAACAGTTAGTCTTTAAGAGGAATATTTTGGGGGGGGGGGAGTTTAAGTCAAATCATGTGCTATCTATAACTAACAAAGATCTGGCAAAAGAGAACAATAACTGGAATGAAAAGATTCTTAGTGTATAGATGGATACTTGCTAGAGCACTTATATTCTCTGTATTAGATATGGATGCAAAATTTACATCTCAAGATAGCAATAAACTGTATATAGGTGATATTGGATAGATATAGATTATTACATATACTGGAGCAGAAGGAAAATGATACTTTAACATATTGAAGAACTAAGAGTTCAGAAAGGTTTTCTTCAGTATGAATAAAAAAATTTGCGTTTGTATGTGAAGTAAGGAGAGATGAAGACAAGAGATGATTGAAGAAGAAATTGTAGACATAAAATTCAAGGAGAAAGACCATGTGGAAGGATCGTGAGAAGGTGGAAAGATCAGGTAAAAATGTTGTAAACATACCTCTCCTATGATCTGAGTAGAGCAGGAAACCAGCAAGAACAGTACCATTTGAAATGTATGCATACATATTCTTACATACTTACATATTCATATGTAAGAAACTCATTTTGAGGAAGGTAAAAAACAGAAAAAAAGGAAAGAGTGAGAGAGAGGAAATGAGCAAGTGAGATTTGAATTTAACCCTTGTGTTTTTAACACTGATTTTGGTAGCAAATGTAATTAATTATATGTTTAGATTCTGACATCTTAAGACAATGAATAGAATCATACAAATTTTGTAAGCTTTAGGTTTTTGGGCTTTGAAATAAACAATATTTTAAGTTAATGATTAACAATACATCCAGTAATTTTGAGTCTGAAAACAGAGATTAAGAGAGAAGGAAGAGAGGAGAGAGAGAGATAGAGAGATAGAGAGAGAAATGCTAAAGAATATTTACTACAATCATTAAGACGAAGAAGAAATAATAAAACTTGAACTTAAAAAAGGATTTAAAAATGATTTATTTAAACAACACATATCTTATAGTTTATACACAATAAACATACATGGTTACATGTTTAAATTTATTAAAATATTCATTCACCCTGGCTATTACATGTTACCATAGTGAAATTCTAGTTAGAGATAAGTTATACTCAATTTCATATATATATATATATATATATATATAAGTACTATATTTAATTATATATAAATGATCTACAATTATATATATATATATATATGAATATATACTCAATTATATATGTTTATTAATCAATTGTAGACAAAATAAAATTATTTTAATGCATTAAAATATGATAAAATATTGTAGTAAATAAAGTAGGAAATTAAAATACAACATTAACTAATTATATAATATTTTTAACTCAAAATATACCATGTTTATTATTCCTATGCTTTATGCAATTAGAGATATGTTTAAATGATGTACATGTATATATATATATATATATATATATATATATATATATATTGAAATTATAAATATTATAACTATATATATATATAATATTTATAAGGATAATTTATAAAGTTTAGATGATGCAAAACAGTATTCTGTTTCACTAATTGAAAGTAAAATTCAGTAGTTTTAAATAATAATTAATTTTTAAGCAATATACTTGTATAGTTATTTAATTATTTATGAAATAAAATTTATATTATTTTTTATTTGAATGTAACTTGTTCATGGAGATCATTTACTAATAACATGAAATTATTCTGTTAATACTCGTACATTTTTAAAGTTTACTTTGTAGAAGACAGAAAATCTTAATGGGTATCTATGCAGAGGGCATTAGATTGGACTTTAATTAACATCATATTACTCTCATCAAATATTTCTGCCACTAAAAATGAGTGTGTTGCTACAGATAGGGATTATGTGAATGAGATAATTTCCACACAACAGGAAGGGTAAAGAAAAGAGAATGTAGAAAATATTTCTACATTTTCTGAAAAATGTAGAAATATTGCATTGTACATGTGTATGTTACTTTTTATAAAAATATAAATGTGGGAAACCTTTGTTATATTCATATCTTTAAATTTTTGATTTTGAAAATGACTCTAGAATTTCATCTAGAGTTTTACCATTTGTCTCAGGCAAGAAATAGTACACGAATAAGGTTCCTGAAAGTGCTACAATACCAAAAAAGTAAAAAACACCACCATTACCTAAACTCAACCAGAGGTATGGGAATGATTTCACAGCTATGAAACAAAATATATAACCTACTGTTATGGCAATATTTGCTGCAATACCTTTAACATTTAATGGAAAAATTTCACCAAGCATTGACCACGGTAGTATTAGGAAACCGATGGTACTAGATGTAACGTTCAACAAAACTGCTAAGAGAGGAATCCATCTAAGATAATAGTATTCAACTCTGGTGAGAAAATAAGGCCTCAATGTTAGATAAACTGCAATGAAAAGCATTGAAGCTGCCATTCCTGAGCCAGATATGACTGCTATTGCTCTTACTCCAGTTTTAGGGTATAAGAAGCTTGCAAAAACTGATACAAAAAGTATTATTGTTCCACTCATAACTGCTACAAAATAAGGATTTAAAGCAACTACACCAGCTGTACGTACCACATCTACCATGTACATTATCAGGACATGGACACCTGAAAATTGTTGAAAAAAGAAAAATGCAATCATTATTAAGAGTGGCTTATATGCTTCAGGTTTTTCTAGCTCATTTAAAGTTTCTTTCAATTTTGTAGTAAAGTCTGCATTTATTTCTTTTGCTGATGTTTCTCCTGAAGTGGGTTGACTAGAGGATGAAGGTTCAGTTTCAGTTGGTGGTTTCGGAGAAACACCTAGTTGTTTGGTCACCCACTCTGCATCTCCTTGTCTACCTTTTGACTGAAGCCATGTTGGACTTTCTGGTATAAATATTGCAACAACAACAAATGCAATAATGGATATAATTGCAGCAAATCCTGCTACTTGATAATAAGGTATTAAAGAACCTGATATATAGACTATAAGTATTCCTAAACTTAAAGCAACCGTAGACCATGTTGATATAACTTGTTTTAATTCGCTATCAACAGCTAGGCATTCACTAGCATAGATTGCAGCAGGTGTACTTGCAAAGCCTACAGATAGACCAGTTAAAAAACGACCTATGTACAACTTTGCCAGTGTAGGAGCTGTTGGCTGAAAAGACAGCATCAACCATCCAAGAAGTCCAACTATATTTATTGTGAGGAGAGCTGGACGACGACCATAGCGATTCATTATATGATAGCTCACAACTGCTCCAACTGGTATGGCGAGAGCAATGATGCTTGCTAAAACAGAAAAAATAAACATCATTTTTTTTGTCTGCTGTTACAATTACATTAATGCTTATCACACTATTGATGTATAAAAATTATAGAAACTGTTGAAGATTGTTGAATACTAATTTTTATGAAGCATTAACTGCAAAACAATTTATCAGCTAGTAGTAATTGTTAAAATGTGATTGATCATATGTGATCAACCTGTGAAACTAATTTATCATTTTTGATTTGTTTGTGCAATGATATTTTAGTCGGCAACATAGATTGTTTTCATTACTAAAATAAAATATCATGTTTTGTCTCTTAAAAAACGTTTTTTATTACTTTCCTTAATAAATATTTGTAAACTGTAAATCAGTATTTGCTATGGTTTTTTATAACAGAATATGTAACAAAATTATATGTGATATCTAATTAATCATTATGATTTGCTTGACAAAAAGTGATAAATTTTTTTTTAACTAGAAATTTTAATTTTTAGTTACTGAATGAATTATTTTTAAACATTTCACTTAAGATACATGGAATTGCAAAGATGTTTTGAGCTATTATGTGACTACGTAGAGCATATTGTTAATGGTAATCCCCTTGGAGTGAATAAGAAAGTATTTACTATGTAGAACAATAGTATATTTATATTGGTTTTGTTGGCTTATTTTATGTATGTGTTTGCCAACTTTATTGTATTTGTAAATTTCATATCATCATACATACTGGCTTGTGAGTCTTATGATGGAAATGTAAAGTTTATATATTGTGTGTATATCCTGTTTCTATGTTGTGATATCTCTGATGGGTTATTCTGATGTAAGTAGTACTGCACTTGTATGTGTTCTACGTACCTATTAGTTTATTTATATTCATCCAGTTGGCACAATATAGTATTTTGTGCAGTCAGTACAATTTAATTTTTATATTTTTAGGATGGAACAACTATTATAAAACTGAAGAAAACAGGTGAAGATCATATTTTGTTGGATTATAAAAATTTTCTTTAGCATGTATTATCTATGTTTAACTGCTGACTGCAGACCACTAGTTACAGAAAAATAGCTAATACTAATGGACAATATAATAATTAAATAAACCGACTACTGGCCTGTGTGTTAGAATCTGAAAATTGAAGTCTTACTCTAGTGCTTAAATGTCATTACATGAATGAATGCTACTGTAAAATTTAATAACATTGCAAATAATCTACAGCAATAGATCTTGTTTATTATGTAGTAGTTTTGGAATGTTAAAAAAAAACTATCTCTTTATTGGTTGATCAGCCATTAAAGAGTAGAAACATTTTTTTATATGATTGTTAAAAGATGTTGAACATCTACAAGTGGATAGAGGGGTGAAAAATTCTACATAGAATGAAATGGTCAAGAACTAAATCTGAAATATTATTTTATTATTAGCATACTTTCCTGCATTGTGAGATGTTAAAGTTTAGCTAGGAAAAAACCCCCTAAATAAAAGCATTAAAGATCACACCTTGCTTCAAAATGTGAATGCAGTTTTGATGAAATAAAGAATTTGTAATTTTCACTCAGTTGCGAACATAAAAAGTTTAACAGTAGAGGACTAGACTATTCAATAAAAGAAAACTGATTGATATTGAGTCTTCTACTTTTCTGTTGAATGGAAATAGATGGGTGCTATCACAATATGTGTTTGGTATTTTTGATGAATTGTTTCACTTCTATGTATAATAAGACTTGTTGCATATTTTTCATTGGGTGGTTTCATGGAGTTAGGTAGTGTAATAGTTAACCCATCGGGTTGGTCTAGTGGTAAATGTGTCTTCCTAAATCAGCTGATTTGGAAGTTGAGAGTTCCAGCATTCAAGTCCTAGTAAAGGCAGTTATTTTATACACATTTGAATACTAGATTGTGGATACCAATGTTCTTTGGTGGTTAGGTTTCAATTAACCACACATCTCAGGAGTGGTCGGACTGAGACTGTACAATACTACACTTTATTTACACTCATACATATCATTCTCATTCATCCTCTCAAGTATACTTGAGTGGTAATTCCATGGTAAAAGTTGGCATGAAGTTGTCTAACAACATTTTAACATAAGTTTAATAACATTCATTAACACCATTGCTTGGCTGTATGATGGAGTTGCAATTAACAGCACATTCTGAAATAGATGTAACAAATCCTCTGATGTAACAAGGTGTAAACAGTGATATTTACATTGCACAGTAGGAATTCAACTATCAAACAGTTCTGACTAAATAAAATTCTAATGCATTATAGAGACTTTTTACAAAACACAATAGCACTGTTGTTGTTTTTTGTATGCTGCAATCACATCAAAACTTCATGCATTAAAGAAGTTTGATGCTTTTGGTTGAAACAAACCAGATGCATTGTGATGTGATGCATGCGGTCTGCATTCTCCTGTTGTTGCATCAAAGAAGCAGTGCATACTCAGTAGCATTCTTATATCCTTTTTACATACAAAAATTTGTTTAATGCACTCTCAGCTTGAACTTTTCTTCGGAAAACACTCTGTAGCAGAGATAATTACTTTAGATATTCACATTTTAGACTACTGAATTTTATCAATTTATTAATTAAGCTAAATAATTCTTACCAAACCAAGTTGAATCATCAATATTAAAGTTCAGCTGAGGGAGTGTAACTGCAGAGAATCCCAAACACATGCCTGGTGCAAGACTTGGCAAGGTAGCAATTATTCCCAAAAACACCTAAAATAATTAAAATTCCATTATTTATTTTATTTTGGTAATTATATTACAAACAGAACTTATAATTTCTATTTTTCTAGTTTTTAATTTGTTTTATTGTTTAAGGAAATACATGCATTATTGTAAATTGAATCAATTATAATATCGTTATAGTTGTATAACCATTTTTTTTAGTCCATGGGAATTTCTTAAAAATATTTCTTTCTTGCTGTAAAAATCTTATCCTAGTTACAAGCTGAGTGTAGAAACTTTTTTTGGCTGGCAGGAATAGTATTGAATGAGTTTCCATATCCATTATGGTCTATTTTTTGCAGGAAATCAATTTATTGTAGTTCTAGAATTAATAGATTTTTTTTAGTATAATAAAAATTTTCACTGATTTATTTCCTTGATATATCCATATAATAAAAAATTATCTGATCTATATCATAAATTAAAACATTTCAGCAAACTGTATAAGTTGTTTAATATATGCAGAACTTCTGGCTACCACAAGTATATTCTTTCAACTATTTTGTGGTGGTAGTCTTATAGGAGTGATTAAGATTTATCAGTTATTATGGGATGTATTTGCTTGTGTCTGAAGTTGAGTAGTTCATAGTTTTAAATTTTTTAGTGATTCACAGAATGTTGGATTTTTGTGTATCTAATTTTTAGCAATACATAGTCAGCTTCTATTCAACTGGCATGACTTGCGCTAAAATTCTAACTATTAGATGGGTAAGCAGTTAGCAGTATTTCTTATTTAGGTAATAAATAGCTGTTTTATGATACTGTAATTATTACCAAGATTCTAATTCAAAAACACTGAGGAACAATTGCGAAAAAGAGGCAAAATACCTGGATATGAATTACTTAGTGCCACATACCATGATGTGTACAGCATCACTACTTTTGTTAGATGTGATATAGAAAATGCCACTCTCATCTCCACCTCCACGGGGAATGAAATTCATAATGTTGTAGTTAAAATCGGAAGTATAACAGTGTCCAATATCTATAAACCAAATGCCAGTGTCCAAATGCTAGTAAAACAGAGGTGTCATGCTTCCATCTGAGTAACAAGTTCGCTAATAGGGAGCTTAAAATTCTATTCGAGAATACATGGCTCTTTCACAATAAGACACCAAAATACCTAGGCATGACACTGATAGAACGCTTTCATTTAAGGAGCACCTAATGAAAACTGCAGAGTAATTGAAAGCGAGAAACAGCATTATACATAAGCTCTGTGGAACAATGTGAGGAGCATCGGCTTCCACTTTGTGCACATCGGCTGTGAACCTCGTCTTCTCGGCTGCTGAATATTGTGCGCCAGTGTGGCTTAACAGCCCTTATGTTCATAGAATTGATGCTCAACTTAATAACAGTATGAGAATGATTGATGGGGTTATCAGGTCTACTCCTGTGGAATGGCTCCCAGTATTGAGCCCCATACCACCCCCAAACCTATGCCGTATGAACACTCTTGTAAGAGAGTACAAGAAGATTATGGACAATCAAAACCTACCAATACATGAGGACATTGAGGATGCCAATTGTGGTCGCCTTCAGTCTAGAAAGCCAGCTATCAAAACAGCAATTGCTGCCATAGAGGACGAATTTAACCTAACTGACGCCTGGAGTCAAGAATGGATAATAAAGCAGAATAACCAAATCCCATATATTACTCAAAGGCTGCCGGGTTTTGACTTGCCATGTAGGATATGGTTGACGCTAAACAGAATACGAATTTAGCATGGTAGGTGCGCCTATTTCCTGTATAAATGGGGTAAAACACTGACGCCCCTTTATAAGTGTGGTGAAAATCAAACTGTTAAATACATCACAGAAGTTTGCCCTAGGACAACTTATGAAGGGAATTCTAAAGATTTCCTGATGGCGACTCCACAATGAGTTGCTTATATTAATCTGTTAAATCTTTGTTTGTAATTTTTGACCGTAACTGGTGTTGTGTTTCGGTGCCATACGCTAAATAAATAAATCAGATTACTGCACATTCATCCTTTCTGTTTATTATTATTTTGTAAAACTTACATCTAAATTACCTTTAATAATATTAAAAAATAAACATTATTATTTGATATTGTAGAAATTCTTATATTATTTACAGAACATTTTCCATTACTGATACTTACATGTTTTACAGTCTGAGAACGTGGCTTTTCAAAGTTACCTTCTTCAGCTGATTTTAGAAGAGGAGTACTGGATGATTCTTCTGTAGAAGTCATCCTGATTTTTAAAAAAAACTATCTTCTTAGTTGTTTTATTGTTGCTTTAAAATAATTATGTAATTCCTATGATTCAATTTAACAATTCTAAATTTTCTTTTATAGAAATCTGGAAAAAAGACAAAGTTAGTTTAATTTATGATTTAAAGTTTTTATAAAATTTTTATTTAACTTGCACTGTTCTTCTTCTGGATCAAATTTTAAACCTATGTTCCATTATCTGATTGACTTGAAGTTCTGCATGCAGGCTTATTCCCAGTGATAATATGATAATAATGAGTCACTGCTGACATCAATTAATAAAATTATAATATAAATATTTTAATATAGATACACAGTAAAAAAAACAGGATACACATTTATTATACTGAAAGTGTGATGTTGCAGATAAGTGTGATTATGTTTATGCTCCATTGAATATATATGTGTATCAAATATACAAACATTGTAAAACTGAAAAACTTAAACAAGATCTTAAACTTAAGTTAATTAAACAAGATCTTTTTAAAGTTTTTGTCTGAAAATGCGCTTGTCTATAAATATCAAATCGTACGTTATTTAAACAATAAACTTAAAATAAATATATACTTAAAAAAATATATTACTAATAAATATATTACTTAAAAGTAATATTTCAATGTACTTTCTGATCATAAAAAGGAGGAAAATTTAGAACCGGAGTTTGTTGAGCAGATTTTACATTGCCTAAAATTATTAACACCCTTTAAAACAATAGTACAAACTAATAAAAAAAATTACATAATTAATATCAAATGTTAATGAAACATAATCCATTTAATAACAGTCATATTTCACATATATGTAGGTTGTAAATATTTGTTTTTTATTGACATATTGTAACTTAAGCGTGATATGAACTGCAATGAAGCTTCGCAAGAGCCCCGGCCTGGATGGGATGCCAGTGAAGGTTGTCCGTCTTTTGGTAGAAGAGCGCCGGCGGAGGTACTCCGAGTTTTTAATAAAATGTTAAATCAAGGGTAGATGACCGAATCTTAGAAGCGGTCAAGGCTAATCCTTGTGCAAAAAGCTGGGGCGAGAAAGGGGCCAACCTCACTCAGACCTACATGTTTGGTTAATAATTTAATGAAACTGTACGAGAGGATGATAGAGGCCAGGCTTCGGGAAGAAATAATCAGAAACGGAGACTTCCACGAGAAACAAGTCGGTTTCCGACAATGGCGGTCGACGGTTGATGCGGTCGATGAAGTGATGAATATAGTGGACCAAGCAGCTACAGGTACCTGGAGAACGAGACGCATTCCTGTAATTGTGCTCCTGGATGTCCTCAACGCCTTTAACTCCCTCAATTGGGGATCCTCTTCCGGGCATTGAGGGAGTGGGGCGTTAGCGGATACTTGAGAAGAGGACTACCTCAGGGAGCGAAGGTTAATATACAGGCTTGGATTCACGGACTTGTGGTTTCAAGCAACGTCCGGGGTACCTCAGGGCTCTATTTTGGGACCCTATTATGCATCATCGTTTATGACGAGGTTCTTCATCTTCGTTATCCGGCAGGAGTGGTTCCAGTGGCTTATGTAGATGACTTGGCCTTGGTGGTGGTAGCGAAAACTGAGGAAAAGGTGACTCGGACGGCGAACGCTGCCACTGCCATGGTCAGTGAATGGATGGAGGGGGCCGGGCTCCGGTTGTCGCATGAGAAGTCATTGTTCGTCCCTATAGCAGGAAGAAGACGGCTGGGGCCCTCCCCAATAACAATTGATAGAGTAGCAATCCAATCCCGAGAGACTGCCAAGTATCTCGGGATATGGTTAGATGGTAAACGGTCGTGTACGAATCATGTACAGGAGACATGTGAGAAGACCGGACGGACCGTCAAGAACCTCATTAAACTGATGTCAAATGTTGGAGGACCTCGAACGAGCAAGAGGAGGCTCTATGCCCAGGTGGTCAACTGGGTTTTGCTTTATGGTGCACCGGTTTGGGCAAGAGCAGTTTTGGTAGAAGGTAATAAGAGGCGCTTGGAAAGTGTTCAGCGTCGGATGGCCCTAAGGGTAGCATCAGCATACGCCTCGGTGTCTACAGAGGCGGTACTGGTGATTACAGGCATGCCACCAGGCAGCAGTTAATAAAGGCTTGTATGATGAGTTATCAGAAGAAGCCTAAGGAGGAGATGAAGAGCGGTTGTCGCCGGAGTCTGGCAGGCCAGATGGGATGCGTCCATTAAGGGGAGGTGGACGCATCGCCCCATGTATAGAGGTTTGGGCTGGGAGGGATTTTGGTGAGCTGGGGTTCTGGTTCACCCAAATCCTGACGGACACGGGGCTTCCCGGTCCTATCTACATGGAAGGAGAAGGGCACAGATCCTCTGTGTCCATACTGCCAAGAACTTGACACTCCTGAACATGCCATTTTTCAGTGCTCGAGGTGTGAGGAGGAACGTCGCCGCTGCGTTGCAGTCGCGGGGCAGATTATGGTAAATGACATAATAGATACCATGTTGAAAAGCCAGTACCACTTTGAAACAGTCGCAGGATTCGTGGCAGGGGTCCTGCAAACTAAAGTCCGTGAAAAGATGAACTGGATGCTTCCAGGTGGATCTTCTAGAGAGTACCACAATACAAAGTTCTCAGACTTAGGTGAAAGAACTTGAGCGGAGGGTGAAAGACAGCGCTCATTTGTCCGGAGCCGTCGTTCGTCCGCGCTTGCGTGGATGGGGATCTTTGATAAAGCACGAAGACTCTAGATCCGTCTGGCACAAAGGCACCTCCCGGGGATGTGCAATGCTTAATTGTGAAACCGACCCCTGGAAGGGAGGATCGGTGAGATATGAGGTTTGGTCGGTAGGGCGCAGGCACACATACGCTCTCTTAATAACATACTGCGGAACTTGTTAGCGAGTCCGACACTCCACTCCATTCGTAAATGGGGTTCCTCAGACTCATCGGAAACAAAACAAAAAAAAGGTCAATAACAAACAATCATAAATGTCAATAATAATAATAATAATAATAAAACACAGTGATTACAAAACAAAATTTAAAGTAATCATCAGAATTTATTCACAGGTAGATAAATAATGAAAATCAGAATTCAGTCCCATTAATAAAAGACATTACATGATCGCTAGTCTTAACAATCTTAACCACTAGTCTTGTATTAACAACAGTACAATAGATAAGACAAATATAAAGTTCCTTTTATTGCAAATACCTTTGCTATTCACAAATAAAACTACTCTACCAGTTTATGAATGAAATTTAGTACATTATCTCCTTCATTTATAGCCTTAAAGTATCTCACCGAACCAATACTTATGATTACCTTAGTTGCGCCGACTTAGTTCACTTTTAAATTCGCTCCTTCACTGACCTCCTCGCAAAATATTCTCGATGACCGATATCGCAGACGCTCCTCGTGTAACTGATTTTTAACTGGTATTCCCCGGATTATTTATACTCCTAGCCTCTTTACCTGCCGGACCGGACCCAACTAGAAGGGTGAAAACGATCGACCGAGCCCTTTCGTTCCCATGCATTCCTAATCTTGGTCCGGTAACTCTTCTTACTAAACGAACATTTGTTTAGTGTGTCAGTGGACAATATTACAAAAGACAATTGTTAAAGGACCTTTACTAAAAGGGCTTCTTTTATCCCGTTTTTAGATTCGTCCCATTATTATATTTTCTATTACTTTCTTTTTAATTGGTAGGAATCCGTTACTTAGGTCCGTTATACCGGTCCTGTTACAATATATTCCATTTACTGTTACTGTTTAACTACCCTAAAATTTAATGGTAATTTAAGCGTTTGTGTGTGTGCGTCCGCGCGCGTGTTATTTATTTCACGGTACTTTCACGTCTTGGCGTTTATGTGACTGTAAAGAATTGTTAAAAAAATTATAATTTATTCAAATCAATTTATTTATCTGTTCTAAACGGAAAAACACGGACATCTAACTTTACGATGAAGAAAAAACAAAACACTATGATGATCATTTTTAACAAAGAAAGAGAAAATTTCGCTTCTCTCCTACACCAACTTCAATCGGAATCTATCCTTTTATTTTTTTATGAAAAATAGCATCTCAAGCTAAGCGATAGATTTGACATATATTTTTATTTACATTTGAAATGATTTCTGTATTTTCATAACGTTTTTTTCTGAATAACAGTGAAAATTGAGAGCCAAATATTTTTCTGTAAAGATATTCCGTTCCCTAAAAATGCAGATGTGTTTAAATAACAATTAAAATTACAAATACATTATAATTATTTTAACGCCATTAAAATATTCTGATGGTTTTGTCGTCTTAATATAGCAAAAAAATAGCTAATTAAATTTGGTAAAATTAATTATCTGCATTTACTGGTTTATTTTTACTATTATTTCTACCACTACTACTACTAATAATAATAACTGCCGGGCAATGTTTATGTTACTATTGATAATGATATCGCATTCATGTAGTACTTAGTTTTTTAATCCTGACTAAATTACTGGATGAAATAAACTTTTGAAATTCTTAGTTAAAAATAACATTTTATGATCATTTATTTGTGCTAATGTAGTTATTTAAAATGGCTGCAACCGTGATTATATTTTTTAGAAGTTAAATAACACTAATTAACTTCTTGGCTAAGCAAAGAGCTGTTTGAGTTTATCATTTCAAAGTTTATAAAAGACTGAAAATAAATATTAAATAGTTAAATTAATATTTTATATAAATCTTATGTCGTTAGGTTAATCAAAGTTCCGAGAATTTCTGCAGGGATATAATTTCACCAAATAAACATAGACGTTTTCAATTATCGTATAGTTTCATAAATTTATTGATAAATTCTGAATTGTTTGATTGTCTCTTTTTCACTGCAAAAAGGAATATTAAAATTCTAGATAAGTTATTAACACACTAAAATTTGAAATAAACTTGTATTAATTTGTTAGAACGATCGAATACAATAATTGTTTTACGTCTATATAAAAATATATTATACGTCAAATCTGTCATTTATAAATTTAGCTTGTGTTGCTATTTTTCATAAAACAAATGAAAGGAAAAAATTCCGATTGAATTTGATGCAGGAGAGAAACGAAATTTTCTTTTTCTTTGTTAAAAATGATCATCACAGTGTTTTGGTTTTCTTCATCGCAAAGTTAGATGTCTTAGTTTTTTGGTTAACAACTGAAATAAATTGAATGGAATGTATTATAATTTTTTGTACAATTCTTTAGTCACGTAAACGCCAAGGCATGAAAGCACCGTGAAAGGAATAACACGCCCACGGGAGCACACATACAAACGCTTAAATTATCATTAAATTTTAGAGTGTAGGTTATTTAACAGTAAATTGAATATATATTTTCAATTATTTATCTAGTACTTTAGTTCACACCATGTTTAAGTAAATATTTTTGAAATATTTTTTTTTTTTATTGAAATAATTCAATAAAAAAAAAATTATTTCAACCTACATATTAAAAACCACGACTGCTATTAGATGGATTGTTTCATTAATATTTGATATTAATAATGTATTTTTTTTTTTTTTAGTTTATCCCGTTATTTTAAAGGGGTTAATAATTTTAGACGAGGAAAAAATCTGCTCAACGAACTCGGGTTATAAATTTTTCTCTTTTTTATGATCAGAACAAACATTTGAAATATTACTTTGCTGTAAGCTTATAGTTTAAATAACGTATGTGTTTACTAGAATGATTACTTTTTTGTTTATTGAATAGGTTATGTATGAAATTAGTTACGTAATAGGCTACACGGTGATATTCACAGATAAAACGTTACTTAAATCTATTAAAAGAAAAAAATGATAATAATATAACCGGCAGACCTAAAATTATTCTTTTTTTATTTGTTTAATAAAATACTGTTAAATTCATTAATACAATTAAGTATCACGTTTTAGTAAATTCTTATCTTAATATGAATTTGTAAAAGTCAAAGAAACGAATTTGTTTTCAGTGAGTGTTGTAACAATTTAATTTAATATAATAGTTACAAATTTTTACTACAGTAAAACTAGTGTATAAAGGTTGTTTTTATTGTATCTTGCTTTACTATTTGATGAAGTGTCACTCCAATCATCAATTCAGGTTTAATTAAAGAAAAATATAACAATTAATGAAAGTAACGTTTATCAAACTGCAACTAAGATTCATAAAAGTACGTTATGATATTTTATAATTAATATTTAGCGTAAACTTCGTCTTCACTTACCTTCTAAAGAAGTATGATTCTTGTTATTCCCGTGCTTCTGTGGAACGATGTGGTTATGTAACCAGAAGATTTCCAGTCCCCTACTCTCTTGATGATATGTTACATAACGCAACTTAACGTATCGACCGCTCGGTTAATTCAAAATTTTTGTAAAAGTCAATCTCATTCAGACGTATGATGGAATATTAATTTTATATATGTGTACTTACAGATTTATGTCTATTTTAAAAATACTTTCAATAAACTGTGAAAGTAATTTTATTTTCATAACGTCGCAATCGTGTACTGTTTCTTATAACTAACCAGGAATCTAAACTGAAGTTTATTTTTCGTAATGTTTATACATTATGTACCGATGACAGTGGACGACAGAAAAAGTTGCTAAAGGTTATTTAATCAGTGTTATTCATTATTAACTTATCTAACGAATTATATTCAACATATGTGAATATAAGTTACCTAAAATTCTAACGCTTCACTAATTTACCGCTCTTGTATCTTACACAGTCGTAAGTTCAGACCTCTATGTTGCTAATCACGTGGAAAACCGGTTACAATTTTTTATACTTTAAATGCAAGAAATAAAATTAGGTTACAAACATGTTCAATTCACTTTGTTAAACTAAAATCTAGCTTACAAAATAATTTTGGGGAAGAAAACAGAATTAAATAATAAACATTTATTATTTTTAGTTATGGTTGTAAGAATGCTTTTAAAATTTGGGGAATCACAAAATGAGGTCAATTTTATTAAAAAAAAAACAAATTAATAATAAACATGAAACATTTTAATTAATTTTATCATCATCTTAAAATATTTAATTAAAAAATAATTTTGTTGCTGTATCTTATAATGCAAGTTTAAACAGAATAATATAATTTAATCATAAAACTTTCTAGGTAATTAAATTTTTTTCTTGAAATTTAAAATAAAAACTGTAGTTTTTCATTGAATAAATTGTTAGTAATTTTCTCTCTTGAAGTCACCAAAGCCACAATTTTAATTTTGATTCTACTCAACATTTTTAGATTGTTAGAGGAAAAAATAACTTCAAAAAAATCTCAATATTTAGAAGCTACTGCTGGAAAAAAAATTATTTGAATTTCACTTCAGGATACAGAAAAGCAAACAGATTTTTAAGAAAACAATGTGAGATTTTAATAGTGTAACAAAACTTGTTTTGAAGCCAATAAGAAATTAAATGAACGTCATAACTTGCTTAGAATGAAAATTATTTATTCTTTTGATCGGAATAAAATGCTTCTGAAGCTTATGCTAAAGGATTAAAATTATTATAAAAACCATTTAAATTTTAAGTTTTTCTGGAAAGCAATTGTAATGAACAGTTTTGATTCTGTATCAAAACTATTAGAAGGTAAAAGGGACTGAAATCTTAGAATAATAATGAATATCTTGGAAAATAACTAGGACAATTCAAAACCTAGAAGAAAAATTATAAAATAATTTTAATGTAGTTTCTGAGCACAAAATAACATTGAGTTTTGAAAAATTTTTTTTAGATTTTGAAGTTAAACCCATAAATAAGCTTTAGAGACACTAAAAATTTTAATAAATTTCATATGCCTGAGTTCAGTATGAAAAAAAAAATTGTTCTTTCAATAGGAACAGAATGCCAACTAAGCTTACATGGATAGACAGCACTCAAATTCTCAATACAAGTCATTTAAAATAATTTCTTTCTTATCTCGTTCATGAATACAAGATGTATGATTGTTATGAATAGCATCAAAGATGTATTTATTTTAAATTAAAAAGTTTGTCTTCTTATCTGTAAATATTGGTATATTATTTTTATTTGAAGACCAGTTGTGTAGGATATCTTATGAAATATTAGTTTTATTAAAATATTGAAGTAGGAAAATTATTGAGTAAATGATTGAAGTAGAAAGTGGATTTTTATGGTTCAGTAAATCTATTTTCCCTAAAAATGAGTTACATTATTTAACACTAGACAGAAGTGGCCTTGCTGTTTAAATTTAGTTCATGTTTCCAAACTGGTTCATAAGACATTGATTAACTAAATTTTAACAATTAAATTATTTATTGAGACTCAGTGCTTCCATAATCAAGTTACTTATTGAGCCTATTATTTAACTCTGTGTTCGTAACAATGATTATTGTGGTAAAATTTTCCTACTCAAAATTGGTTGTTAGAAAGAGGGAGCCATTTATATTTGTTGTTAACACAGAAATTGGTGCTAATGCATAATTATATAGATTAACAACTTTTTAGATTAATTAAAATAATTTTCTTATATCCAAAAATTCAGTGTTTAAAAATAAAAAAAGTCAAAAAGAGTAATCTGTAACAACAGTTTTGTGTTTTTTTAAATTTTATAAATAAAAAAGTAATTTTCTTATATAACTATTCTATTATAATATAATTCTGTGAATCACAATAGTGTAGGTTGCAATGTTCATAAAATGAAATTACTGATGACAATATTATATATAACATTGTCTGTTTTTTATTAAAATCAGAACAAAAAGCTTAAAAATTTTATTTTTTCAAGGTTAAACAGAACTACTTGTGTTTTAGGGTAAAATATATCATTTTTTATTGTCAGTATAATATACATAGTTTTATGTTAATCAGATTTAATGTACTGACACAGATATGTTAAAAAGTCATATTTGTACCAATACAAAAAAATGTAAACAGTCTTTAATCTATAAAAAAAAAAACATAAATGAAATTTCATCAGCTCTATACAAAAAAAAAGAAAAAAAAAGTATGAGTACTATTATTATGATTCTCAGAATTAGAATAATACAAGCGGTTAAATATAACAAGAAAGTGAATGAATGATATTAGAAATATAAAATTAAAAAAAAATTTACATATATGTAGATTAATAAACAGTTCTTTATTCATAGTATTTCATTCATTTTTTAAACTGGCTTTTTTTGTAAAAAAATATTATAATTTATTCTTAAAAGTAGGTGAGTTTATAACTTTTTTTGCTATCAACAATTTATTTTCCTACCCATCAGTTCTGAATAGGAAAACTTTTTCACTAACATTCATCATTACTAAATGACACTAAATCTTAACAATAGGTTGTCATTAAAAGTTGTTCTATAAGTTACGAGTATTATGAACCAGTTTGTTAATATGCAATAAATTCACTTCAGAGTGTGAAGAAAAATTATTAATATAGAGATTCCGTTTATTGTGGGACATAATTCTAGTAAGATATCTTTTTTTCCTGCAGATGCTGTTAATAAAGCTTTTCATTGAATTTCCTATTTTCTGTTATGTCAGTTTTCTGTTTTACCTGACTTCATGTTTGAACGATCTTAGAGAGCTTTCAAACTTCAGTGCTTTCATAACTAAAATAATTTTATACTAAAATTTGTTATTATCTTTTTAATGAAAAACCAGACTATATTTAATGAAGTATTGTTTTTTCAATCTTTCATTTATGAGATAAATACATGAACTTTCATAATTATTTCTCTGGTTTCTTATGCATGCTTATTTTATCATTTATACTGTTTAGGTATGGCATATTATATCTGTCTAGGAGTGTGTTTTTACTCAGTTTTTTTGGTTAATTAGAACGGAATAATTTAGTTTATAAGATGATTAGTATGTTATTATTTTGTTGCTTCCTTTACTACTACTGGTAGTTTGTAGTGTATATCATTCTGAAGAAATTCTGCACCACATTTAATTAATACAAACTATTTAATTTTTTCTAATGATTAACTCAAATGATTTTATTTAAAAAAAAAAAAAAAAAAATATATATATATTTATAAATATGATATTTACATATTTTTTTAATATGTGATAATGTGTTTTCAGCTGGTCATTTGACATTTTTTTGAAAATTTAAATTATCTTTCGGTGACTCAGTATTGAGTACTGATGAGTCTGAAGTTTAATCTGTATTCTTAAACTTAATCCTTACCTACTTATATCAAAACTACTTATTACTAGATATAGAAAGAAATTCTTCAAGGTGGTAAAAACATCTTTAAATTAAAAATTGATCTTTTTTATAAACATATTTGTATTATTGTGAATGATACTATTACTTTATAAGGTACTCATTGCCATAAGGCATTAACACTTTAAGATATTAATTCTATAAGGTACTAATGCCATATATAAATTTTCTATATGGACAAAAACATTGCAAACTGAATTATTTAATTTCCTTCTTGTATATCTATAAATCTGTTTCATAAAGAGAGCTTTACTCTTTGTTTAATAAACATTTCTACAATTTAATTTAGCTGCAATTTCCAAAAAGCAAATTAGTAAGATAAAAATTAGTTTTAAACATTAGTAAGGTAAGATTTTTTACAGTTAGTGAATAGTAAGATTTTGGTTTAGTAATGATAATTTTTGGTTTGTGATTATAGTTTATTTTGGTTTTGTAATAATAAATTAATTAATTTTGTAATAATAAAAATAAATTAAATTAATAAAAAAATAGTGGTATTCTTGTTTACTACAAAGAATAAATTAAAATCTAAAAAAAAATAAAGGACAAATTAAAATAAAATCCCAAAATCTAGAATACCAAAGCTAAAATAAAATCTTTAGAACAAAACCTAGAGAAAAAAGGAAAACCACATAAAAAAATTAATGAAACAGAAAATATTACACTTACATGAGGTTACTGCACAATCATTCCACCTATAAAATGAATATCCTGATTACAAAAAACAATGAATAAAAAACTCAGAATACAAAAAGAGAAGAGACTTAAAAATAGTATAAAAACATCAGAAAATAAACAAGCAAAAACAACACATAAAAAACCACAAAAACAATTTGAAATGTTTTTGTATGATTTTAACAGCTATTTATTGAGTTTTTGTTTGCTTTTTTAAGATGATCCTGTTTTTGGTGTTATATTTATTTTTTTGCTGCTTTATTTCTTATATCAGCTGCTACAAAACATGTATTTTATAATTATTTATGGTTAATGATAAGTAATTGTAAATTACTGCTTTATATTTTTCAATTTCTAAAATATGTGTTAAATTTATTCATGTTTTCTTGTGATATCCACAATTTTTCTGCCTCTATGTATGAAATCTGCTCATTGCAGCTCATTATGGTAAATAAATAAGAAAATGCTTGTTTTATATAGTTTTACAGAAGATCCTTTTTTTCTTATTGTTTGTGCAGATAATTTTGATTTTACCAGTGATTTCTTTTTTCTTTAATTCCTAGCTGGTGTTTGGATTGGATCGACTCCTAAGCCTGTACACTGCTGTGGGTGCCAATGGTTGTCTAATTTCATTATGAAGACACCTCCATCCATGGCAATTCATGGGTGTTGTCCAGTCTTATTAAGTGAGCCCAAATATTTGAATTCTTGCACTTATTCAATTTGCCACCATCCAATTAAACGATATGTGAGCTGTCTGTTGTTAGCACATGCATTTTATCTGTATTTATTTTCAGGCCATAAGATTGGGCAATGTGGGAGATGTGATAGAGAATATTAGTGGCCTCAGCATCACTGTCGATGAACACACCACTGTCATCGGCAAACATTAAATCAGTCAGAAAGCCATTTTCTCTGTTATTGTTTCCATTCCTTTTCTGCCCTGGAAAACTTGTCTCATTATGGAGTTGATTACAATGTTAAAGTGTAGCGGGGAGGCAATGTCTCCCTGGCAGATTTCTGTCTGATTGGAAAACTCCTCAGGTAGCTCATTTCAAATGTGTTTCTGACTTGATGATCCAATGTAGCTTTTCTGGAGAAGCTTGATAACTTTTGGAGGGATGAGCTCAATGCCTTCCATAGTGCCAGCCAGTGGATGCAGTCAAAGGCAGATTGGAAGTCGATGAAGATGATAACTACTCATTTTCCACATAGAATCCTTTCTTCCATTAGTGATGAATGGAGAATATCTGATCACAGCATCCTTGGTTTGATTGAGAGCTGGCTTGGTCCTCGTGGCCTGTTTACTCACAAAATTTCTGCACATGTGAATGGATGACCTTCATGAAAACTTTGCCAACATTGATACTGCGGTAATTCTTACAGTCTTGACTGTCAACCTTCTTGTGGATTGGAATGATGACATTGGAATGATTGGCTTTGAATTAATTGATTATGTAATAGGAAAATAAACTGCATGAAGCCTTAAAATGAGTTTTTAAAAAATGTATTAAATTTAGAACAATAGTAATGATTATTATAATAATAAGTAATATTGATTCATTTTGTTCAGAAAAGAGTTGCAATATGAGTGATTTATATCTATATGAATTAGATTGTATGGTAATATATCTTTTCAATTTATCAAATTTTGTAATAACAGGTTACTACTGCTACTCACTTGTTTGAGCATTATTAGTAACAAGATTAAAATAGAAACAGATGCTAATTTTCAATAAATTAACCACTAAAAACATAGATTTTTCTAAAATTTATGTTTTGATTTATATTGCACTAATTGCCAACCTGTATGTGAATAATCATGTCTATATATTATGATTACAGTCCTTTTACCTAGACATCACACTATTATAGCAAATGAACTCTCTCTACCAGTTCATTTTTTATTACTTTTGAATGTTGGTAGTAGCAGTGAGGGGAGTGATTTTGTTTCAACATTGCTTGGTCATAAGGTTAATAGTTCTTCCAAAACTGGATATGACTACTTTCTTAGCTGAATTAAAATTTACTGTGAATAACATTTACTAATCTAAATTCCAATGTAGCATTTAAACTGTTTTTTGTTTGATTTTTTGGTATTTTCTCTAAAGCCTTTTCATATAAAAAATATAGCTAAAAAACATTAAAACCGATTGGTAAACATTAGAATTTAGAGAAAATAAAGAAAAAATGTTTACTTAGGAATATGCATAAATCTTCTAATGTTGATTTTAACAAGCATTGTATCTACTAATAAAAAATAAATGTGTTAAGTTTTCAAATAAGCTAAAAAAGGGCCTTTGAGTCCTACATTAACAATTCAGAAAAGAAATGTCAATTAGTGTGTAATCACTCTTCATAGTGTGAACTATAAAGAGTGATTACATACAATTAACCAAGATTCACTCAATAAGTTTTTTTATTATTACAAATTAAGTTACTAGTAATTTCAGTTGTACAGTAGGCAGGGCAGCAGAAATGTGTGTTATTGCCTCTCTTAAAAAATTCTTATGTTTAATGGAAATCTGTTTATACCAATGAAATGTTGAGTACTTTATTTATACATTTTCTACTCAGAGTCATGACACATTTGGTACCTGCAATTACTTCATTAACAAAGTGGAACCAGTAGTTGAATTCCTGGACATATTAATCAATAAAATCTTTAATAATTTCAAGGAAAATATTTTATATCATTGAAGATTATGAGGAAGAATTTTTTATGTATGACAAGTGGTATAATTTTTCTGTTTTTAAAATAACTTCCTTCTTAAAGTCTTCACTTATATTTCATGACAGTATTCTAATTTCCTCTCTATGTTAATACTAATTATTAATATTAACAATGCTGCTAATACAATTAACCTCTAAAAATACAACAAATTCTAATAATACTGATACATATAACATCAGTCAAGTTGATGTTAATCTTCTTAAAATATCAAACTATGAAACTCCTCCCTGAAACTCATTCCTTAAAATAAAAATTTTGCATATAACTAACTATTTAATGCATAAGACATAAAACTGGAGAAGTTGAAATATTCCTTTCTAATAAGTAACCAGATTTTGGTTGATCAATACAACAACCATTTCTTGGATAGGAAATTTCAAGCTTGTTAAAGCTTTTTATAGAACTGTATTTAAATAATGGTGGTCTCATTTTTTGCAAGAGACTAATTTTTACACAACTGCCCAAAAAGGAGTGTAAAGTATTTTGGTTGTACATATGTATATTTATTCCACCACAGCAACTCAACGGGTGAACCGATTTAGATGTATGACCCCGCTTGGAATCCTTACATTACTCTCTCTATCTCTCCCTATATATATATAATCTTCTGTCCGTGTGTATGTGACTGAAGTCCTCCTAAATGACTGGACTGATTTTGATGATTTAGATTCACAATTTCATCTGATAGAAAATGTTTTTTAATTAGTTAATTTATTTATGTGTTGTTTTTGATCTTGGGATGGTTAAGGTTCACAACTGGATTTGGTAGGCAGTGCTGCGATCGCGTTTTAGAAATTTTTTTTTTAATTTTTGGCATGTCAGTCAGACCTGGTAGTTGGTGCTGCGATTGGATTCTAGGACATTTTTTTATTTTGTTGCTTTTTCACATATCAGTAACTTGCATCGTAGCTAGTGTTATTACATTAAAATTCTTATGTATATTATATTATTAGTTATTGAAATAACATTTTAAAGTGTAATTAAAAAAATATACATTGTGCAAATTTGTAAGGTGCAGTATTGAAGTGAGTATTTTACATGAATTTTAATGATGTATACACATGCATTCAATAACAATCAACTTAATCTACAAATTTAAATAGTCAGTTCACATTTGATTCTATGCAACTTATAAAGTACTGAACGGCTCTTTGAAAATAAAAATGTAAGTTTGTAAAATAAATTATAACATTTATAAAATAAAAATATAAGTTAATAATTATAGTTTAAAGTATATTTAAAAAATGAAGTTATAATTTTTGTAGCTGATTAATTTTATAAAAAATTTTCTAAAATTGTTTTTAATTTTCAATTATCTAAAATTTGGTAAAATAGAAATTAAAATAAAGAATGAGAAATATGATAAAAATTTCTACTATTATTTTAACTACATTGCTTTTTATAAGGTGCTTTAATTTTTTTATTAATTGATTAATAAGCTATCACATGGTTTTGAAACTTCAAAATTATTAAATGAAAATAAAAAAATGTAAGAGGTACTTTTTTAGAATGATCTAAGTGAAAATTAGCAGTAATGTGGATGAACATTTATTAATTATACTAATTATTAATTTTACGACGTTTCCATTTTTTAATTAAATTTTCATCAGACATCTCAATATTTAGTGAAAATAAATATTAACCATATTATACATAATTTAATCAATAAACCCATTACAATAATACAACAATCACAAACTGATAATAGTGGTACTAATATTAGTCATATTAATGAAATTTAGTCCACATTAAATAAGTTACTTATATTTATGTGTTGTGTATTTATTACAGAACAATGCCACGTCTTCGTGGACAAGTAGGAAATATTGGTCGACGTACTCGGCATGCATAAATAGTCCATAATCGTCGGTTAAATAAAACGGCAGTAGATCAATAGACGGACAATGTAAATTTAAGAGACCAGGTTGCAAACACAAGTGCAAATGAAAGTCGAGAGCATCACAATGTACGTCTTCGAGGTAATGCACTGAGACAAAGAGAGGCACGTCAACGAGTCACCGGCGCACACAGAGCACATGATCGACAGCGCGTGCAAGAACGTCGCGCATTGACACGTACATCACTTCACCGCCTTGCGTTCGAATATGAGCCGGAAGACTATTCGTCACATGCACTAATTGTCATCGGCAATATGGACAAAGAATGCCAACACTGTTGTGCATTTAAATACAAAGGTGAATCGGACTGTCTTTGCTGCGCATCAGGAAAAGTTTCACTTCCACCATTGAATTCGCCGCCAGAACCATTGAAAACACTATTGGCTGGAGCCACATCTCAATCGAAATTGTGTTTGCGTAAAATTCGTAAATCTATTTCTTGCTTCCAAATGACATCATTTGGAGCAACAAAAATCGTTCAGAATGAGGATGGTCGTAATTTTGAATCAACATCTAAGATTCAGGGCCAAGTGTATCATTAAATTGGTTCTTTGTTCTCAATGCCTGATGCCGATCCAAAATTTTTGCAAATCTACTTCATGGGCAATGAGGAGCAACAAATTAACACACTCTGCCAATACAACCACATCGAGCAGATGGAGGAACGAGAAATAGTGGCAACTTTAGAAACGTTTTTGCAAAATCATAACCAGTTGGTCCAGTTGTTGAACACGGTTTCCAGCAGACTGCAAAACGACAACTACGTGATTGACATTAAAGCAGACAAAGCACCATATGGAGAGCACGCAGGCAGATACAAAGTACCAACTGTTAATGAAGTTGCAGTTATTATGGTTGGCGACCCATCTGAACGTAGAGATATGCGGATACAACGCAGAGATAACACGGTGCAGATTATTCAAGACAATTTATAGTTTATTTGAAAACTTTTTTATTTTTGTATTTATAACGTTTGAACAGGACAACGTCTGTCGGGTCCGCTATACTAGCATAGTATATATATATGTTTAAACAGATTTAAAAAATTTGAAAAAATATTGTGATCGTGAAAAATTTCGGTTTTCAGATTTAACGGAAATATCCATTTTGACTAGTTTTTGCAGGACATCTCTCACATAACTCAAAAATGATAAGCCGTAGGATGTTGAAATTTTGGATTTAGGACTGTTGTAACATCTAGTTGAGCACTTCCCCTTTTGATTGCAATTGACTTAACCAAAGTGTCCAAAAAAGCCCAAAATCCGAAAAAATGTGGGTTTTGGACTTTTTATTAACTGCAGTAATAAGTCCTCATTAAGAGCTTTTCAATGATGAATGATAAATGGTACTTTTTTCATTGGTTCCCGAGTTATAGCCAAATGAATTTTTAATTAATGAAATATATGGATCTTATAAGGGCAAGGCACATCGGTTCGAATCTGACTTCATTTCCTTTTTTTAACGTTTCTTTTAATCTAAATATATTGATTTATTAATAATTATTAACCTCTGATTGTAAAAAAATGTGTATATGTAATTTAATAAGTGTACAAGGAAGTCATGTGGTATCTACATAAGATTTTTTAATTTTTAGTATTTATGTCTTGTTTAATAAAATTGAAAGTACCATGTGTTCATGACAGAAATTAATTTTGAATGGTAGCAATTCAATGCTCTATTCTAAATTTGATAATGATGATAATTTGTAGATATCCTTCTGGTTCTTTTGAAATCATTTTACGTAAACTGTCAGAAACTTTTTAAAATTCCTCATAAATCCCAATGTCGGTATGGCAATTTTAACACCAATTTTCTAAAAAATTCTACTGTTGTAACAAATATTAACTGTTAACTCAGTTTGGGTTAGCAAGAGTAAATATTTTTATCCCTTGGCCAACTAGAATTAAAGTATCTCAGCTACCTGTAAAGACAATATTTTTATAAATTTACCTAAAGATAATTTTCGACCCTTTAGTGTGGATTAGAGCCTTTCAGATCACAGCTTACAAGTTGCAATAGCATTTTTTATTAATTTAAAAAATTCATCAAGACAACCATTTCTTTTATTCTTTTAAAAAGGTGATCAATAAAGATACAATTAGATATTCATTCTATTAATTATTTATTTAATTACAAATGAATTTAGGATAAAGTTATTCATATTGCTAAAGATTATATTAAGATAATTTAATATTTAATTCAAACAATAAATCTGCATGGGCAATTATCAAAAGTGAAACCAATTTGAAAATGAAACAGATCAGATAACCAAATTACAAAAGAACTCAACCTACCTTATATCATTCTCTTGTAAAAGGAATTTAATAAGTTCTTTACCAGTATTTCAAATAACAGTAATGTAAAACCACAGAAAAAAAAACAGTAATGTGATTAATTTCAAACAAAGCAATTCAACTTGAATGGTTTTGTGGGTGAATCATTATCTTTATTTCCTTTAATACCTTGGTATTTAAAACATGTATTTTACATATAAAAGATATAACAGAACACTGAGTGAGTGTAAATGAGATTCCTGCCAGTATTTTGAAAGGAGTTGTAGGTGATATTATTGTCCTACAAATGTAATAAACAAATATTTAAACAATGAAGTATTTCCCACCATTGATAATACTTCTGTTTTATTCCTCTTCTTAAGAAAGGTTCAGGAATTAATTTTTAAATTTGTAGGGAATTTTGTTATTTTCTAATACATTAGAAAAAATGGGAAAAACAGACTTTTAGAAACACAAAATTCCAGTTTCAATTTTTTTGTAATTTCAGTAAAGCATTTGATTTAGCACATATTTCTTATGGAATGAAAGAACTTGGTAGGTACGGTATAGATGAGCTGCTTAAAATCGATTAGTCATACCTTATGGATTATAAAGAGGCAGTTGAAATTTCATCTCTTGATAAGATTATATAAATATAGAATGTATATAAAGTACCCTCACTTGAAGATTTATTTTTTAAGGCCTGTATATATGATGCCTGTATTTGCCACAGTAATAAAACATGTAATTTATGGCCAGGTTTTTGATTTTTTTTGACTCTGGATCTCTTTCTCCAAACCAGTTTGATTATATTTTCAGTGTTACTGTTAAGCTTAAGAACATATAATCAAATTTATATTAGATGCATTTGAAGATAAGAGTTCTTTGATATCATGTTATTTAGCAGTGTATATGTTGATTTATTATTGACTAAATTGTTTTTTATTATGAAACAGGACTATTTAAATCCAACTAAGTGGAAGAAAAAGACAATATTCTTTAACCATAGCTACTCCTCCCTCCTGAATGTAGAGTACAAAGTATTACAGTAGTCAAGGGCCTGAGTTGTTTGTTATTACTCTCCTAATAAATGATTTTATTTTATTTTTTCCATGTAATTCTGTACTGTTTGCAAGTGATGTAAGTCTGACTATCTGCAATCATGGATTACATAAATCAGCTGAATTTGTAAAAATGTTTTTATTAAGGCTTAAACAATGCTTCAAAGCAAATTGTTTACTGTTAGGCAAAAAACACAGGGATTATTTTAACCTTAAAGAGAACTGAATGCAATAGAAATGGTGTGGTCAGTGAGTAAAAGTAGGGCTTCTAGTATTTGGAAAGGGTGCTTTTTTTACTACCAAAATGAGACAGCTTTTTCACATTATATTATCTAAAGACTGAAAAATGCTGCCTCTGTGAAAGAGATGTACTATTAATATGAAGGAGGAACAAATTATTTTTGACTTATTTAGTAGTTTATTATCTCTCTCTCTCTCTCTCTTTCTCTAACATTTATCGGATGAGTTGTTGGAAATTACTGGAGCAGAATGAATGAGGATAACCATAATGTTAGACTAAGACTTTGGACATTCCTTTGAAATGGTAAAAAGTAGCAAGACTTCTTTTAACATGAGGCAACCCTATTAAAAATTGCAATGTAGGACTGCAGCCACTCAAATAGTTTATACAAAAATATATGACTGGTAGGCAGTGAATCTGTTTCATAACAGGGGTATCTTGTAGACAACGTTTTAAAATATATTTCTGATATGTAATGGCTATTAAAATATTTTAATTTAATTTTTCAGATGAAACAAAAAATCATATTAATTTAATTTATTAGAAAACTTTTATTGTAAAAATACATGATTAATTAACATTTTATGTTTCAGTTAATGTAAGTTGTGTAGAGTTAAAAAATTGCAATAGGTTTATATTAATTTGCAAATGTCTGATCTGTTGATGTATGTAAGTTGCATTCAATCCTGGATTTTCAGTTAAGGAGTAAGTATATAGTGTATATATTACTTATATAAAACTCAATTTATTAAGCAACAAATGGAAAAGTTATATGAAAGAAAGTGAATGAAAAATCTGTGGGAATCTACCATAAAAAGAAAAATTAGGTTGCGTGATTGTGTATAAAGGTACAATGATTTAGATAATTTTATACTAGAAGGATGTGCAGAGGATAAAACTTGTTTAGGGAAAGATTAAAAAAAAACATATAGATGCTAGATAAGGATGCGAAGTTTAGGAAAGATAGATTAACATAAAAAAATTAACATACATTTAAAGATCTATTGATCTTCGAAAATGTACCTATATAAATATTTTACATTTATCAATTTATTTTTATTATGTTTATTTATTCATTTATTCTTTCATATTCATGAAAGAATTTTATTAATTTATTTTTCATATGTAAATATTTTTGTCTTTTCTATTTTTTTTTCTGTTTATTTGAAGTAAACAAGTTAAGTAACTGAGAATTTCATCCACTGGGTAAAACCTATTATGTGCTCTTTTTGCACTTTTCTAAATCAGTATTCTCAATTAAGTAAAACAATAGTAAGAGAATTAACAATTTTTGCCTGATCTAGTACATTTATTATGTATTTAATTATTTAAACATATATATATATATATATGTGTGTGTGTGTGTATGTATCCCTCGCATAAGCTTCAAGTGTTATCGTAAAGAAAAAAAAAATAATTTGTAAAGTAATAGACACATTTTAAAGTATTGAAAAACTCATACTTGGTAAAGTATTTAAGTGAACTTATGTTTTGTTTGCTTGTGAACAGCAGGCAAAAATCTGTAAGCACTATTCTTTTATACAATAATTAAATAGGAAAGGATATAGTTATCTCCCTTAAAACTTGTAAGAATATTATAATAAAAAAGTTAAAATGATCTCTTTGTGTAAAATTTGTAATCTTCCAGAAATAATTTGAAAGTAAAACCTTGTACGGGTCCGGCATATAAACCTGACGATTTTTGAGGGATAATAATTAAACTGTGTTTCGTACTATTAAAATATTTAATATATCAAATTAAAGATCAATTTTTGCAATTTATAGTGAATTACTTACATAGATTTTTTTAATTTGAATATTACGTTGTCCAAATGTTTTCCATTACTCCTTATACACTCACTTAACCTCATTCTAAAATTTGACATTACTCACTCAATCATCACTTGTGAAACTGCTTCAATTTCTCGTTGAATGGCCTCCTTGTGTTCTGCACAAGGGGTTGTGGTCGACTACTGAAGACTTTGTGTTTGAGATACCCCTATAGAAAAAAATCACAAACAGCCAGATCAGGTGAACGCGCTGGCCAAGGAATGTTGCCAAATCGGGAAATCAAACGCTCAGGAAAGGTTTCTCGCAGAACATCCATTGCGATTCTCGCCGTATGGGCGGTGGCACCATCCTGTTGAAACCAAATTTCATGACCTTGAAAGTCATTCAGTTTCGGTCGCAGAAATTCATTCAACATGTTTACGTATCGACGAGATGTTACTGTTACTCTGCGATTTAACTCCTCAAAAAAATATGGGTCAATTATGCCGAACTTTGAAACCACACTGTAACATATTGACTGTGAAGTGGTTTTTCAAGAATTTACCGTGGATTATGCGAAGCCCAATAACGGTAATTTTTTTTTATTCACAAATCCTGACAGATGAAAATGTGCCTCGTCACTTAAAAGAATGATATGGCATCCTGGTGGACATTTTCGAGGATGACCTAGCAAGCTGCTTTGGGAGACGCCCAATCATTTGCATTAAGTTGCTGCACTAACTTCATCTTATACAGATGGAATTTCAATTTGGCATGAAGAATTCGTCGTACGCTTCAATCAGAAATGGCTAGCGCAGCAACATGTCTCGCTGCTGAACGTTGTGTAACAGCTAACCTTACAGCTTTAATGTTTTCAGCCGTTCTCACAGTCCGTTTTCGTCCTGTTGGTTTCATTTTTAAAGCAGACGATGTGTTCCTAAAATTCTTCACCCACAACAATATCGTATTCCTACTAGGAACAGACGCGTGTCGATTTAAATTAAAATGTCTGCGAAATAGTGTTATAATAACAGTCATTTTTTTAAAAATAGGCTTCAATCACAAAAGCTCGTTGTTCACCCGATTACGACATACTGGCTACTGAAATAGCATGAATAGACCTGTCGATGTACAACACTCCCGCCTTCGCATTGACAGTGGTGCCAACATAACAATTACTACAAAATCGTCAGATTTATATGCCGGACTCTGTATAATGAAAAATTCTATTTTCACACTTGTGGACTTTTATCCTCTTACCTCAGATTTTTGTTCCGTAATTATTCTAAATATTTTTAAAAGTATCAGGTAAGTTTTATGACTCTGTTTATTGATGGTATGATCGATCACATACTGACATTGTGAAAACATGTATGAATAATAACAGACTCAAATGGTGGGGATAGGAGAAAAAGATGGCAGTCATAATTTATACAGATTTATCTAAAGGGCTTAATTCTAACTACCACCTAAGTCTGTTGTACAAAATCTGATATGGACACCTCATGGCTTCCTTGTACGACTATTAAATTATATACACACATTTTTTGCTGCAGTTCATTTAAACTTATTTCATTTGAAAGTGAGATATTGTCCTCCAATTCTATAATAAAGTGTACAGTTATACAATTACTGAAATATTAGTTCTTATTAACATCAAATATTTATACAATTATTAATTCAACAATCTTACGTGAAATATTAGGAAAAGTAAAAGTCCCTTTATTACTTGTATTGCTAGATCAGTATTATTTATATATTTGTGATTAACAAAAGTTTCAGATTTCTGGTGTGTCGTATAAATAAAAGTTAATGATAAATAACTATTCTGTTTAGTGAATTCCTGTATACTGATTACAAATGTTAATTTCGACCTTACAGTGTAAAATATTCAGTTTTCATTATTGGATTATTTGGTGAATAATCAAAAATGAAAAAGAAACAATCATACAGGAAAAATAAAGATAACGTGAAGAAATATATCTCAAAAAGAAAACAAGAAGATGAGTATGAAGGGGAAGAATATGTTAAGAACAAGGGAAAAATAAAAAAAATTAAGAGAAGATGATAAATATAAAGAGGAAGAAAACATAAGGCTAAGGAAAGAATAATAAGATTAAGAGAGGATGATGAATGTAAAGAGAGAGAAAATTTGAAAACTAGAGAACGTGTACATAAATTAAGATCAGAAGAATTATATCAAACCAAAGAGCGATTAAATGATTGGCAACAAATAAACGAAATGATGATCAATTCCGAGTTAGGGAGAATATTGTCCAACAATATCAGAAGAGTAATGAACTAAATGATAAGAATTTTTTGCAATTTATTAAAGATTGGGCATGCATGTTTAAGTGTATATGTTGTTAATGTGAGGGTCTATTTTTCAGCCACTCTGTAGTTAATGCAGATAAAATTAAACAAAAATTCCAGAATAATTAAATAAAATTAAACTAGAAAATCCAAAAATAATACAATTCTAAATTATAATTTTCAATTAAAATTAAATAATCAGATATTTCACCGAATCTACATACACATATACACATATGTAATGATGCCTATTAAATTACATAAACACATTTTTAAAAGTACATAAAGTTTTATTTCACTAATGACTTCTGTTTTTTTTTTTATATTTTTTTTTTATTGTTATTATTGAGTTATAATTTATTGTAATTTTTTTTCAATCACATGTTAATAATTATTAAATCAATATATTTAAATTAAAATAAAAGTTAAAAAAAAGAAATCAGTTTTGAACCGATGTGCCTTCCCCTTATAAGATCCAAATATTTCATTAATTAAAAATTCATTTGGCTGTAACTCTGGAACCAATGAAAATAAGTACCACTTATGATTCATTGTTGAAAAGCTCCCAATGAGGGCTTATTACTGCAGCTAGGAGAAAGTCCAAAATCCAGATTTTTTGGATTTTGGGTTTTTTGGACACTTTTGGTTAAGTTGATTGCAATAAAAAGGGGAGATGGTCTACTAGATGTTACAACAGTCCTAAATCAAACATTTCAACATCCTGCGGCTTATTGTTTTTGAGTTATGCGAGGTACATACATACGTGCGTATGTACAGATGTCATGCCGAAACTGGTCAAAATGGATATTTCCATTGAAATTTGAAAACTGACATTTTTTGCGATCACAATACTTCCTTTACTTCGTACAAGGAAGTAAAAATGAATGAAATTATTTTCAGTCATAGTTTGATTGCTTTCTTTACTAATTATCTGAGTATGAGTAACAGAAAGTAATGTGTTCTTGTTTCAAGTTATTTCATCTCTTTAACTCCATTTTATCTCTTCTGTGGTTCTCCAGAAATTAAATTTGGGGTCTATGTCTATGATATTCATTAATGACGTATTCATTCATAAACCATGAATGAATGGTGTTCTGATAAACCATGAATTGGTGTTCTGATAACATAAGATTTTATAAAGATATTACTGAGGATTTAGATTACAATTTATTACAAGCCATTTTGCATCTTATTCTATAATGTGATGATAATAATCTATTTAAATTAAATGTAGATAAATATGGTTCTAGGTGTTATTCACGCTTAGTTAATTTAATTGTAACTAAATTAATATAATGAGTAATAAAATGCTAAGGACTTAGATGAGGTCTCAACTTCACCAACAGGGGGTTTAAATTTAACTTACTTTAGGATTTGAGTAACTATGAATGAAAGCAATGAAAAATATTTTACCACATATCTTTTCTCCTCCTAATGGCATCTTCTTGGGTGGAATATTCTGGATGAATGTAGTCTCCTGACTGGATCTGGATTGGGACTACCAGAGGTGTTGTAACCTCTTACATCAGTTCAACATTATGTCGCTGATTCACCGACTTTAATTAATAACAAAATTTAATCATATTAATTTTTCCTTTATTACACTGTAATGTTATATATATAGTTTATCTGTTAATGATAGTTAATGTGTCCTGTTAATGTCTGTGTGTTGTTGAATGAATAAAGAATAACTACAAAAATAACAACTACAAAAATACAGTTAGACATAATCATAAATCTCAGCTGGTAACTAAGCAGCAATTTAATATAAACAAACTTGTTTACATTGACATACAGAGAAACAAGAAATGAATGTATTTATTTATGTTAAATAAGGGGGAGAAAAATAGACATGGGACTGACCATACTGCCTGCCAAAAAATCAAACAATGATTTTTTCCTTCTTTAATATTACCATAGAATATTTAAGCATTAACATAGTAATAACATTTACAATCTTTGAATTGTAATTTCGATTGAAATAATATAGTTGTACATATATATTATACAGTGTAGATAATGAAAGGTAATATAAAATAATAATCTACACAGTATGGTATGTTAACAACAAATAAGTTACAATGTATATAAATTAACAATAAAGATCATGTAATTGTACATAACTTATATAATTATAATGTTGTATCTAACAAGATAACAAACATTACAATGTGCACACTGCCACAATATCATAATAGAAATAAATGCCTAAATCCATGTTTAGACCAAATTGCGATTGCTCTTGATTCACAAATGGTATATAACAATTGTCTAATTATATATTGAATCATAAAGCTCATAATATATGAATTGTAATAACATCCAATTATAAAGTGAATCATAAAGCTACATTCAATTATACAGTGAGTCATAAAGCTCATAATATATAAATTGGTTTATAACCCATATTTACTTGTAATGGTTATAAGTAATTATATAACTTCCTGAATGATCTGATTGTTTTAATCAGTATGTACCTAGGATTGCAAGATCTAGGATTTCTTTGATAATGTTGTTCGTGAAGCCTTATGCGTTAAGATGTATCTATTAGCCAGAGCAATTGTGATGCCAATGGGAGATTATAACTAGCATTGTATAAATCTAGGATTTCTTTGATAATTAGTTTGTAAAGTCATGCATCAAGGTGTTTCTATTGGCCAGAGCAATTGTAATGCCAATGGGACATCTTTATATCACATTACCTAACATAAATAAAGCTTGGGAATCTAGTCCTCAAGCAAACGATGGACAAACCATCTTGGTGCCTCAATGCAACCAAAAGTAGCTTAAATAGTCTAAAGTTTATGTAGCCAATAATGTATGTGTATATGTTGTATGTATATGTATGTTTATGTTGTGTGTTGTGTTATATGTATTTCTATCTGTATGTTGTATAATAGTCTATATATTATATAAAAGTATGGGAGTAATATGAAAGTGAAAATGCAATTACATTAATATAAGTATGCATCTTAGAATATATGTTAATACAATATTTAAGAAAATATCAGCAAACATATAATGAGAGTACAAAACAAATGAAATTACATGATAATTCAGAACCATAAATAATAAATAAAATAAGATATTGTTACAGATATTATTATGATCTTGAAAAATATGTTATTAAGATATATTATTTTAATTCGATCCTTTGTGATTGTTAGTAGACATAGTTTATGTACGGGTCTTCTTAGTAGACCTTTAGCAGTATTTACATCAGTTACCCTAACTAGATTGTCAGAACCAGGGTGAACTTGGGTGACAATGCTGTGATTCCATTGCATGGGAGTGGAATCTTTTTTGGTGATCAAAACTAAATCCCCAACTGCAAGATTATGTGAGGGAAAATGCCGTTTATTTCATTGCTGTAAATAATGCAGATAGTTTTTAGACCAATGCTTCCAAATAGGCTGAATAAGTTTTTGAAGTAGTTGCCAGTGTCCTGAATGACTGACTTCAATTTTCTGATAACTGGGCTCAGGCAAAGATGTAAATGGAGACCCAATGAGAAAATGTACTGGATATTTCTGGATCTCTATGGTCTGTAGAAACAGAGAATATGGGTGGGAGTTAAGGCAAGCCTCAATCTATGTTAAAATGGTATATGATTCCTCAAAGTTAAGAATCGTTTGACTGATAACATGACGCATGTGATATTTAATATTTTTAATTGCGTTTTCCCACAAGCCACCAAAACGGGGAGATGCGGGAGAAATGTTAATACCTTGTTTTTCTGAAAATAATTGAATGTCTGTTTTAAAATTGTCTGATTTAAAGAGTTGATATAAGTTATAAAGCATGTTTTTAGCAGCGTGAAAGTTAGTACCATTGTCAGAAAAGATCTGATTAGGAATATCTCTACGAGATATAAATACTTTTAAGGCTGCAATGTGACTGTGAAGTCAAGTCAGAGACTATTTCTAAATGTATTGCCTTAGTTGCAAGACATATAAACAGTGTAATATAAGCTTTAGTCAAAGACTTCGAACTCTGTCTGCCGTGGCTTAATGGCATATCGTAATTGGACCGCCATAATCCATTCCACAAGCAGAGAATGGTGGTGAAGGAACTGCTCCAAAACGTGGTAGTTGATTAAGTCATTGAGTTTTTCTTGCATTAAAATTAAAGCAAGTCAAACATTTATCTATGATTGACAAAATAGTTCATTTGTCCAATACTTCTGATGCAACGAGTGACATGTTAACGGAGTACCAGCATTTAGAAGCCATAAATGTTCAGCCTTAATGAATAGTCTTGTGATGTTAGCATCTGGATGTAGTATAATAGAATGTTTTACATGGTAGTATAATAAAGAGTTCCCTCCTACATGTAGTAAACCTGAGTTATCCAAGAATGGATCCACAAAAATAAGTTTACTATATGTTTAACAATAGTTTATTTTTAATACTACTGTACTGGTATGTATCTCATTACCAAAATGAATAGATTGTGATTGTTGCAAGAAGAATGTAAGAGTGTGGTTTAGTTCTTGTGTAGTTAAAGGATTCAAATTTTGTTCTAACTGATTAGACTTAGCATTATAAATGAGTGTAAAACAGAAACTAAATATGCAGAATAGCGTGTGTAAAGATGAATATTTTTGTATGTAATCAGGTATGACAGTAGACACACATAATAATAACATAGTTTTGCATTTTTCTGCTAAACATTCTGGATCCAAATCGCAATTATTAAAGGTAAAATTATTATTGTTTGGCCAACAGGATGAAGATCGTGAAAGCCAATCTGGACCATGCCACCAAAATGGCATGTCAATTAATTTGCTTGGAGGGAAACTCCTAGACAGTACATCAGCAGAATTATCTGAAGACTTGACGAAGTCCCAAATAGCATTAGAAGTATTATATTGGATTTCTGAAACTCTATTACTAATGAATAGCTTTCAAATGTCCTTGAATCCAGTAAAGTGCAACCGAAGAATCAGTATACAAGTGTATCTCGTCAAAATGTATCTTTAACGCATTAGTTACCTTTAATAAGCGAGTAACAAACAGCCACATAGTTCAAGTCTTGGTAATGTTATTTGTTTTAGAGGGGTCAGTTCTGATTTTGAACACAGTAAATTAGATGAAGTTGTATTGTCGACAATTAATGTTTGTATATAAATACAACCACCGTAGCCCTTTTTGGAGGCATCGGAAAAACCATGTAACTGAATTGACTTAACTTTAATATTATTATTAGGAATTATGGATCTATTTATTTTTATTGATTCAATTAAATATAACTGAATGTATAGAGTACTATCCATTGGGATAGTATTGTTTTGGGTAATGGTTCATGCTAATTGATTTTAATTTGCCATAATAACTGCATGAAATGTTTGTGGGAAAATACATTGGGACTAATGAGTCCTAGTGGATCGAATATACCAGCTATGATGGAGAGGATATTTCTTTTTGAATAAATGTAAGAATTATTGGGATGAGTTACTTGGTAATGTGTCTGAAGTATTATTCCAAACATTCCTAAAATTCGTATGTATTGTTCTTGATTAGATGGAATAGGGGAATTATGATCAAGGGAAGCACTGATGGAGTTGTTTGAAAACCAAGTATGCAACAAAAAACCATACTGTTGTAACAATGTAGTAATGTCAGTTTTCAGTTGATTTACTTCATATAACTTATTTGAAGCTGTAATAATGTTATCAACATAAAAGTCGTTTTGAATAGCATTACAAGTTCGTGGATAATTAATTTCATGTTCCTTTGCTATTTATATTAGACATCGTGTGGCTAGGTATGGTGCACAAGCAGTTCCATAAGTTACCATACGTAGTGCATAGTGTTTTATTTCCTGATCTGATGAATCATGCAATAGTATATATTGTAAGTTTGAATCGCTAGGTTTGACTAAAACTTGATACATTTTTGATATGTCTGATGAAATTATATAATTATTTGTTCTAAATCTAATCACTATAGAAAATATATCTTGTTGGATTACTGGACCAACTAATAAAGTATCATTAAGTGATAGGGCATTAGAAGTTTTAGCAGAACCATCAAAAATCACTCGAAGTTTAGTTGTTAGGCTAGACGATTTAAATAGTGGATGGTGGGATAACACACAGATCTTTTGATTAATAAGTCATTGGGGTTAGGTGATGACATGTGACCCAGATCTAAGTATTCTTGAGTGAAGGTGGAATAATCTGTTTTAGATTATCAGAATCTCTTGTAGCTTTGAATAATTGCTTATCCTTTCTTCTAAGTAAAAATTCTGTTTCAAGCATTAACAAAGGAATCGCCTAATTGAATGTTATAATATTTACGTGGTAATGAAACCACAAATCTACCTTGATCATTTCGTGTCAAATTAAGTTGGAATTGTTTCTCGCATAAGGAATTGTCATTAAGTAAAATATCAGTATTAATTTCTTTGATCCTCCAAAATTTCTTGATTATATTAGAGAGATCTGTAGAATCTTTCCGAGAAAGAAATCATGTAGTGGAATTATTGTGCTTAACATTAGTTGGAATATAACCGCTAACTATAAATCCTAATTTAGTTCCTTGGACAGTAGCATCTTTAAAAGTTTGAATAAATTTACCAGGGAGGATGAGACTCAAGTAAAATTGAGTTCCATTTAATATATCAATGCCATTTGCAATATTAAAATTGGAGTCATCATAAAATAAATTATAAGGTAAATTAAGATGTGAAATGTCAAAAGTGTATGACAGAAGGCAATTTGTTATATTTGAAAGAACAGCACACTGTTATTCAAATGAAAAATTCATATGTAGGGAATGCATTGTGAGTACAGCACTATATTGAGATTGCGAAACTAAGTTATTTATTCAAAAAATGGGAAGAATACATTTCATAAGTGGAAGCCCTAGAATTCAGGCAAAATCATATGTACAAAAATTCACTTGACAGCTTGAATCTAATAAGATTTGACATGTATGAGAATTATCATGAACATCATTGCCATTACATATTGCAATAGACAAAATTACATTTTTGTTTAATTGCAGTTTAAATGAAGAATAATATTGGTTTCAAACTCTTTGTCCTTTGATTTGGAATCAATACTCTTATCCATATGTACAAGAGTATTATGTTTTCTAAAGCAAATGTTACATGCAATGGAAGAATGACATTCATTAAAAAAATGGCCATTACACAAACAATTAAAAACAACAATTATTATTTATATAAAAATAAAGTATCCACTTACCAACAATTGTGAATATTTTATTTATATTTGATATAAATTGTATAATACCAACGGTGCCAGGTGTTAAGAAAATAATTATTATGTTTTAAAAAGTTTCTTCTATCATCGATAGATTTAAAAAATCTTTATATTGTTGTAAATTATGGTTTGAATTACACAATAGACATTGTTGTAAATTTAATTTTGAATAACCATTAAAATTATTTTCTTTAAATGGCTTAGTGTTTGAAATAGGTCGTTTAGTGAATGTTTTGGATGTATTGTAACGCTGTCTCCTAGCGTTATTTTCAATATTTAGAAGGTTTGACTTATTTGAGTTGGTGTTCTCAAGAATCTGTTGTCTTGATTCAAGGAACACTAGTAAGTCTTGAAATGTAGGAAATTCTTTATTTAATAGTTTCTCCTTCCAGATTTTAAAGGTGTTGTAATCAAATTTTGAAACTAAAAATTGAATCACAATATATTCAAAAATATTAATTTGCATTTGCAATACCTCAAGAGCATTTACATAAGATGATACTTCATTAATCAAAAAATCATTAATTAATGATTACTTCATTAATTAAAATTGGACAAAGTGTCCAAAGATTCTCCCTTTAAAGCATTTAACTTTAAAATGTGGTCAACATTATGAAAAGCAATTATATATTTACCAGATCTCTTTTTCAGTAGTTTTAATGCAATTACATAATTTTATTTTGTAATTGGTAAATTCTTAATAATGGCTAGCGCTTCATCCCTCAAGAAAGAGTGAGGATAATGCAATTTTTATAAATTTGTCAAGTCATTTCTACTATGTATTCGATATTAATATATGGTAGTAATGTTGCCAATCTAAGACATTACCTTTAAATACTGGTAAGTTAATTGGCTATAGTTGGATCTGGTTAATCCTTGAATTTAAATTGACTTCTTGATTCACTGTTTTTTGACTATTATTTATCAGATACTGCAACTTACTTTCAATGGAAACTAAATCATCTTCAACTTGAGAACGATCTGATGAGAGAATATCATCATCAAAGTCAGTTTCAAGGTGTGATTGTATAACATCATATTTTCCATGTAAATCAAGATGATTTATCAACTTGATCTGTAAAGCATAACTATCATCCTTTGAAACATCAAATTTGTCAGTAAATGTACCGATTCTTGTAATGGCAGACTAATAATTCTTCTTTGCTTTAACAATTTTTCCTTATCCATAATAAATTAAGAACTAGTAAGTAATGTACATCCTTAATATTACAAATTAAATAAAGATAGATAAATAATATTATGACATTGCTGAATGAACATTGTGCAGCCCAAATCATCGTAAAGTCAGCAACTCTATCAATTCCTCTCACTGTATTAATGCTGTAAATTATTGAAGTTTTGAATAATATAAAATAAATTGTGTATTATATTAATATAATATAATAAATTGAATAATTTAAAGTTGTATAATTTGAAATTGAAGATTATCACAATAAACTTTCACATATCCGTTGGCCAGAGGACCAATAAAAAATGTTGATTCACATAATCTCTTGTTACATCAGTTCAACATTATGTCGTGGATTCACGAACTTTAATAACACACTTTAATCATAGTAATTTATTACACTGTAATATTGTATACATAGTCTATCTGTTAGTGATGGTAATGTGTCTTGTTCATGCCTGTGTGTGTTGAATGAATAAAGAATAATTAAACAACTACAATAATACAGTTTGACAAAATACATAAATCTCAGTTGGTAACTAATCAGCAGTATAATATAAACAAACATGTTTACATTGACATACAGAGAAACAAGAAATGAATATATTTATTTATGTTAAATAAGGAGGAGGAAATAGACATGGGACCGACCAAGAGACCATTAGAAACTATAAAAACTACCAAATTTTCTGTCATAGTATAGGATGTTACAAGTTGAAATGATTGCGGTAGGCTAGATAATTTGAAACAAGAAATGCATAGGTTAGGAAGAGATACACAAAGTGTTCAAAAAGTGATGCAACCTTATGGGAAAATTAGTTATACATTTATTTACACAGATAGAAAAGGCTCATATATTTGCCGCATATCTTAGCAACTGGATCTCTCTTCTATAATGTATTTATAGAAAGCGAGTCTGTAAAGCGAGGCTTTACAGACTCGAGCAAGCGCCCGGGCTCGCTTGCATGCAAGAGTGGGGGAGTCGGGGTGTATTTGATGATGGCATGGGGGACCCTCGTGAGTGGATGGAGGTTCTAATTGCTTCGGGGTGCTTAAAAAATGGAAAGAAAAAAAATTCTACCGATTGGTATTGTGAAGACATTCTCATTTTCATTTTTTGTTTTATTTTTTTATTCATTTTAATATCAGGGCTCTTTACACTCTGTAAGTGTTCTCAGTGTTTGTGGTTAAATGTTCTGTGTTAATAATTTTTGTGTTTTTAAATAAAATGTGAGGGTCCTTTACACTTACATATGACAAATCTGATGGTGATTTAAATATTTTTTTAAAGAATGTGACGAGGGCTGATGACCGTAGAAGTCGATGCTTATGTATCCTAATAAAAAAATAAATAAGCGACAACAATAAAACAGTTAATGAAAAATATTAAATAAACAAACATTAATCACAACCACAATAATGTGTTCGTTTTTACGTTCTTTCGGTTTACTGTTCTTTTTTTGTTGGTGGTTTGTGTTCTGTTTTACGTTCTTATTCCCTGATTTTATTGTTTAATTAAACTTTATTTAGTCTTTCCTTTGTGTCTGAGTGTTTTATCATAGCAACTTAGGTTAGAAGTGACTATTTTATTTATTTATACTCTATTATATTAAGGGTCATTTCGACTTATGAACTCAGTTTTCGGTTATTTATATCGTTTGCTGGCGTTTTATGTCTACTTTAATTGGTAAAACTTTGTATTTAAATAGTTTATTTTTTTTGTTTTCTGTAGAGCGAGGAAAAAGCTTTGCCAGCCGCCGCCAGGCTCGCTCTGACAGCAGTGCGGGGCTCTCACCTGCAAAAAACCTTCCCCTCTAGTTACGCAGGTGCCGGAACCAATCCTTATGGCATGTAATCAACCTCCGCATGATCAACCGGGCTCGCTTCTATCCAATTCGAAATGACACCTTGGCGTCCTCTGGAAGCGATTGACGGACGTCTACTCCGAGATCCCCCGCCGCTCATACCCAGAGGCTGGCCTTACGATCATTCATCTTTGGACTCCGTGCCTCGGTTCATCCGTTGATCCATATTCTGTCGAATTCTCTCATAATGCGCCTTTCGACGTATCATGGAGGAAACCTACATCATTACTTTAGCCCACTTGTCCTTTCTGCTAAGCATTACTCTTATTATATTGCTCCTGTCCACTATTCCTTGCTCCACCAGTCCGATTTTCAAATCTCGCCATCTTGGGCAGGAGAACACCATATGTTCCGCGGTGTCTTGTTCCTCGCAATCATTACATTGATTGGTGATGCTCCTTCCCATCCATTGTAAGTAATCACGAAACACACGTAGGCAGACAGAAATTGGATAAACTCGAAGTTTGTGACTCCATGGTTCCTCTCTGTTCAACTTCTGACATCTCCGATGAGCTCGTATGTCCATCTATACCCTTGGGTGTCGTTTGCCACCTTCCGTTCCACTCCGAGTACAGCTCATCTACTGCTGACCTCCTGTCTTTACCGTTCGCAATGAGGATCCTCATCCTAGCTTGCAAATCCATCGGAGGAACGCCCGCCGTCACCGATGCCGTGTCTGTGCTTATGTTCCTGTATCCAGCGATTATCCGGTAGCCTCCTACCGAACTCTTCGTAACTATCTGAAAGGCATCACCTTACGGATCGTCGTCACTGCCTCACATAACTGCTTCCACTTACGATTTTTGGCTACCGAAATTTCTCTTCTGTACTCCCTCCTTGCCATCCGCAAACGATGAAGCTTTTCTTCAACGTCATCACTTCGTCGATGCGCTCTTTGAAGGCATCGTCTACTGGCCACACAGATCTTCCTTAGTTCCGTGAGTTCATTGGTCCACCAGTGAACTCCTTTACGTTCCGCGGCCACTTCTTTAATGGGACCAGTGTCCTTGCCTACCCTAGAGACTGTTTCAGTCAAAAAATTCAGATCCATGTCCACCACGCTTTCAATCTTAGCCTGAACTATCCTGCTCCGTTTTTCTGGAAACGTGATCTCCTAAAGTTTATCAGCACTTCCGGGGTGTTACTGCCAATCTCGAATGAGATTATACGACGGTCGCATAACGTTTCCTCGTTCAATGTCTCCCAACTCATCAGCTCCTGTACACTTCTTATACTGACAAAGGTCAAGTTCTGAACGGAGACAGCTCGGTCACCTCTCTCAAATGTCATAATTTCTCTGCGGTTTAAGCAGAAGAGGTCGTAAAGGCCATTTCATCTTCTATCACACCACCCCTCTGATCATCCAGATGGACCCCCCAGTTCCTGGATTAAGCGTTGAAATTCTTGCCGACAACTACGTCCTGTAATCGAGTTGTGGACTGCACGGTGTGTAGACGTGTCTTTCTAGAGCTCCGCGTTTTTTGTTGTTTTCGATTGGTTTTTTGGTTTTTACATTGATTTGGTGGACTGGAACTATAAGTGGATTGGACAAGGAATACGGACTATCATTTTTGAGTTATTTGGTTACGGATTTATCAAGTTATTTATAGTTTTTTGTTCTCATTAATGAGATCAATATTTTTGTGTTTTTTACTCGCTAAATCTTAGATATTATAGTGTGTTAAAGTGTTGGTGACTTTTATCAATAACGAAAAGACTACCAGTGTGTATAAAAAGTGAGTAAACTTATTGTACAATAACCTTTTAACAGTTTTTTGAGGTTATAATAGAGCTTATAATAGCAAATTATTCTAAGTTATTTGACAGGCTAATACCAGTCTGAAATTAACTGTAAACAAGGACTTCGGAAATTTTTTTGTGTATTAGTAGTTATACGAGTGAAATTTTTCTAACTCCTTAGACTAGTTTTTATTAGGGAATTCTTTGTTCCTTTATAATTTCTGAACCACTCGTCCTACATCCCTCATCCCAAGTTATAAATCCATCCCAAAAAGTTTCCTACCCCCTGACTCCCCTCCCGCCAAAAAAATTTTGGACCCTATTTTTGGGTTGATACATTTTACCACATCCCTCCCGACCCCCCCACAATTTATTTTGGGGCTCCCATCCCCGAGTGGGTACTCGTTGGACTCGGGATCGTCCCCATAGTCCAACAGCGCTAATATGAGACGAAGAGGATCACTCCCCTTAGAGGGATCATCGCAGGAAGCTTCTAGCTCACAAAAGGTTACCATTACTAAGAAAACGAAGGGTAAATGTAAAAAGAGACCCCGACAGGGGTCCTCAGAAGAAGAAGAAGGACCGCCGGAGAGCCTTAGCAATCTGGTTTACCAATTGGGATTAACTATGGTGGCGTCAAGACAGCATATGGGACCGGGTCTCTCAAAATACATAAGTACACATGAGCAGGAGCTCAAAGGCATATATGATGGGCTTAATGCCTTGACGCAAGTCTTGTCCCCTTTATCAGTTGTTACGCAGGCTACTCAGACGGACCCTATAGTTGTGGAAGATGAGATGGAACAAATTCTTACTAAGGAGCTGACAGATGAGCAAATAATAGATCTACTGCCCAAAAGGTGGCCAAATAGTTTGCGGAACAAAATTAGTTTGATTAATGAGTTGCCTTCTGAGGTGGTGGACTCTTGTACTGTTAGTGATTTAAGTAAATCAAGTCAAGGAGATGAAAAAGAAGGTATTAGTACCAAATACAAAGTAGGCGACATTCGTAAAGATGTACAATCAATTCTTGGAGACTGTGACGACATTAAGAAAAGTAAATACAAAATCTATTATGATGGTAATGCTACTGAGAAGAGCACAATGGGAGCTATATTGAGGGCTTTAAGGAAGATTATTCCTCAGGCTGGTAATTTAGTTTTTGTCATCCCCAATAATAATATTGGAAACTATATGAAGAAATTAATATCTTATTTGCGGAGAGACGAAGAAGTATCGGTTAAAGTGCTTACGATCCCAGTTGCTGCAGAGTTAAACTGGAAATAACGCATTAAAGAGCGGCTTGTGCACCACGACTGCCTTCACCGTCTTTTCCGACACGTGCACTTTCTCTATTCGCTCCTTTATCTGTCCTCTGAGTACACTTACTACTTTTATGTCTCTCCTCTCCACATCTAAAATATAACTTAGAGCGATCAAGTACACTACATTTCGCCGCGACGCGGCCATTATCTCCACATCTGAAGCATCTAATCACATCCTCCCTCCTAGTAATTCTGCAGTTGATCCATCCCACTCAAGAGATGACAGTACCGTTCTCACGGATCGTTGTGTGAAATAGAAGAGTGTTTTATAGTGGGAAGCAAATCTAGCCTTAAGCGACAGAAGTCGCTGTCTCCGCCGACATTGTCCTCGCCTGCCATTCAGATGGCAGGTGAGGAATACATTCCTCGATGTATTCAAATGACGGTGGTTCTATGATTTTGACTTCGGAGTTCGGTGGTAATTCTTGTCCTGATCTCCAGGACTGTGGGGCTCAGGAAGCGTGCCCGGAGCTGCTGACCACGGGATTTGGAACTGTCCTGGACAACCTATGTTCCTGGGCTGAGCTGTTGGATTCTCTTGTCAAACCGTGTTCTGAGGTCAAGCAGGATGTTAAGTCCACGTCTTCGGCCCTAGTTAGCTTGATACAGCGGGTTAGGAAGTTTATTTCAACTGGTTGGCTGGATGAACTACTTCGGAAGACAGAAGCGACCGCACAGAGAATGGGGGTCTGAGAATCAGAGGTTATGTAGCGTTTGTAGAGCGGGAATAAGGCCAGGGTCTGATAAGGTCACCCAGACACTCAGAAGGATCGAGGCTGACGATATAATCAGGAAATTGGAGGAGGTCATTGATGACGACGAGGTACCTATAATTGTTGCCAAGCACTGGGATGAAGAACTTTTCAAGATGGTGAAAATAGTTGGTGCTTCATTCACAGATAAGGAATGACGAGACGTTATGTTGATGCATGATGTGAGACCTACTGCAGCTAGACAGACGAGTAGGGTTTACCGGATGCCGCCGAGTGTCAGAAGACTGGAGGACAAGGTTGATATTAAGAGTAGACTGTTACTGGTTGACAGTCGTGGGACCAATAATGTTTTCGGCGGTAAGGAGACAGATGTGAGCGGAACTGTCTATACGATATTAGTGAACTCAGAAGATGTAGACGGGGTGATAGCTGACTGCTTTAGGAACATCAGGAAAGTAGGAGATATGGAAATTCCTTATGTGTCCCCGGCTGGTAGAACTGGAACCATCTTGAAAAGATTACTAGAGTGCGATGGTAGACAGACAGGTAAAGAGCGGATGTTATACATTGATGAATCTGCTGGAGAGCGAAGGCAACCCATCAGGGTGAGCCTCACGTACAATATAGATCAGGGTTGAGGGGCGGAGCTTCTTTGAACTGTTGAAATGCGTAAAAGAAGGAGTGGATAATAGTGTGGGTGAAAAGCTATCAGTTAGGAAAGGGAACTCCGATGAAGTACAAAGCAGAGCAAGCGAGAGTGTCAAGGCTGAGCTAGCGAGCTTATTAGAGCAATCCTTCAGGCAAAATGTTGAGGGGGTTGTAGTCAGAGAAGTCGACCGGCGAGCTCGCCCAATATACTATCATATAAAGGATTTAGATCATGGCGCAACAGCTGCTGAGGTGGTCAAATCGGTGGCGACATATGCTGCACGGAGGCGGATTTTATAGTTACATCCATGCGGCTGGCTCACGGAGGGTTGCAGAATACCACGATAATGGTGCCTGGGCTTGTGGTGCATAAGTTATCTGAGGTTAAGAGGATACAGATAGCCTGGGTTAATTGCAGAGTATTCCGGAGGGAGGAAACATTAAGTTGTTTCAGGTGCGGGGAGAATGTATAATATAACTGTGAAGTGCGGAGGGCCAGACTGGTCTAGACTATGTTTTAGATGTAATGGAGAGGGCTATAAGAGCAGTGGATGTCGACAACGTCAGTTACTACAGAGAACAAAGAGAAACCTCGTGTTTGGCTGGTGAAGGATGCAGTGATGGAAAATCCGCCTATTAATGCGAGTTTTTCAATATAATGCAAACAGAAGCAGCAGAACTATGAATGCCTGCTGGAAAATAGCTGTCCAACGGAGTACTGAATTTATATTTATGAGTGGGTCGGATCGGAGAACATTCACCGATCGACGACAGGCTGAGGGGATGCGGATCGATAGGGACATGGAGTTCGATGACGGGTGATCAAGGGGGGGCCAGCTTCTGGGGGTAGGCGGCGGTACTCCTTGGAGTCGTCGCTCATCGATCGGCCTCTGAGGACGCCTTCCGGTCATCTAGATTCGGATAGTAGAGTGCCCGGGTGATCATGCAGGGGCTGTGTACATACCATATGGTTTAGATACGACTCCTGCGTGATAGGAGGGAGAGGTTTTATAGCGGGTGAGAGCCCCGCACTGCCGTCAGTGCGGGCTTAACGGCGGCTGGCAGAGCTTTTTCCTCCACCTACGAAAAACAAAAAAAAACACAATAATAATCAGGATAATACTAATAATAATAGACAAAGCAAATCTCACAATAATATTTAGAATGACAACAATGGAAACAGTTACCAATGATAGTATTACATGTCAATAACAAACAAATAATCATAAATGTCAATCATAATAATAAACAGTGATTACATAGAAACACAATTTAAAATAATCGTCAGGATTTATTTACAGGTAGATAAATAAATAATGAAGACCAAAATTCGGTCCCATTTACAAAAGATATAGCATGAACGCTAGTCTTAACACTTGTAACCACTAGTCTTGTATTAATAAAAATAGTACAATAGATAAGAAAAGTATCAGCTCGAGTTCAAGTTCTTTCACTGTGAATACCTTTACTATCCAACAAATAAAATAAAACTATCCCGACAGTTTATGAATGAAATTTAGTACATTGTCTCTTTCACTTATAGTCTTACTGTAACTCACCGATAGTATTTCTTGTTTATTGGAATTACTCGTGGCGTCACCTTAATCGTATCTAACTTAATTCACACTGGAAATTTGCTCATTCATTGTACTCCTAGCAGAATACTCTCACTGATTGACGTCTCGCCGATTCTCGTCTCGCAGACTCACATCCCAGCCTCTCCTCGTTGAACTAACGCCGTTACGTCTCGCTGGACTAGTTCGCAGAACTCACATCTCGCAGACTGATATCATAATGTCTCGCTTAGACTCATTTCGCAGAACTGATTTTTGAATTATTTACTCCGTAGTATCTATACTTCTATCTTCATTACCTGTCAGACCGGGCCGAACTCGAGCGTGAGAATAATCGACCGAGTCTGTTCGTTCTCATGCAATTCCTTAACCTGGTCCGTCTCTCCTCTCGGTACAAGCATTTGTTCATTGTGTGTCAGAAGGCAGTATTATAAAAGACGATTGTTAAGCGGACCTTTTACCTTAACTAAAAGGGTTCCTTTTTCCCTTTCTCGATTCCTGCTATTATTATATTTTCTACTACTTTCGTAATAATTGGTAGGAATCCGTTACTCTGGTCCGCTATACCGGTCTTACTTACAATATGTTACGAAGTGTGTTGAAAACCCTCGATCGCAACTAAGCTTTACGGAAAATCAGAAGGACAAAGATGAGAGGCTTTTGAGATATATTATAAGAAATGATAAAATTTAGGCAGATGAGATCTAATTTTAGGTATAGGTTTTTTAAAAATACATGAAGAGATTTTAAAAATTAGAATTTCTACTCCTTACATAAAAATGTAAGGAGTAGAGTAAAATATAAAAAAAAAACAAACCCAGTCGGTGGGATATTATTGTTGTCTCGAGATATGTAGTTTTTGTACGTGTAAAAGAATACAAAGATTACAACATATAGAACATATAACATTTCCAATTGCTTGTGGAAAGTAAAATTTAAGATCAATTGTAGCATTTTGAAAAGTAAGCCTGCAAAGTATATGGAGACTTTTCTTTAGTTCAAGAATATATCAATCCGGTTGAAAGATTTTACTTTAAACAAAGTTGGCAAACTGACAATTGTGTCCTTTTGTGATCGACCCCTGATTAACATTCATCGTGAATATACACTCTAAAAATGAGAAGGCTGTTCGACAAAAAGTTTAATTTTATGCACGTGTATTTAAATTTTTACGTATGACTAACGAATAAATTCAAATTAATAATATACATAACAAGCTGTGTTCAATATAAATAAACAAGTTATAAATAATTGCTTGTTTTTATGTCAGAAATTGTTCATATCTATTTTTTATTCCATTCTTCCTTTTCCACATATTTCTTACGAAGTAAGCAGCAGTTATCTCATTTTTTCTTTTTAATATCTTTAATTTTTAGCAGATTTCCAAAAAAATTGAAATCAGTTCACGGGAAAAACGCGGTTTTTGGGTACATTTTTAGTTTTTCGTTCTACTATTATGTACTGTTTAATTAGAACTTTTTGAAGTAATATTTTCATGAAAACTATAGGTCCATTCAAGCATACATCAAATATTAAGCTAATTATCTAAAATGTATAATAAACATTATTTTTAAAATTATAAAATCAATAATACAGACAAAAAACTGGTGCACTGTCGTAATATTTTACAATTTTATGGAAAAAAATCATATTATATACTTTAGAAGTCTGTTTTTTCTTCATTAATTCATGAAAAACTCATTTACACATCAAGAAACGTGTCATTATATATATATATATTAAAAAAAAAAAACAGAATAATACAACATTTAGACAATTTTATGTGTGATTTCCAAGCTCCGTAATATCGTTAAAAACATTTTAGTTAACGTGTAAATTTATTCTCATCAAACTTCAGTTTTCGGGGGTTATATTAGTGATGGTAGATAAAACAAAACTGGATATATATTGAAATAAATAATTTTTTTCTAATTTATGATGAGTTTTAGAACAGGATTTTTAAAGTGCACCAGCAGTAGAATTGAATCATTTTTATTAAGAAAGTAAAAAATATTTTTTTAAGACTTTAATATAGGTTCTGAGTTTTGTTTGTAAGAGAGTAAGAGAGATGAGATATTTGTAGACGTGAAGCCGTAAACATGACAATAAAAATCTTCTTAAAATAGCTCGAAAATCAGTGTCTTTTCATTAGTTGCGACTACACTTAGCATGGGTAAAAGCGATGCTATTAGTGTAATGTCAACATCATAAAATAAATTTTTTTTTAATCAGAAAACTTCTTTCTTTCTAACCACAATTTTAAAACTAAATTGTAAAATATTTTTATTACTTTGTAGAACTATTAGTATGAAGAAGTCATTTTGAAACGATATCTGGTGAGGAAGACATAAGTTTTTTAAGTGGGCTACCAACTGGAAAGTACTAAGCTAGTTGAAGAAAAATGTATACTTTAACAAGTTTTGTTTAGAATAGTTCTATCAAAATTATGAAGTTTGAAACTAGCAAATATAAAAAAAAGAAAAAAGTAAATATCCTGCCTAAGCAATAAACTCCAATTTCTTTTTTTCCAGTTTTTTTTAATAATTATTTATTTTTTAAATTTATTTCTTAATAAAATAATACGGAAAAAACAAACCTTAAAATTTGGCATAAAATATGGTTATTCCAATGATTCTTTTTTTACAAATTGTCAGTAGCTCAAATTCAAGCGTTTTCTTTCGTTATCCAAACGGTAACATGAAATCTATTTTAGTTGCAGAAAAGATTTCTGCCTTAAATCAGGTTGAAATTTTCATTAAATTAGAATCGATAGAACTTTATTCAATTTTTTTTCAACCTATATCTCAGAAAATGGCTTTGTAAAAAAGATTTCTCCACAATTAACTTACAAATCCCTCAATACATAAAAAAAAAAAAAATAGTTTAATATTTTCTTTTACAAGTAAAAAATAAATGAGGTTAAATTTTCTGTAGGGGTATTGGTTTTTTAAAGTTATCGGTTTACAATCGCTAAGTTAGAAGTTCCTGCTATTTGAATTACTCTTTTGTCTTGCAAGTCAAAAAAAAAAATTATTGTATTTTGATATCCAATCTTTTTTGCAAGCATAAATGTTGCTGAAGTCGAAAGTTTGTGTCTGGTAGGCGCTCCTTTTACCGTTATAAAACAAAAGATAAAGATTGTTATATGACAAATAAAGCGATTGTCATATAACAATTAAAGCGTTTCCAGCTAAAAAAAGAGAAACGACCGCATCAGCTGAAGAACAGTAATGTGGGCGTGAGACAAATTTGCACCCGAAGTTAACAGTTTAAATTTACGGCCAAGAAGTACAGAATGGCAAGACGCATTTTGTTATTAATTATCAATTTCCAGTTAAAAAGTAAACGATTAACGATTTAAACAACTTATCAATTAGAGTTTTACAGGAGTAATTCTGGCCAGGTCGTATACGAGTGAAAAGTTACCGAGTGAAATCTTACCAAGGGGTCCACCGAGTGTTGAGAAAGGAACAAATATTGCTGTAAAACATAAATTTTTGGGATTGAACAATATTTTCATAATAAAGGTGATTATAAATGAAATATACGTACACTTTCGATAGCTTATAAAAATATAAACTGGCGTATGCGAATACAGTAAATGGTTTTACAGGGAATTTTTTAAAGCTTATGTTTATACCTGCTCTGCTGCAAATGTCACTGATTGATGTGTCATGTTACTAGTCTGGAAAGATGGCCGCTACTTTAGTAGAGAAAGCTCTCTGTGTTGTCGAACTAGCCAGTACAAACTCGGTTACTGTCGTGCAAAGACGTTTCAGAACAAAATATGGTTAATCACCACAAACAGAAAATCAATCTACTACTGGAATAAGTTTCAAAACACACAGTGTCTGTGTAAAAAGAAAAGTGCTGGAAGACCTCTTATTTCAGAACAAATTGATCGTGTTCGTGATGTGTATCAACGTAGTCCGGCAAATCGACTAGATCAGCAAGTTGAGAATTGTGAATTCCTCAACTTACTGTTTTGAAAATTCTGCGGAAACTTTTGAAAAAGACGCCTTATAAATTACAGTTAATAAAGGTGTTCAAAGTAAATAAAGCGTAAACACAAGTCCATGCGCAGGGTGGGATGGATCGGTATACACAGGTAGGCGGAACGGATGATCGGCCACACTCGCACACACGCAAGAATGCATTGTGTGTGTGCGGGTGTATGCTTAGTAGCATGCTGAATGCTCATGGATGAATAACTTCTGACCGTTTCCTTTTAGTTATTTTTATTTATGTTTATTGTTTAATTTGCTACATTTTTTCGTTTGTTTAAATTACTAAAATATTTACTTTTTTAGTTTTACAACAATTTTTATTACTTTTGAAATTTAATTTATTCTTTACAAGTTTTTTTAATTTATTTAGTTAACAGAAAGAGATAGGAAATTAGAATTGATAAGGGTTTTTTAATCAAGCGGCTCAAAGGTTAGGTAAAGTCAAGCGATTAGACGTGTTTTTCCCACCTCATACTAAGTTTTTCGTTTTCTTCGTATTTAAGTTCGTTTTCGTCTTCTTGTTCGTTTGTTTTGTTTCGTTTGAGTTATTTCCGCTATTTAAGTAAGTTTTCGTTGTGCATTTAGTTAATTTTTATGTTTGTTGTGCTACTGCATAACTTTTGATTTTATGTTGTTTGATTACCTGTACTGTTTTATTTTGTGTTGTTTAGTTATTTTCGTTGTTAATTACAGTTATTGCGAGTTATACCATTACTTGCGAGTTTAAAATTATAATTCTTACTTACAGCCTACGGTTGCTAGAACTTGTTTATTGGCGACAACAGCTGTTGCATTTGTTTACCTTCGTGGTAGACAGAATAAACAGTTATTTAATTTATTAGTTTAAGTTACAATTAATTGATTATGTCCCGATTGGATGAATAGCAGGATATCTCCCGCACCCTTCGTGATGGGTCATCAGTACAGGCGGGGGAGATTATCAGGAAGGCCCATAGGGATACTATGCGCAGAACCCGAAGGGGTATGGTCATTGTAAGAATGAGAGATAGATGACTCTTCTGTAGAGGGTTACAGGAGGAGACATATGAGAGAGAGAGAGAGAGAGAGTGTGTGTGTGTGTGTGTGTGTGTGTGTGTGTGTGTACCTGCCGTTATCATTAGAGGCTGTACCGGGCGCGACTACGGTTGCAAGTGAGGTTGAGATGGACACTGATTATTTGGAGGAGATTAAACCGACTAATAAACGGTTACAGTCACGGTCTCCACCACTGGCGGGCCACAAGAGGAGAAAACGTGTTCTTGGAGGAGGTTCTGATGCGCCGATTGTGGAGTCAGGGGATGACTCATCAGCTGGGATCCTTGACGAGAGTCATGCTATGCTAAGTGGAAAGGAATGTTCTATGTTGAGGGGCTCTGCAATCATGACCGCCCAGTAAGAACTTGTTTCTGGGGTTGGGATACTGCACGATTTAGTGCAGGTAACTCCGAATACGAAGCGTGAGATTAAAGAGGGCTTGGAGACGATGGTGGATTTAGTGAGGGCACTGAGCATGGTTGCCTGGTCTGGACTACTACAAGAGTCGCTGGGGAGGGACTGTGGTGGAGCTTCTCCGTCTTTGTCAGATGCTGCGATGTAAGCCCTCCTGAAGGACTGTGATCTGAATGACATCCTGTCGCGGTCGCTCACAGACGAGGAGCTGCTTGATGTCGTGGCTGTCAACTGGCCAGCCAGTGTGTGGCGCTGGTAGATCGTGTTCTGGAAGATCGTCTTCGACTGTGATGTATACATGTGGATTTATTGACCTCTCTAACTAAGTCCAAGCCGGGGGAGGGTCATGGAATGTGCTCTGGGGTTGCAGCAGGAAATATTGTAGAAGATAGTTCCCGATTTTTGGGACGAAATGAGGCTATGTCGACGAACAAACGTTTCACTGTATACTACGATTCTGGGGTTGGGGAGACTGCGGCCGTGAAGACAATCTTGGGAACATTGAAGGATATTTGGAGGATGTCTCGCAACTGTGTTTCTACTATCGGCTGACAAGACTGGTCGGTGTGTCAAAAAGCTAGTTTTACATTTATTTGGTCGACTGGGGACTGGGGTCAAGGTAGTACAGCACAAACCTAAAGTCGGGAGGCGTAATATAATTCCCCCTCCTGTATGACGCTCCACTCCATCAGTGACGAAGAGCAGCACAGTTATCTGTGCTACCGGGCAGTCATATGCGGAGCTGGTAAAAGAAAGTCAAGCAGTCGATGGCGGATCGGGAAGTGGTGATATCTTGTCCTTGCGTCCGGACGCTGGAGGAGAACTACGTATAAGAGTAAGGGGTGCCGAGAAGGCTGTAGCACAAGCCACTCCGTGACAGTGCGTTTGATTTGAAGGTTGATTTAAAGACGAAGGATAGTCGACGTACGGTGGTGGTTCACATCCACGATATTGAGGATGATGTGAGTGAGACGGAGGATGCGGAAGCAGTGAGACAGACGGTTGGGATAGATTTAGATTTATCCTCACTACGCCCAGCGTTTGGAAAGACACAAAATGCGACCGTTATTACGTCTCATGGAGCGGCCAAGAAACTGATTGCGACACGTGTGAGGATTGGTTGGGTGCACTGTAGGGCCCGGATGTGCGTGATCCAGAAGAGAGATAGATGCTTTCGGTGTTGGGGGTTGGGGCACATGTCCTCAACCTGCAAAGGACCCGACCGCACTGAATTGTATTTTAATTGCGGTCAGAAAGGACACCGGCGGACGTAATGCACCAGCCTGAGGAAGTGTGCGATTTGTGGTTCGGAGGGCCACAGGATGGATGACTATTTTGACCTAAAATGAAGTTTCTCCAATTAAATACGAACAGAAGCAGGCGTTCACTTGATGTCTGTTGGGAGGTTGCCCTCAACCACTCTGCTGAGGTTGTGCTCCTCTCCGAGCCACCTGTCGGGAATGGCGTTGTTTGGGTAATTGACAGTTTTTTTTCATGCTGCTGCTCGCCGAACTCCGGCACGGAAGAGTATTTGCGTTGTATAAAGTCTTTTTCAGTGCTATTTTTGAGTTTGTGGTCTAGTGTGCACCTTCCCCAGTCTCACAACCTTGCTGTATGAGAACTGTTACAACGGTTTTGCGCCTTTATTGTTTAGATAATTCATCTCCGTTTCACGGGGATTCAGAGTGTTTTGGCGCACGATTTGTTCAAGCACCCGCCTCATTGCGGCGAAAAGAGTTGCAACGACTCCTGGTCGTAAGTCCCTGTTATGAGCAAAGGGGCCTTTATCCTCAATCCTCCTCGCACTCTTTTAGAGCGGGGGCCGTAATCTGTAACTATGTGTTGATCTTTGATTTCACGCATTTGATCCAGTAGCGGCGAAGAGGTGCAAAGAGTGACAGGAGAATACAGAAGATCTCCAGCTTACCGTGGCTCGCTGCGGGTAGTCGTCACACTTGTGGGTTTGGGTCAAACATTTCTGGATAGAAGGAATACAGTGAGCATTTTGTTCGTATACTGTTAGGTCAGGGAATCTCCGACTATGACAGATTTTAGAGAGGTAGGTAAAAAGCCCAGCCGGAGGAGGGGGCCGGAGCTTTTTCGTTCGACCTTTCAAACACTGGTTCAGACAGTGATGGTCAGACAATGGATGTAGGGGGACAACCCGAGAAGGTATGAACCCAATCGTTAAAGAGTTTTCACAAGCCGGGCAGCTTTGTCCTATTGGCCCATGATGTTTTGACCGAATTAGATGGCTTGTTTTCCTATTTAGCAAGCCCCAAGATTCCCAGTGCAGCAACCAAGGGGAGATTATTGCCTCGTCTAGAATTCTTCCGAACAGCTTTCACAGCTCTCGTGAAGGATTTGAAAATCTTGACCCAAAGCCTAAGGAAGTAACTGCATTTCAGAAACCGGCCCCGGCCCAGATGCAGACGCGTAGGTATGCTGAGATGGTTAGGGGCAGATGTGAAACCAATCAGTCCTCTAAGAAACCTGAGGTTGCGTTTGTCAACAGAACGGAGGGCTCGACTGTGTCCAGTAATCAGCTGAAGAAAGACCTCAACATTGTCCTTCGGGATGACCGGAAGGGTCTTAAAATCAGAAACATCAGAGACCAATAAGCGATTAGTTGTAGTAGCGGATTATAAAGAGACCATTCAGGTAATTAGAGATTCCACTGCGATTAAGCGATTGAGTGTAAAAGTAGACCTGAAGAGAATGCGTAGGCACCGCATTGTAATCTATGATATTGACCGTAGCCTTGCCGATGAGGATGTCTTGTTCCTCATTAGGAAGCAGAACACATTTGGATGAGGCCGACTTCCGGCAGGACTGCAGGCTGATTTTTAAAACGGGTAGGCGTGATACCCAGAAATATCATGGAGTTTTTGAAGTGGGTTTGGTCTCTTTCAAGAATTTACGTCTGTAGGTAGACTGTCTATCGATTTTGGGTCCTGCCGAGTAAAAGAGTACGTAGATGTCCAAAGATGTGTCAGGTGCTGCAGTTACGGTTACAGGGCTAAATTTTGTAAGTTTGCCGTAGTGTGTGCGCATTGTGGTGAGTAGGGCCACAAAAGTGATGATTGTGCGCATAGGTCCGAGAATCTGACCTGTGCTAATTGTAAAAGATTGCATAGGAACATGAGCAACCAGTTATTAGTAAGGAGTGTGGATGTTACATAAGGGCCGTATGGGTGATCTGCTAGGCTTTCACAGCTGGAAAAGGTTTTGTGTAGGGCATACCTGTATGTCTGCTATTCTGTGCAGGAAGTCTCTTGATAGTGTCTTTATACGGTAGATTTCTGACGCGCACCATGATGTGGTCAGACTTGCCATTCGCTTACAGTTGTTAGTTCATATTTCCAATACAGGGATCCCACTGAAAAACATTTAGCGAGTTGGGATAGGATCCTTCGTATTGTGGGTAATGGTTCAATCCTAATTGGTGCCAATGTTAATACGAAGTCGTTTTTTTGGCACAGTGGGATCACTGATCATGGCGGTGACCAGGTGATCACTTACGTCTGTATAGTTGACGGACGAAGGACTTTTTCAGGTACAAATATTGACATTGCCATTGGTAGGGGCATCCCTGCAGGATCCTTAACTGGTCTGTGGTCGACGACTGTTCTAGAGACCACCGATTGATACTTTTTGAAATAGCGGATGAGCTGCGCGATGGCCATGAGGAACACTTTCCTGTTTACCAGGGGCGCTTCCTTCATAGGAAGGCGGACTGGCTAAAATTCTCCTCTTTGTTGGAATCCAGACTGGAGGTTTTTTCTCGAGACCTTGACGGCCTGCCATTAGATGTCCTGGCAGAAAATTTCACTTCTGCGGTGGTGGCGGCGGCGGCGGCGGTTGAAGCCGCCATTCATGGAGGCACTGGTCGGGAACGGATATCTTGTTGGTGGTCTCGGAATCTGACAGCAATGAAGCAGTCTGTGAATCAACTCAGAAGGGCTGCGCAACGAGAGGGTGATCCCGATTCGTGTGCGGCACTAACTGCGGATACCGCAGAAGGAGAGCTAGGCACTTTCATAGCATTAGGTCTTCCAAGCGTGACCCACCGGGTTGGTCTAGTGGTGAACGCGTCTTCCCAAATCAGCTGATTTGGAAGCCGAGAGTTCCAGCGTTCAAGTTCTAGTAAAGCCAGTTATTTTTACATGGATTTGAATGCTAGATCGTGGATACCGGTGTTCTTTGGTGGTTGGGTTTCAATTAACCACACATCTCAGGAATGGTCGAACTGAGAATGTACAAGACTACACTTCATTTACACTCATACATATCATCCTCATTCATCCTCTGAAGTATTATCTAAACGGTAGTTACCGGAGGCTAAACAGGAAAAAGAAAGAAGGTCCTCCAAGCGTAATTTTTGGCGTTGCTTCGTTCAGGAACAAGGAAATAGAGATCCTTGAGGCGTTGTGTATAGAACTCATGGGAATAAGCACCGGAAAGATGTCCTCTTGTCAGCTTTGTTGACCCACGAGGGTGTAGTAGTTGATAAGGACTGTGTCCTTAATATTTTGCTGAATGATTTGCTCTGGTGTGACACTATGGTGGGTGAGGTTTCATACCATCGGCTTTTCAGACGGGAAGTCGCGGTTTTCGAGACCGACTTACAATCTAATGAGATCACTCAGGCAGAGATGCGTTTGATGATCTGCAGTATGGCACGGCACAAGGCCCCAGTATATGATTGTATCACAGTGGAGCTCCTCGTCCGAGCGCTTCCAGTAGTTCTTGGTCCTCTAACTAGAATATATATTAGGTTTCCGGCCACTTTCCGGCGTGTTGGAAGCGTGGAGACTTGGTATTGTTCGAAGGTGGCGACAAAGATCCTACTGTTATTTCTTCTTATCGTCCACTAACGCTCTGCCTGTGATTGGTAAGGTTTTTGAAAAGGTCCTGTGTTTGCATATTAATGTTAGATTGGTCACTGAACATTTGCTAACGGTCAACCAGTGTGGTTTCAGAACGGGCAAGAGCACTGAGAATGCCGTACTAAAGATGATGGGTATAGCTTCCTCTAGTTCATGCAAATATGGATTATGGATTTTTCTGGACATAGCCGGGGCATTTAATAACTTATGGTGGCCTTCTGCCCTGTTTCAGATGCAGAAGCGTAAATGTACACGAAATGAATTAGAGGTGCTCTCAAGTTATTTCAGCCGTCGGACTGTTTCCCTGCGTGATGGAGGCTGGGAGATTCGTAAGGCCCTAACTCAAGGATGCCCTCAAGGCAGTGTTACGAGTCCCCTTCTTTGGATTATAGAATTCGATTCCATGTTGCGTTTAAGGTTGCCATGTGGTTGTCGTGTCATTGCTAATTCTGATGACGCGCTGCTGCTGATTGAAGGGGATTCGCGTAACGAAGTAGAGTTCCGAGATGCTCGTGCTTGTGAGAAACTCCGGCTGTGGAGTCTCCAGCATAAGATGATTTTTAGTCCAGAGAAAACCGCAATGATGTTGCTTAAGGGCCGATAGGCTACTTCCCAACGGATCCGGTTTGGATGGCTGGTTTCCATTCGGTATGTTACGGCTCAACAGTACCTGAGTGTTATCCTTGATGAGAATTTTCGGTTCAAGGAACATCTACAGTATGTAGCAAAAAAGGTCGCTAATGCTTTTTATGGAATCCGTAGTCATTCATCCCGATTGTGGGTTGAATTACCGTACCATATGTATCCTTTTCAAAGGTATCAATGAGGCTATTATGCTACATGCTGCACCTGTCTGGGCACACTGCTTGGCTTTTAGGTGTTACGCGAACATTTTTCTGCCGGCCCAGCGACTCCTCTTGCTGGCTGTTATAGGCGGTTATAGAACAGCCTCGCGGGAGGCAGTCTGTGTTATAGCCAGAGTCAAACCAATAGATATTTTGGCTAATGAGCGTAAGGAACGTTACATTTCCAATGTAAATAACCTATTGACGTCAGAACGAAAGCAGCAGATTGAAGACCGGGGCCTTGCGTCTTGGCAGGTCAGGTCGGACGAATCCCTCACAGGTTGCTACACGCATGGTATATTTCTTATAGTGTCTGATTTAGGTCCGATTAGATGGGTTTCCCCCAATCTAAATTTCACCCAGTTTCTCGCCGGGCCTTTCGGGCGAGTTTGGCTAGGTTTCGTTTGATGGATTCGACTCAATGCCCGGATTGTCGGACTGATGAAACAGTAGACAATCCTTTATGTCTGTCCTCGATATGAGGTCGAACGTTCACGAGCTATTAGGGAACTTAAAATAAGCTGTTAGGGAGCTGTAAAGGAATCTATTGATTCCTTTTTAGATCTCCATATTTACAGAATGATCCGCGAGGAGTGGTTTATATTGGCTGGTTTTCTTCGCGCCCTTGTGGTGTGTAGGTCTGCAGAGGGAGTTTAATTGAGGTATTTGATCATGGTAGGACCCCGGGTGGCTAGGGTTCCGGCCTAGGCATTGGATTGGTTGGAGTTAGGCGCATTGGCATCGTTCTACGGTTATATTGGTATTGTTTGTGATTCAATTTGGGGCTCAAACTGGCGGAGGTGGCCGCGCTGCCGGGGTATGGTAGCCCGTGCCATTGGGGACATGGCTTCGTACCGTCGATGGCGGTCCCTGATTGTGACTTGGTAATGCCGCGCTAGACTTCTTAGTGAGACGGGTGGGAGTACAGGGTTTGTTCCCGGCTCTTGCGCGGACCGGAATGAGGTTTCTTTCCTCTTGTTAGGTGACCTAATTTGGTTGACTTATTTGGGTGTAGGTCTGAATTTCTATGTTGCGTAAAACACAATTTTGATTGGTATGAGTATAGCACTGATTTAACTTTAAACTCGTTCGTTTTCTGAGGCGTTCACAGTCACGAACGGTGTTGTCAAATCTGTACTAGGCGCGGGTTTCGCGCTTCCGCGGTTTCGGTTAGTTAGTTTGAGGGAATAATGTTAGGTTTGATGTGAAGATGTCCGTTTGAGGCCTACGCGAGGGCGAAATTTAATAGGTATTTACTGATGCAAATGTCTGCCGAGGCATTTACATCGGTGGCATCCCGACCGATGCCGGGGTGATGAGTTTGAGATGTAATCGGTTAGAGGGTTTAAAGACGACCTCCGGTAAAGCCTTCAGGGTTCGGAACGGATAGGATTGTGTGGGGACCGGTAACGTCACACGGTTGATGTCTGCTTTCTTCGAGGTTGTGATGGGGAGAGAGTGAACGATTATATGAGTTATTTATACGGGGAGGGGGGGAAGAGGCTAAGACCACGGACGAGCCCGGTTCCTGATGGCATTCTCACAGAAATTGTTCGTACATTGGTAGAGAAGGCCCTGGTGGAACTCCTGAACATGATGAACGTTATGTTGTCGGGTTCTTACATTCTGAGGGTATGGAATGAGTTTCATCTGATGTTGTTACAGAAGCCAGGGCAGCACTTACCGTCCGATCTTCCTGACGAATTCTTTATGCAAACTGTTGCAAGAAATGCTTGATGTTAGGTTGAAGCGAGAAATTAATGATGGATTCTCCAGGAACCAGTATGGTTTTCGTAAGGGAAGGTCCGCCTTCGATGCGGTAAAATGTATGTGTGAAAACTGTATGTTATCAGGGACAGAGAGTTTTCGTGCGATATCTGAGTTTGTGACACAAACTCAGCTTCTAGCTCAAAGCTTGGGAGGATAGAGCGACGAGGGGTTGAGGGACAGCCTCCTGCGGAGCTGCCGTTCGTCTGTGCTTGCACGAATGGGAGGCAGTGATGAGGCACTGGGACTCTCATTCCTTCTCGAAAAAGACCGAGACCCGGAATGAGTGTCCTGCACAGGGTGCTGTTACTAGAGGGATTGGCATCAAGACCGAGTCCCGGCTTCTGAGGTGGGGTGCGGGAACGACATAGTCGGGCTTACAATCTTAACCTTGAAATAAGATTTAAGATTACGGGTAGAGGGAAAGTTACAGCATATTTTGTAATCTAGTGAAAATTTTCAGTTTATATTTTCTTACGAATAAAAAGAGATCTCACCTCAACCAAAATTATTTCTAATGAAGCCTTTCGACTAATTATGCAAGATGTAAGTAATGCTCAACGAATGATCTTTTTTTTTTAATAACGCCAATCACCTTTGTAACTGTTAGGTTGATAAATTTTAATTGTTCTCTTAGTTACCCACTGGCTTGGTCTAGTGGTGAACGCGTCTTCCAAATCAGCTGATTTGGAAGTCCAGCGTTCAAGTCCTAGTAAAGTCAGTTATTTTTACACGGATTTGAAAACTAGATCGTGGATACCGGTGTTCTCTGGTGGTTGGGTTTCAATTAACCACCCATCTCAGAAATGGTCGAATTGAGACTGTACAAGACTACACTTCATTTACACTCATACCATCCTCATTCATCCTCTGAAGTATTATCTGAACGGTAATTACCGGAGGCTAAACAGGAAAAAGAAAAGAAGGTGTTCTCTTAGCAAAAATCAAGAATCACTGATCTTTGTCGATGTCATTACTAGTTCCAGACTGAAGGCCAACTGGCTATTAATTGGTAAAATAGTATTTTTTTTTATTAAAAATTAACTCATCTTTAAAATTCATACAAATTGATTTTAGTATAATCTTTTCAGCAACGGCTATACATATTTATATGCATTTGGTTTTTTCCTAGGCTTAATATGATTTGTTTATATGAACTTTGTTTTTTCGTATTTTATTATAAATGTTAGAAATATTTATACACTGAAGCGATGAACTTTAATCTTAATGCCAGATATATATATATATATATATATATATATATATATTTGATATTTATTTAAATGCATGTTCAAATAGAGCCTTTTTTACTTCCTTGTATGAAGTAAAGAAAGTATTGTAATCGCGAAATATTTCAGTTTTTAGATTTCAATGGAAATATTCATTTTGACCATCCCTAAATCCATTTTGACTAGCGTGACGTCTGTACGTACGTATGTATCTCGCATAACTCAAAAACGATTAGCCGAAGAATGTTGAAATTTTGAATTTAGGACTGTTGTAACATCTAGTTGTGCATCTCCCCTTTTGATTGCAATCGACTGAACCAAAATTGTCCAAAAAAGCCCAAAAATCCAAAAACATTTGGGTTTTGGACTTTTTCTTAATTGCAGTAATAAGCCCTCATTGAAACCTTTTCGATGATATATCATAAGTGGTACCTTTTTTCATTGGTTCCAGAGTTATAGCCAAATGAAATTTTAATTAATGAAATATTTGGATCATATAAGGGGAAGACACATCGGTTTGAATCAGACTTCATCTCCCTTTTTTTTAACTTACTTTTTTAATTTAAATATATTGATTTATTAATAATTATTAACCTCTGATTGTAAAAAAATTTACAATAAAATTCAATAATAACAATAAAAAAATATATGAGAAATATGAAGTTATTAATGAAAAAAATTTTTATGTACTTCTCATTTTAAAAATATGTGTATATGTAATTTAATAGGCGTACAAGTAAGTCATGTGATGTCCACATCAGATTTGGTGAAATATTTGATTATTCGTTTTTTTTTTTCATTTTGTTGACGGTTACATCATTATAATTAAAAAAACATAATATTAGATATATATATGACTTAAATTTATTTAAAGAGTAATAAAGGGATTTTTACTCTATCCTAATATCTCAGGTGTAAGATTGTTGAATTAATAATTGTTTAAATATTTGATAATAAAAACTAATATTTTAGCAATTGCGTAACTGTCCACTTTATAAAAGAATTGGAGGATCGCATCTTTCTTTCAAATGAAATCAGTTTAAATGATTTGCAGCAAAAAATGTGTATATGCAATTTAATAGGCGTACAAGGAAGTCGTGTGGTGTCACAAGGAAGTCATGTGGTGTCCACATCAGGTTTTTAAATTATGCGACAATTCTATTTTTATGAACTCAATTTATTAATTGTTAAAAAATATGGGGTACAGAAAACCCAAGCGAAAGTTTACAATATATACGCGATTCCCCAAAAATGAACTTGTTTTGCTTTATACACTTGATTATAAACTCCGGTAACAATGTACAATGGGCCGTACATGTCTTTAACTATATTATCTGATAAAAATTATCGATAATTTTTTAGAAGAGCGAAGGTATTGAATTGATTGTGTTTTCTATTTTGGAGCAATATTATGTATGATTTATCGTACTGTTTCTGCAATACAATTCCTTATAATTCGAATAAATTTTAACTTCTAATCAAATAACAAATAATTTTAATATAGTAATTAAATAGATAAAATGCATAGCATAAATTAAAATTACAATAATAAAATATGTATTTAACTCAAACGTGTAGCAGTGAAGCACAATATAATTAAAATATTTTAGTGTTATGTTTATGAGAAAAAATACACAGATTCGTTTCCTTTAAAATAATCCAAATATGGATTATTAGGTATAAATTATTATAAACTAAAATTATTTTTAATTTTCGAACTAAAAATAATTTTTATCGGTTTGCTTTTTAGTGAGCGGTCTTTATGTTTTTTAATAATTAAGATAATTATTTGAGTTTAACTAAATTCTAACTTTAACCGCAGCTAACTTTACTTTCTAACTTTAACCGTAACCAGTTCTTGAGTTTTGTGAAAGTTCTGATCGAGTAAATTTCCTGATTATTTTTTTACAGTAATTTCAATGTCAGTTTCATAAAGCAAATGCTAATATTTTATTATAAAATAAGAGTCACACTCTTAGGTTATTTCCAAAGGCTCGAAATTAAAAAAAAATTCCCGTTTACCTTAATATTTATCGTAAAAACACAGGTAGGTTAATTTATAAATACTCTTTGAAGGATCTTTTTTTTCGCCTAGTTAAAAGTTTTTTACGCACCTTACGTGAAAGGTGTTTGCTATAAACTACGTATTTTAACACGGTTGTATTACGCCTAACATTAGGTACATCAGCAATATATTTCAGAACCAGATAAAAATTAGCCAAAGAATAAAATTTATTAAATTTAATAACTTTAATAACGATATGGTAGGTTGATAAGTGAAAGAATAAAATTACGTAAAATAGTCCACTTTCTTTGATAAGTTTAATATGATATAATCTTAATATTTCTTTGATAAGTTTGATAAGCTTATATCTCAACAAAAAAATAAAAATGTAGGAATAATAATGATAACACATATAAACAATACCGATGAATGCTTTTTGTTTAATTTAGTATTAAATAAAATTTAATGTTATCATCTTCCTAAACTAAAAAAAAAAGTGCTTACTAAAGCTATTAATTTCTATTAGTCAAATGTAGTTAATAGTAGTTTGTTTCTAGTAGTCGCAAGTAATCGCATATATTCCTTTGTAGTTGCGTAATCGCTTAGCCTTGCTAATAATCGCTACTAGGCGATATAAATCGCTCTAGACATAAATCGTATTTTAATCATAATCGTAATCGTACATAATCTACTACTATAAATCGTACTAGACATTACGGCTTAATAATTTTAAATGACTACAGAAAGCTCATTTATGTCAGGAAATCTATAAGAACAATAAAAATATTCTTAAATAAAAACTCCAGAACAGGTAACCGAGTTAAAAACTGCGGACGATTAAGTATAATAATACTTAACTACTGGGACGACCCACAACGATAGTTTAACAGACATAATAGATAGACAACTTGGGACAATAATTTTTACAACATACAAATTTAAAATGTTGGTTGTGGCACAGTATTATTAGTTAATTGCAGTTTAAATTTCTGTTCACTTATTCCAGTTTCTCAGAATACAAGTTTAAAAATATTTTTTTTTTGCGATTTCTAACTATGTTTTTTCTTTTTTTTAGTGTAAACAAAATAAAATTCTTCAGTAAGAAATCTTTATAAGATTGAAATTTTGTATGAGGGATAATCAAAAACTCTTTACTGGAAGAGTTACTGAAAAATAAGAATTACTGGAAGAGTTATAAAAAATGAAATTTCACTTGATGACGGTCTATTCCTATGCTTCAGTTTATGAAATCATTTATTTTGTTGCTCTAAATTATTTGTTTTTCTATAAAATTAAAAGTAATCCTCGATCGATTGCGTTCGTTCAAAAGTAAATCGTGTTCGGGACCACGAACTGGGAGGTAGACAAGTGTAACATTTGTTTAAGTTACACTGTACCCAATGGAGGCAGTAAGTACAACGACTGCTATGTAATGCTTATTTTTATTTTTTGGCAGAAAAAATATCGTTACTGAACTGTCTACCTCAGGTTTTCTTATGGCTGAGATGCATGTGAAGCATCTAAAATGTAAGAGGCACTGGTCGGACTTTCTTTATCTGAATGTACCGATGGCTTCTAAGTTTATAGACTAAACCTAGTGAAAATATATAGGGTTGAGTATTCTCTGCATTTCGTATTGTGTTTTAAAAGTTGCTATATTACTATACAGCCAACATCTACATTTAATAAACAGTAGTATTCTTTAGTGACTACGATAACGAGAAACCCACTTTATTCCTCACCGCATGCATTATGTCAGGTAAGTGATCCGTGCTTTGTTGAGGATGTGGTGTGCCATTTCTGGGAGTGAGTTCAGTAAGAACTCAACCGTAAGAACTCTCACCGTTGCGGTTGTGGCATCTTACAATTTTTTTTTGATACGATTTTAAGAGATTTTTGAATTTATCTTAATATAAAAGATAAATTCTTTGTATTTAAAATGAAGTACTTGTTATTTATTTTTATTTGAACCGCTTTATTTTAAATGAAGAATGAATTCACGCATTAGGAATTTAAAAATATTAGAGTATTTTTTTAAACGTTATGACAGATATTTTTGGGGACCGAAAACTACCGGCTAGTTGTTTGTAACAGTTGCAAAGTCTTAAAAATATGTTAATACTTTTTTCCTTTATTATGATAATTTTTATATATTGTTTCACGGTGATGCAAGATTCCATGACATTTATCTCATATCAAAAATTTTCACATCTTAATAATAATTTATTATCTTAGTGATGGTTACAAACAAACTTTCAGCTAACAAACAAGATAAATATTTGTCCAGTTCTCCAGACAAATAATTCACAAAACGAGGATGATAAATACAGTTGTACAATAGAAAAGCTTCAGAAGAGAAACTAGAAAAGAAAACTCAAAATGTTTGTTTGTATTACCAATATCAGAAAAACATGGATAATCATGGCCTTATTTATTGTATAGATTTATCAAAAGGTTCCGTAACCAAATAAAATAATTTCAATTGATCACAAAGACTTGTTATTTATTTCTGTTACACAAAAACGAAAAAAAAGAAACGGTTACATTTTTTTATCGAGTTTTCCAAAATTGGTATGGTTAGGTTAAAAATGTTTCTTAGAAGTAATTGGATGTTCATATAGCTAACTACTAGGAGACTATTGTGGCATGGTTAAACTTTGCAATATTAAATTAACTTAAAAAGTTAGTGTCCTCAGTTTATTGTATATATATATATATATATACATATTTCGGCAATAAAGCTGAGTATTTTATTTTAATTTTGCATTTGCAGAGTGTTTTGGGTTAGCATTTTTCGAGTGTAGAATAGGTATGAGCAGTTTAGAGTTTATGAATTAGTTGATGTATTTGTTAGCTGATTTTAAAAATAAGTAACAAAAGGATTATTTTATTTTTAGTTAATCTGTTTCTACAGTTCAGTGTTTTAATTAAATTCTTTATACGATGGGAATTTTCTTCACAAAAGTTTTGTTTTACACAGTAAAACTTAATTTTTAAACAAACAGTACTTAATTTTTAATATATTGAAATTATGACACTCCTATAGTTGATTAAAGAACAACTTTGTCTTTCTACTGTTCGGTATAACGATTAAGAAATTAGAGATAGCACCAGAACGAAACGTAAGTCGTTCAGTCATTTTTTAAGTTTTTTAAATGTAACAATGTTTTTAGGCCTTGTGATAAAGGCTTGAGGGTAAAAGCATGAAAACTATCCCGTGATAGCCGGCACAACATTATCTTGCTGTGCTCTTAGTATCCTTTGCGGACGATAGTTCATTGTGAGGGCTGTATACTTCGGAAGATTTTATCCTTGATTGACCGTGATGGGATTCGATACCTTTCGCATTCGAATAACAACTTACATTTCGTCATTCGAGTTGGAGGATTTCAGCAAAGAGACGCCCGAATAAAAGGAATGTCTCAACATTCATGCAATTCTCAAGGTGTATGCAAGAAGAACAACTTTTTTGTCGGGGCTCTGTCACAGTCCTACTTTACAATTTATGAAGAAATATCTTTCAAAGGTTACACAGCATTAATCGAGCCTTTAATTTCTGAATTAGCCTTTGCGTATTCACTTCAGTCGTTCAGCAGCGTGCTATTAATAATTTTCGTCGAATAGAACTAATGTATACTTTCTTAAGCGTCAGAACAGTGACGATTACAGACCGCCTGATTTGAGTCAAATTTCATTCTCGAAAACGAGTAACTGTTTTTTAGAACATCAAATATTCGGATCCAGACTTACTAAACTGAGGAGTGAAACGGTTTCCCGTTCTTCACGGACCCGATTTCTGACGCATATCAACTTTATCAAGTCCCCTGAAATTTAGGTTACAATCAGCGCTACATGCAAAATCTTTTCTTTGTCGCAACAGGGATGTGTTTTTATTAATTCTTTACAGATTGAGTTGAAATAGTTATACGCTTACCTACATCGTAAATAAAATTAGATTTCCAGGAAAAGAGAAAGATAATAATGATATAATTACAGTGTTAACAAAATATAACGATTAATTTTGCAACTGATTTTAATTTTATTATATTTGTTCTTCTTTTGGGTAACATTATCAGATTAACTGAGATAGGTATCCAAGCGCCGTTTGTGTTAAGAGGCTTTCCCAGGAGATCGACCCTCCGTTTAAGTTGACTTCAGTTTAGATGTAAGTTAATTTTAATTAAATTTCACTTATTTATTTTTATTGAGAATATTTTTTCATACGTAACTTTAAAATTTATTTAATTCATGGAAATCTTAATAGATAAATAACACTTAGAGCAAATATTTTATAAAAAGGATCGTTGAGTATTTACATTTACTATTAAATGAAACGTACAGAAAAATTGAATTTTAAAAATATTTCAAAGCAGAAATGCGTGGAATTTAAATAATTAGAGCTGTTAAAGTTATTCGTTGACGGATATGTTACTCCAGTTATACATTCTCAATCTTACGGTAGATTATTCCACTATCGTGTATTAGAGTGTCTTTGAGGGGTCGTTTATCTTCTCTTAAGAAAGATTTACTGTTCGAAGCCAGGTCGGATCAATTGTATTATTTGCTAACGGCTCCTCGATACTCTCTCTCAGCCTCCATTCTTTTGTTGTATTCTAATTAACATCAAATCCCGGTCTGGTAATCCAGTGGTCTAAGAAGTTACAGGTACTCAAGCTTCAAAAATAAGGGACGGAGTTGACTTGGGGCGCCGGATCAAAGAGGTTGCCAAAATAACAGGGTATTGCATATGAATCAGTCGATAGCATTGGATAATACGATATATTATACGATTAATTATTTCTTTATAGTTTAAGATACTAAATAAAATAGAAAGAATCTAGTCTTTGCGAAGTACAAAAGGATTATGAATTCGGATGTTTTAAGGTTATGATATTGCGTGTATTATCAAATTGGTAATAATGCGTAGAGATTAACTGTCGTGCTGGAAGTCGAGCGTAGAGGCTCGAAGTGTTGTAATGTAATAAGTGTTGTAATATAATTAAAAAAAAAATTTTTGTTTGTTTTTGATTTTACTATTTATCACTGACGTTAGTTC